>NW_006776635.1:939614-949214 GCF_000442215.2 Lipotes vexillifer
CTACAGCAAACCTAATTCTTCAGTTTCACACACACACACACACACTTCTCAATATTGTCTTGTACCTTTGTGAAGGTCACTCTTAGGTACTGCTGTTTCCTTTGTGTTCACCTCCTCTTTGGCACTCTAGCCATACTTAAGTATCGATACTTTCTGTTCCTAGGGAAGTCCAATGATATCCCCTTGTCTAAAATTAACTCCTCCTCTCTTTGGAAAGCTAACTCCCACTCATCAGGTCTCAGCTGAGACCTCAATTCCTCCAAAAAGCTTTCCCTGGCTTTATCAGAGGAAAGTTGTATTCATTTGAGGTTTCAGAATCCTGCCAGACCAGGACTAGTGTCTTTGTAAGGACTAGACTGAGACCAGGCAGAGTATGAGTATGTGCAGGTGGCTCCCTGAGGACTTTAGTGGAGCCTGAGTGCTCTAACTGCATAACTCACTCAACTGTCTTGCCAGATCCTATACTGGTTTGACTGGGAATAATTCAAAAAAGAAAACCTCCTCATTCCATCCTTCCAATTGATAGCCACCTTTCACTCTTCTCTTCATTTGTCTCTTAAATTTCTCTTACTGTCCATTTGATAACACTCTGATGGGATGTCTTCCACATGCTGCTTTATGGAATTTCTTCAAGGAATTGCTAAAAGATACGATACCTAATTGCTCTACGATACCCCATTTCATCTAGGAGGGATTGGGAGGGAAGGGATGTGTCCATTATGCTCACTAATGTATTTTTAGTGTTTGCCATGGTTCCTGGCACATAGTAGGTACTCAAGGAAATGAACTGAATGACTCATTATGGTCTTAGGGTTAATAGAAGCATGGCTGACTTTCAGTCTGCACACGAGTTGTTTAAGGAGTATCCATTATTATTAGTCAGAACCCAGAGCGCAAAGAACACCGCCTCGTATAACAGCAATCTTTGAGTACAACAAGATAGTAATCAATCAGCAGATAATTATCAAGTGTTGATATTGTGCCCAAAGCTGTTTCAGACATTCTGGCATTACAAAGGAAGTGAGGCAGATAAAATTATCATACAGTAAACAATTAGAACAAGCAAATATATCCAACATTTATATGACCATTTAAAGTATACTTGTACTGTATAGATTAACTCACCCTTCAAAATAAGCACATGAGGTAGGATTATAATGTTATAGGTAAAGAGAGGTTCAGAGAAATTAAGGATATTCACAAAGCTGGTCACTGGTAGAGTTGCGATTTTAGACCAAGTTTATTAACTCTGAGGCAGAAATTAAACTTTATGGTTATGATTATAAGGGCAAAACTACCTCACAGAAGAGAGAGAACCTAGGTTTCATAAAGATATAGACTCTGTAAGAATCATAATGGTCCACATTCTTCATATTTAATATCAGCCTACCTGTCCTTTAAGTGGTCCTCAAATTTTATTGTTCTTAAGAAATACAAAGTGTTTGCATGTGAAAAGTACAAATTCCTCATACCCCATACCTTATATATTCGGATTCCATAGATAGTAGATAGGATCCAGGTGTTTGCATTTTAACAAATCTCTCAGATGATCCCAATGCAAAGATCTACTGAGGACATAGGAATGAGTTCAGGTGATAAATAGAAACCTAGCTTTCTCCTGTAGTTTCCTCCTGAGGCAGAATTTCTTAATGGGAATTGGATGGACAGCTAAGAAAACTGGGTTCCTGAGGTAAATGGACAAGATGGACATGAGACAAATTTCCAATGGAAGTAAAAAAATAAAATCTTTTACTTCACTAATAATAAAGAAACGCACACTAAAACAATGAGACGATACTGAGCTCCTACCAAGTCAGCCAAAATAGTTTTCTTTTTTGAAAAAGAATAACTTGTTCTGGTGAATAAAATCTTCACTGTTCTAGACTGCTGATGTGAGTGGAATTTAGTGCAAGTCTATTAGAAAGCAACATATCAATATATATTTTCAAAATACATACTGTGATTCTGAACCCAAATATATATTTCTGGTAAGAAATAAAAAGTCTGAATGGTGTTTGTCTTTACGTGGTAAAAGCATTTCTTCTTTACTGTTATTTTATAAATTTTTAATGAAAGAATGTAAGAAACCTAGTCTCTAGCAGTTATAGATTGCTAGATTGTGGCAAATTACTCAGAATGATATTTTTATCTGGAAAATTAGGTGGTGGTGTTTTTAACCCTTTTGCACTCATTATCTTGTTGAAGAGCTAATGTAAACTATGGACTATGCAGAAAAATAGATACGCTCACGTATACACAAAAAAAAATGTGTGCAAATTCAATGTTGTTAAGAATCTCAGAAGCCCACTGTGGATCCCAGATTAAGAATTCCTAATCTTGAAGGATAATTCTAACAGGCGTCATTTAAAATTCTGTACGGGAGATATCATCCCCATCCCCACTGAAGAAGTAAAGAAAGCATCAACCTACTATTCATATCAACAACTATGGCAGATGCTGCAAGCTATATAAATATTATTTGTAGGATAGTATTTTAAATTATATTTCAAATTTCAGTATGTTCATTACGCTCTTTCTCTAGTTGTAGGGAACAGAAAGAGCATGCCCTCTTAATTGAAAAAATTTCAGAATCAATTGAGAAAACTTTTAGTAGCTGCTCAGCTATACTTTGCCACCATTCAGGACCTATAGCAACTCAGAAGATAAGCACACAGTGGCACTGGAGACCCAACACATGCTTAGGACTAAACTCTTCTGGTCTCTGTTTCTCTCTGTGTTTTTCCTTTTAACGCTTCTCTCAACTAATCAACTCCCTCTCATGGAAATACAAGAAAAAAGAGAGAGGGGCTTCCCTGGTGGCGCAGTGGTTGAGAGTCCGCCTGCCAATGCAGGGGACGCAGGTTCGTGCCCTGGTCCGGGAAGATCCCACATGCCGCAGAGTGTCTGGGCCCGTGAGCCGCGGCCACTGAGCCTGTGCGTCTGGAGCCTGTGCTCCACAGCGGGAGAGGCCACAACAGTAAGAGGCCCGCATACGGCAAAAAAAACAAAAAAAAAACAAAAAAAAACCAGAGAGACAGAGAGAGAGAGAAAGAGAGAGAGAGAAAATCTGACTAGATAAACCAATCACTGTCTGATCTATGGCAGCCTGGTTGGATTGAGCGTTATCAGCAGGTGCTGATGGATAGTGGGTAGTTGGCTGGGCTGTGGATGGGGCTGTCTTTGAGTCAAATGAACTTCTCTAAAGCAAACAGGCATGTCCAATTATAGAGTTCACGTCATACGAAGCATGGCAACCTATGTAAAAAGTACCCCACAAATAGGGACAGTACCTAGAATACTTCCCAGAAATAGGCAGAGTAACCAGCAGGCCTCTCATGTATTTGCTGCTGTTAAACTATTAGGAAGACAAACATGTGGAAAACAAGGTTAGACATAGACTTTTAAAAAACTATATGATAGTGTTGGTTATCAAGATTGAGGTACTTCTGGGGGGTAGGGGAAGATGAAGTAAATTCTCCTGTTTTCATGTACTCGTTAGCAGTTTTCAGTCAATTCAGGCCTTCACAATTTCTTTCCTAGCTTCTGAAGTTCAAAAGGTTCAAAAATACTAAAGAGGCCCCAGCTGCCTCTTTGATTTTCTAAATTCTAGCGATTATTTAAATAATATACATTTATTAATTCAGTCCCCAAAGTATTTGGTAAAAATATAAACAAATCTGACTGTCAATCTAAGAGTCATTGTGGAAAATTTGGAAAACAATAACATGAAGCAAAAAAACAAAAAAACCCCATAATTCATGATTTAAACAAATTAGGTTAAATTGCTATTCAACAACAAATTGCTATCAATTCCTTTGGTCAACATCTGTAGCTTACAGTGATTAGAAGTCAGTGGAGGCTTTAGGCCTCTCTCCCATATCCTCAATTCAGTATCTAAAAACTATAAATCTGATAGGAAACGTGAATGTCTTAATGGTGTTTGTCTTTAGATGTGGAAATCATGGGTATTCCCTTCTACCTTTTCTGTATTTCATAAATTTCTAATGAAAGAAAAAAAACAGATTTCTGTATGTTATAGTAATAGCAAGCCCTTCTTAAAACTGTGCCAAATATACTGGCATTTATTAGCAAACAAACAAAAAATATTTATGCAACCTGTTTTGAAAACTTGGGGAAGTTCCACTCTCTGTCTCTTTTGACAAACACCTTGGGTTTGTCGGGTTTACTCTGAGGCAGTCACAGTGACATCTTGAAGCCAGAATACCTACCCTGGCCAGATCAGTTGACAGATTCCTCCAGGAAGTAGGGGTACAATGCAAGAACATGGAGCTCTAGATCTTGGTGCTTCTCTGATGGTATTTAGGTTACTGAGCTTCCCAGATTCCATTACCTTGTTCAGGTAAGGATAGCGAGGCGTGCTCAATTTTGCATATTTTGACAACACTCATTTCACCAGTGGAAAAAAATAACTTGTTCTTATGTTCATTAACAAAGTCTTTGGGATAGGTTTTAATAGTAATTTTTGAGCTGCCTGATAACCTCTTCAAGTGCAGATTCCTGATAGGGATATTTCAGATGCTAAACAATAGATACTGGGGTGTAGCGCAACATTCATCTATGCACACAGATCTCAAACTATATTATACCAAGGTATTTTGTGTTTCACACAAAAATATATTTTCAAAATAAATCTTTTTTATATTAATATTCATATTTTCCCCTTTAAATGGCTCAAAACTTAACTAAAGCCTTTGCAAAAAAGATGACTAGGTCTAATATGAGAGGGTAAAGTGAAATTGAAACATTTATTTCTCAACGGTAAAAAGTAAAAATAAAATTTTCAAAGAACTTAAGTATTTTTTTCCCAAACTCTCAGATGAGCAAGGACATTTCATATATAGCCACAAAACTATTATCATACACAAGAAATTTTACATGGATACAAAATATGATTCATATAGAGTCCACATTGAACTTTCTCCAATTGTCCTCAAAATCTGAAGAACCTAGAATCAATTAAATTTTCACATGTTACATTTGGTTGCCATAGCTCTTTAGTGTCATATTCTGAATTTGTCTGATAGTTTCCTCATGATTAGAGTGTCTGGGTAAGGATTCTACACAGGTAACATTGTGTATTTCCCAAGTGTCTAATGAGGAGATACATAATATCACTTTGTCTCATTATTAGTGGTGGTCAATTTGATCACTTGGTAAAGGTGATGTCTGCCAGATCTCCCTATTTTAATTGTACAGTTAATCTTTTGCAGTTGATAAGTAATCTGTAAGGCCACACTTGAGACTATGTGAATGCCCTGCTTCTTCAAAACTTTTTACCCATTAGTTTTTCACATCCATTGATAGACCTTGTCTGAATCAATTATTTACACTGGTGCTGTAAATGGTGATTTTCTCATTTTATTTTTTCCTCTACATATTAGTACACACTCGTCTATAATTTCCCTTCTTACCCTTGAACTTATGTATTTATTATTCATCTATTTTTGGTAACATGTTCTTTTTTATATTTTCAGTATGTTGAAATGCATTAATACCATGATTTTTGTTGATGCTAAAACTGTCCCAAATTTGACCACTTTAAGCACTTATATCTCCAGTGTTCATTTTATGTATCCCCATCACTTTCTTTGTACTTCTTTGCTTTCCCTCACAATCTGACATTCCAATGAGATACTGCCTTTTTCATTACTATATTTCCATGTGATTTTTCATCTGCCTGTGAGCTTTCTATAATTTTCCATTACTTTCTCTGTCTTTCTATCTATTCAAGGATCAGTATCACAGTTTTTTTGTTTGTTTGTTTTCGGTACGCGGGCCTCTCACTGTCTTGGCCTCTCCCGTTGCGGAGCACAGGCTCCGGATGTGCAGGCTTGGCGGCCCTGGCTCACGGGTCTAGCCGCTCCGCGGCATGTGGGATCTTCCCGGACCGGGGCACAAACCCGTGTCCCCTGCATCGGCAGGCGGACTCTCAACCACTGCGCCACCAAGGAAGCCCCAATATCACAGTTTTAATTACAGAAGCTTATAGTATGTTTTAATAAAGTCATCCCTCATTGTTCATTTTTTAGGGTTCTCATGGCTATTTTTATGTTTATTTTTCCATATAAACTTCAAAAATCTACTTGAATAGCTACATAAAGTAATCTTTTGTTTTTCTTATTACGATCATGCTAGATTTATTAATAAGGTGGGAATAAATGATAGCTTTATAATGTTTACTCATGCTATCCAAAAACAAGAAAAATCCCCAAATTTATGCAAATTCTTTTATATTTTTCAAAAGTATTTTAATTTTTCCTCACATAGATTTTACACATTTTCTATTAATTTATTCTTAAATGAATTCTCTTTTTGCTACTAATGTAAACTGAAGTTTTATCTTCTGTTACATCACCTAAGCTACTGTTTGTGTATAAAAAGGCTTATGATACTTGTTTTTAGTTTAATATTTTGTTACTTTTACTGAATTTCTAAAAATTATATTAGTGTTTTCAGTCTTGTATTTTTCCAAATATACTGCAATATCATCTGTAAATAGAGATAGTTTCACTTCTTCTATTTCAATTCTCGTGGCTCTATTGTTTATTTGAGTCTGATTGCATTGACTAGTGCCTCTACTACACTTTTATTATTATTTATTAACTGATATAAAATTTTAATGAATACAAAAAGTAGTAATTACAGGACTATAGTCCTAATTAATACAGGTGAAAAAATTCTTAACAAAATATATAGCAAATTAAATCCAGAAAAAAGTAAAAATAATAAAATATGCATCACTGAATTTTGTTAGAGGAAAAAATGGCTGAGTGGACACTAGGGAAACAATCAGCTCTCACTCCCACAGTCTGTTTTCCTCTCTGCAGCCAGAGAGAGCCTGTGAAGACCTGAGTTGGGCCACCTCCCTCCTCAGTAATAAACTTTCTATGGCTCCCACCACCTTCAGAAGGCCCAGCTCCTCAGGTGCCATTCCACAGCTGATGCCCGCCCACCTGCTCTCTGGTCCCAAGAGACACAGTTAGACTTGGCGGTTTCAAAAACTTTCTCAGTTCAGTGTCACATCCAAGCATAGGCACATGCTAGTTCTTGTGCCTGGAAACCCTTCCTTACCTCATCCTACTGTACGGTTCCAGAAATTAAAAGTGCTCCACACAACCCCTGGTCTCGATTAAGGAGGACCAAGGGCCAAGAATGACTCACCTCTCGGTACCCCAAACTCTAGGGCAGAGAGAGTGGAAGGCGAAAAGTCCTAGGACGACAGCATCCTCTACATCCGGGCCCGGAGGCTAGTAGGACGAGGGTCCCAGTGGCTGGCAGCCCGAAGCCCACCCACTCACCAGCTTCCAGCTCACTGTAGCCCGCCCACCCTGTGAACTGGGCGGGACCTGGGCGGGGCCTTCAAGCTTAGTGGATCCCCCATTCGTTTGGCCCTGGTCGGGGCGTGACCTCGACGGACCTACGGTCTGAGCCTCTGTTTACCGCGTGTAAAAGGCACGCAAGGCCCAGGGCTCCGCCTTCAGGTCCCTGGAGGGAGGAGGGTCGATACGGAGCCGGGAGAGCAGCAGGCGGGAGTCGCGGCTCCTACAAAGGCGCAAAGGTTGGTCCTATTCTCTTCCTCCTCCTTCCTTGCAGCACGCCTACGAGCCGCCTGGGAAGCAGCCCCACCCAGGTCTCGGGTGTCCACCAAAGCGGTGCACTGATTCTCCATCCCCGCCATACACACACACACCAGCCACCTCTAATATATTTTTAAATAGTAGTGGAGTTAGTGGGTATCCATGACTTGTTTTTGGCCTTAATGTGAATGCCTCTAGTCTTCGCTAGTAAGTAACATACTGACTTTAGGACTGCATTTTGTGTGTGTGTGTGTGTGTGTGTGTGTGTGTGTGTGTGTGTAGTTATAATCATATATTAATACTAAAGAAGAAATTGTTCAGCTCCTATTCAACATTTTATAAAATGTTTTGATAATGAGGAATGGTTGTTAATTTTTGTCAAAGGCCACTTTAACATCTGTGAAGATGATCATATGATTTTCCTCTTAGATTTTTGGAATAATATCACCTGGTCATGCTATTTAATTTTTATGATGAATTCTTGGATTCTATTTGCTCATATGTTATTTAGATTTTTACTTCCATACTTATGAGATTGATCTATAGTTTATTTTTCGTGCTATCTTTATAAAGTTTAGATGACAATATAATTCTTGTTTCATAAACGTATCTTGTGGCTTTTCTTCTTTTTCTATACTCAGAAATAATTTAAGTAAGTTGAGAGTATACTATCTTTGCAGATTTAGGAGGATTCCCTTGTGAAAACTGGGCCTAGTCCTTTTATAATAACCTTCCCCATTTATTCTATGGAAACTGGAAGATGTTATGTGATTCTGCAAAGCAGAATGTTCCAACCAACTAACAGCTTTACGGAGCAAATGTCTTATGTATTCTTCAAGGTCTCACTCATATATCATATTCACACTCCACCCTTCACTCAAGGACAGAATCAATCCCTCCTTATTTATTTATTTATTTTTTAAAATTTATTTATTTATTATTTTTGCCTGTGTTGGGTCTTCGTTGCTGCGTGCGGGCTTTCTCCAGTTGCGGTGAGCAGGGGCTACTCTTTGTTGTGGTGTGCGGGCTTCTCATTGCGGTGGCTTCTCTTGTTGGGGAGCACGGGCTCTAGGTGCACGTGCTTCAGTAGTTGCAGCACATGGGCTCAGTAGTTGTGGCTTGTGGGCTCTAGAATGCAGGCTCAGTAGCTGTAGCGCACGGGCTTAGTTGCTCCGCAGTATGTGGGATCTTCCTGGACCAGGGATCAAACCCACACTGGCAGGCGGGTTCTTAACCATGGCACCATCAGGGAAGTCCCCTCCTTATTTCTTTTACATTCATAGCATTATGCATATGTCTTACATATTTGATCACGTGTTGTAGCATACTTATTTATGGAGGTGACCATGTCTCTAGACTCTCAAAGACAGAGACACCAATTTAATCATGTTTGATCCTTCAGCCACAAAATATTGCTTAGCCCTTCGTAAGTGTTCAAGAAATATATTTTGAATAATAATGAATGAAGAAAAGGAAAAAAAACCAATGAAAGCCCACTTTAATATATAGGTAAAATCTCATAGGGGTTTTGTATTCAGAACACAAGTAAGATTCCTAGCATTAAGTACTATATGTGCTCAACAGGTAATAACTTGTCCCCATGTGAAAGCCTGCTGCTTGGTTCTTTGGACAATTCCTAGAGAAATCATGAGATTTCTCTCTTGCCTGTAGTATCAAAGCACAGTATCCAGCCTACTGATGGTAGTTCACTCTGAAAATGTCTATAGGGATGAAATTCTCCAATTGGGGTCAACAACGATAAGGAAATGCAGGCATGTGTTGTGCCTCTGAGATTTTTTACAGGCAACATTTGTTTTAGAATTGTAGTTTTACATTAGCTGAATATAGTTTTGAAATGTGTCTTCCACTGGAGTCCTGAAAAACAATGTGCTGTATCCTGAACAACAACTTAGCAGTTCTCATACCTGGGCTTTCTTCCCAGTTCCTGTGCTATTTCCCCAGACAACAAATTAATTAAATGGCCTTTGGCCATAACTCTTTC
>NW_006776635.1:949263-956227 GCF_000442215.2 Lipotes vexillifer
TCTTTCCCTTGAGTCAGCTTTTCTCTCATTTAAAGTGTAGAGATAGGAGGGATTTAATTAGCCCAATGCTTGGCACATTGCACGCACTCCATAAATGTCTGTTGAGGTTTGGAATTCTCTTTAGATGAAGGTCACTTTTGCTATTACTATTAATTTATGAGCATATCAGTAATTCCTGTGCTGATAATATTGACAGTGAACAAGGACTTCAGAAAAGTTAACTCATAATTTACAGGAATCTATCATAAGAATTCGGATTTTCAACAACTGTCCCATTTTGAACGTATTCACTATTGGTTTAATGTTCTAAGGCTGTGATTCTACGTATAAAGCTCTGGGATTCTAAAAGAGTGAAGAACTGCAGCGATTACCTGGATATTTCCACTGGAAAGAGAGAGAGAGAGAGAAAGAGAGAGAGAGAGAGTGTGTCTGTGGTCTGTGGGTGTGTGTAAGCCCAGACTAAATATAGAGTCTTCATTCTTTATGTAAGCTACTTAAGGGAAAGGATATTGTCTTAATTTTTATCTCTATAGCAAAGTTATTATTGCTAGTTTAAATCCAAAACTATGCATAAATTATGAACAGTTTAAAATCCTCTTAAAAATAAGTTTTTAAAAAAGACTTTGCCTAACATATTGTTTTTACTGACATAGAAAATTTTTCTTAGCTGTTGCCACACTGAACATTTCTTACTGATGATCTATGTTATGATGATGGCAGTAAGCAGAAAAAGCTTAAGGAAATACACACAGTGCTGATATTTTACTAAAATGAATGTAGCACTAATTCATAATCATAATTCAATTTTTAAGTAAAAATCGGACTTTCCAGAGTGTCATTCCCTTAAGGCTGAATGTTTATAGGCCCAAAGCCTATGTGAATTTACACAGCTGTTTTGAGGCTTTGCATATTTCCTTGTTTTAGGCGCTTTGATTTTTTTTTTTAAAGGGGCATTTTTGTACTGAAATAAAACACAACTATTAACACCAGACTCAAGGGAAAAAGAAACTAACAAACCTACAGCTTAAAATGTTTCAATATTTTGCCTTTAAAATCTTGTATCCTTTAGAAGTTGGAAAAGTAAAAGCCACCCCCTGCCAAAAAAAGATGGAGGACAAACTGTCATGATTTCAGAAAATGATAGCAGAATGGTGCAGGTGTTAATACTAGAAAGTTTGCCTGTGAGTAAAATGGTACCTCCGTAACAGCCCCTGTTTAAATGTTTTTGAATCTTTCCTTGGGCACGGGTGCCTCTATATTGCCACCATTACCACACAATGCGAGCAGTACTGCAGAATGTTTTCTGCATGATACCCAGCCAAAAGTGAAACAAGTTGCCTACAGACAGAGAGGCCATTTATAGAACATATTTGCTCATACCAGCGCTAGGCAGTAACTCAAAGGCAATGCAAAGAAGTCATTTCTCTTTACCTTGCTGGGTACCACTCTGACCTGGAGAACCATGTACACATTCTATGTCAAAGAGGTGGTGAAAGCCACACTCCTTATATCGACGACATCTGGAAGAAGAGACAGTTGTCACGGTGAGCTTTGCAATTACTCCTGAAGACTGTGAGACTCAGTAGTTCAGGATGATTGGATTACACAAAAAATGAGACAGAAGCCATCTGTGAGCCACGCATAAGCTACTGAGTGCCAAAATGAACATCTTTATTAGGTGACTGAGTTCTCATACCATTTGTAGTTTGGTCAAGTTTGAAAGGGGAGTTGATTGTTTTCAGACAAGGCTGCAAATAGGTAGGGACTTGAAATTCTCCCTGGTTGTGAGAGTAATTACTGTCTCATACTTAAATTAGAGACATGGCTTTTCACTTAGGAAGTCTTGAGGTTGACTCCAGAGGAGGCTGCTGCCATCCATGTTAAAGCATGACCTGTCCTCTCTGTTTCATTTGCAAAGATCAGAGACTAATGGAGAAAGAAATCATTACTCCCTTTCACATCATGACCAAGCAGTATAAAAATTCTCACTTTCTGTTGGGAGCGGAAGGATTTTTATGCTCCAAAATAATGGCTTTTTTTTTTTTTGCGGTATGCGGGCCTCTCACCGTTGTGGCCTCTCCCATTGCGGGGCACAGGCTCCAGACGCGCAGGCCCAGCAGCCATGGCCCACGCGCCCAGCCGCTCCGCGGCATGCGGGATCTTCCCGGACCGGGGCACGAACCCGTGTCCCCTGCATCGGCAGGCAGGCTCTCAACCACTGCGCCACCAGGGAAGCCCCAATAATGGCTTTTATACAGTCAGTGAAATGTTTTTAAGAACTGCCAAGATGCAGTCAGTACTGGAACTCCATGCCTCTCTGTGCCCCAAAGCTCCAGAACCAGTCCTGCATTTACCACGTTTCATCCCCCATCTTTTGATTGGCGCTCACTTGTAGATGGGAATTCAACTGTGTTCTGTAGTTTTTTTTCCCATTACGGTATCTTCTTAACCTCTGTATAGATCACATTATGCAATACATATCCCCATACATAGGAGTATGGCTCTGGTAAAGGTGAAAAGAGTATCTTTAGCAAGCCCAGTACTTGATATTTTTCTTCTGGAAATGTTTTAAGTTTGACTCTCATAATGCATATTAATAACACTATCAGTGCTCTCTTATTAATATGCCTTAGATAATTCCATTAATATGTGGCTGCCCTGAATCTCTACTTACATTGTGAGTTCTTGCAGAGAAAGGCTCTTCTGCCTGCTGGTAACTTTGGAACAGCTCCCAGTATCTGCTTCAGATTTTGACAAATGGTGGACCTTCAGTAAATGTTGATTCGCTGTTTGAATCCAGAGCTTTGCCCTGTTTGTAACAGCAGCCGGCCAGCCTTTCTTCCTAAAGAGGGCAGTGAGTCATAACCCAGTGCAGAGCAAAGGCCCTGTGCTCACTTGCTCTACTCCCAACACATTCAGAATGTTTTGTGTACAACTCAGACTCCATCGGAATTATTTAGTTCAGTAGTATCCACCCCAAACCTATCCCCTCAGGAAGTTGGCACTATACATTGGGAGCCAATACTAATTTTATTATAACCATCCCACTGGATAAAATATTGAAAAGTACTAATTTTTTACAACTATACTAGAAAAATTAAGTGACCAATAGAGTGCATTGTATGGAAAGTGTGTGTGTGTGTGTGTGTGTGTGTGGTTGCATTTGCAACAATAAATATCTTTTATTTGAACTACTGATATGATCTATTGTGAGAATATGGCATTATATAGATGCACATACATACACATTTAATAGCTCTAATTCTGTTTTTCAAGTTTGCCATTAGATTGATAAAGTATATGCATGTGTACCTATTGTATGTGTATATGTATGTGTGTATATATGTACATGTGCATATGTATATTTCTTTTCATTCAGCACACCCATATGGAAGTTAAGAAATAAAATATGGAAAACTCTTTACACTCCTAAATTGTGCCCCTTGACATTTGATCTTGTTTTAAAGTGTTTTTAGTCCCTTTGTATAACTTGTATCCAGAGTTCTTCTTTGTTAAAACCTAATTTAGCTACTTCCTTCATAGCAGAGACATTAAAAAAAACCCAAGGTATTAAAGAGATATTCTCAAGATAATAGTAAATAATTTAAAACTTCTTCCTGAGAAAATCAGAGGAGAAATTCAGAAGAGAAAATTAGTTCAGGTCCGCAGTCAGCAATCCTAAGTCTCTGGGGCCAGATATGTTTCCAAATTTAGAAAAATTTGAATTTTAGGCAGATAATAGTATCCATATAATATATTACATCACACTCCCAAGAGGACTGGAACTTCACTCTGTATTCAGATGCATTGTTTGAGCAGCAAAATGTATGAATATTCCCTTCAAGCGGGATAAATAAAAAGAGTAAATAATTTTATGTCAGTTCAGGTAAGGTTTTGCCACCAAGTTAATTCAGGTCAGGTAATTTTCTACTACTGTAAGAGTTGGAAAAATAATTAGCTTTCAGAGCTTTATAGATTTTTGGATCTATAGCTAACAAACTACGGAGATGTACAAATTTAATCGTAAGAATCTGAAGATTGGTGTTGATGATAGAACTCCAAATAAAATTTTAAATGATATGGTGAAGATAAAGGTGTGCTTTAACAAAGTCAAATTATCTGTAAGAAGTAAAAAGTAAAATTCTTTGCCTCTTGTGCTAGGGTTGAATGAAACCGGTTCCCACTAATGCTTTCTGTTCCTCTTATTATAGTTGGCTTTGCTTTGGAAGCCCGGTGCTGTATATTTTTAGTTTTGACTGCTTCTTTTAACCCATTTCTCCCTTTCCTGGCCTTCTACCACATCTGTTGTTCACTGCCTTTTTGAAATTAAAATATAGTACTCTACAGGATATCACTAAATCATAAAAAATATTAAGAACAAACAGGCTCTACTTTATTTCAGGAAGCCATGGAAATACCCATCAAAACTGAGGTGAATTTTTTCTCTTTATAGCCTTAATGGAGTTTCCTTTAGGTTTGGGTCCATGTTGAAAAGAAAATATATGTTTGCACATATAAGTACACACTGATTTCATTGTTTCAGATTTATGGAGTGATAAATTGTGTCTTGAAAGATAAAGTCACAATAAGAGACAGTACATCTAAACAGTAATGGCACAGAATCAAAAACAGTTGGCACAGGCAATTAGTTATGAATATTTAAACTCTTATTAAATGGTAACTTTCATTCTCCCTCCCATGAACCTAAGCCAGGGCTACTAATAACTGCAAATGTGGACACTTGAGTTGTAGTATCTCACTTTACCTACTTTTAATCCAGTTAGCCACAGTTCTGGGCCTGAAATGGGCAGTACAGGGTGGATAAACATGAAGAGGTTATAGAAAAGAGCTGAAGAGTATATACATCATACCAATTTGAAGCAATGCCTGGGAAAGCAACATACAAGTTAGGGCAAATTTAATACAATGATCACAGAGTAAAAATAAGTACTGAATGATAGAGTTAGAGTCCTGTTTCAAAGAACGCGAATTGGATTTCCAATACGAACAGAACACAGAGTGGTGGGAAAGAAAGGGAGAGAATTCCAGACAAGAGAAATGTAAAGCACAAGGGAAGTGAGAACAAGCCAGTGAGATCTGCTTTGCTAGAAACTGAGGAATGAGACTAAGGTAGTGGAGAACCGCTTATTGGTGGAGGCCTCAAAAGACAGACGAGAGAATTGTATTTTGGTTCAAAATAAAATAGCCGTGTTCTTGAGCAGTGATGTGACAGATGAAATCATCATATGAGGAAAATTATTTTAATAGCAGGATAGAATAAAAGACCACAGAGAGGATGTTGGTTAGCTTGTTGGAGAAGGCTTGGGATTTGATATTTGTGGGCCTAGAATAAGTGAGAAGGAATAGATTTTTAAAAACACCTTGGGTACAGAAGTGGGCCATCTTCATAATAGAGGACTAGAAAAGAAGGCAAAATGAAAAAGTAAAAGTGACTTCAAGATTTTGATGGCAACAAATTAAGGTGATTGTGATACTATTGATAAAAATGGTGAGGTTAAGAAAATAGGAAATGAAAAGCAAACTGTTGGATTCAACACATTAAGTTTCAGGGCCAGTTCAAACTTCAGCAAGCATCAGAATTACATAGAAGTCTTGCTAATAAAACACAGATTGCCAGGACCCACTCCCAGAGTTTCTGATTCCACAGGTTGGGGATGAACCCAGTGTTTGTGTTTCTGGGTACTGCACTTTGAGAGCCACTTATGTAAGTCATGTCCTCATAGACAATTAATGATGATGGAGGTAAGGGTGGAGGTCTGAGGCCAACAATATAAGTATGGGAATTATCCATACCCAGGTCATTGTTGAAACTATGTTGTGGAAATTTCTGATTTATAGCACTTTCCATCATTTTTATACCCTCTATCATCTGTTTCCTTAATTATATTGCTGACATTAAAGTGAAATAAATGTTGTCTCTGGCAGTTGGGGAAAAGGGACTGATAGCTTAAGAAATAAAAACACTGATTCTGAAAATAGGCAATGAGTGTATAAGGGAAGATCAGAGCAGGGCTTCTGAAGGATGCAACAGAAAGAGATGGAGGTGCAAATTGCCATCAGGCATTATGTGGTGGTAGGAAAAAGGACCTCTAGGTACTTGACAGACTACTCTAGAAATTTCCTTTCACTCTCCCCCGAAGAAGCAAAAAGGTAGAAAGTTAAAAGGAAAAGTTAATAAGTCTACTTTGTATTTTAATTATTGTCAAGTACCCAGGTGCTTCAGTGAAGAGTTTCATGTACATGTAAATTACTTCTGTGCCCTCGCATATTTGCAGAAATCTAAATGAGATGTTGTTCCATTTAAAATTTAAATAACTCCCTTGAGAAAATGCCAACCAGATTGCTTCAACTAGAAGCCAATGCATAAACATGTATTTGTTATTTACTTGTTAATGTGTTCAGCATTTTGGTGTTTTTGCATGAAACCTAAAGTTCTCTGTAGTGTGATTTGATGACCCTAAAATGGTGTGTAAAAAAAGTAAACAGGGCTTCCCTGGTGGCGCAGTGGTTGAGAGTCCGCCTGCCGATGCAGGGGACACAGGTTCGTGCCCCGGTCCGGGAAGATCGCACATGCCGCGGAGCGGCTGGGCCCGTGAGCCATGGCCGCTGAGCCTGCACATCCGGAGCCTGTGCTCTGCAACGGGAGAGGCCACAACAGTGAGAGGCCCGCGTACCGCAAAAATAAATAAATAAATAAATAAAATAAACAAACAATACTGTGGTAGATGCAGAGTACATGATTTATAGATAGACATTTTCCCCCTTCCAGAGATAATGGTTACCAAGTGTGATACGCCATTGTTCCAAAAGGGTTCAGACGTGCCTAAGCTCGCACTTTGTACAAAATGGCAGGTTCAGATCCACAAGTGCAACTCTTTAAGGGGTGACTCAGCAGAGGGAAGTTCGCCTGAGATTTAAGGGGTGAACTTGGCTTTGTTCAGCA
>NW_006776635.1:956237-966965 GCF_000442215.2 Lipotes vexillifer
AGCCTCAGTTCTGGCAAGGCAGCTGCTGGCAGAAATGTGCAGTCATTTCACATTCTCCATATTCTGATTGCAACTTACCTCTTACAAGAATAATTTGAAGTTAAAATGGGGGTGGATGGAAGTTCAAGTTCAATACTTAACTTGAAAATACACAACTTCCATGCTCCAATTGGGGAGAAATTTGACTAAAAACAGATTATATATATAAAAAAAAATGCCCCTAGAGTTTCTTGGACATAAAATTGTTTTTTGAAAACAACAATATGATGAGTTAAGAGTGAATGAATCAGAAACATACGGATTAAATTTTCCCTGAAATTTGCATGGATTTGGAAGTCATGGAGAAAAGGGCACTTGGCAAGATACATTTGAGATTTTATCCAACCAAAAACATTCGAGAAATAATCTGAGGTGCTTTGGTAGACACAAAACAGTGCCAAATTCTTTCATTTTTATAAACTGCACTACAATAAAAGAAAAGAAAAGAAAATGACCTAACTGTAATTTAACAAAGACATGGGATACTGCTTGTACAGCAACTAGCAAACTCTGCAGATAAGCACCAGTGTTTTAAGAGATCAGGCTATGGGTGTTTAAGAACAAATCTCAATCAAACAGGAGCAATAGTTCTGCAGACTGCGAATGCTCTAGGCCCACAGTTATAGCCAGAGCACAAGCTGAGGCTGGGGAGGGAATGTATTATTTGCTGGCCATTTTTCTCACTCACCTAAAGGAAATTAAGATCAACAACAACAATGACTAAAATATTATTTTAAGAAAAACACACAGTAATGCCTGTTTGTATGCATTACTAGCTTTTTGTTTATTTGTTTTTTTTGGTTTTTTCTTACACAGCATGTCAGTAAACGGATACTCTGTGGCTGAGATCGCTGTTAAGAGCCTTCTGCCACTTCTAATATCAGGTAAGACAGAGCCAGATTTATATAAACTTTGGCACTTTAACAAGTCAAAATAAGCTTCAAGTTGCTTTATAAGCATTTAAAGTCATCAACAAAATGATTTACGAGGAAAATACATTTTAAAAATCTCAGTTCTGTTGTTTTCTTTGTATTAAATATTTTTCAGCCTTATCAAAGTTCTTAGTGTAAAACTTTTTTCCCCATGCCTTTTTCTGGAGGATCAAATCCTAACATCCCATTCATACAGGACTCATATAAGATCCTATTCAATAACTACATTCATATAATAGCTTAGGAAGTAACTACTATATAAAGACAGACATTTTCTAAAATTCAATGTTTAGTTGTAAAGAGAGGTAAAGAAGAGGAATAGAATGCATAGTGAGAGCTTTTATGGATATGGAGACCAGAAAGGATGATAATCTTTGTAGTATTTAATCCACGGACCTAAAATTTAAACTTACACTGTGGAAACAAGCAAGGACATTAGAAACCTTCACTTCCTCCAGATTTGCTCTTTACCCCGGGTAAGTACACTCACTTTTTCTTACTTTGCACATGGGTTCTAACTCCCGAGAAGGAAAGCTCCTGTGAGCATAATAAAATCTATCATAAGCTCTTCACTTTCTGACTAATAAGCTAGTAATAAGGGCAGCTTTTAAGTGGGATCCAACGTGAACTGGGGAGTCATTTACAGAGCAGATCCTGCTGGGTGTGTACATTAGTACTTAGGGAAACTAAATTAGTCGTATAAATAACATTTGAAAGTCAGTCCCTCTGGCTTCTCAACTCTAGTAATATCATATCATATGCAGGGAAGGGGAACTTGGAGATGACAAACAATGCAAAAGTAGGTAGATTCACTCAGAAGATGGAAGAGAGACCGAAGATGCAAATGCTGGGTTTCTATAAGTCTTTCTTTAGAGGAAATATTATATCCAATTGAAGGGGATAAAGGGCTTTTGGTTCCAAGGAGGAGAGCCTGAGCCCTCTGTGAATGTCAAAATTTGCAAATTCTACCATAATATACTATTTTCCCACAAAACAGAAGCAAACCCACAAGTGAACATCTATGTACCTTTTCAGACACATAGCGATTTATCTCTCTCACTTGATAAGTACATTTTACTGTTTCTGGTACTTTCTGAATCTGTTTTACAGTCTGCTTTTATGTGTTTCCATGTAGAGCTCAACAGGGAACTCAGTTGCCTTGTAGAGCAGAGCCGTTGTGAACCCCAATATTACCACTTTTCAATATAGCAGAGATTTCTCTGTCTTGGCTAAAAGCCATGAATTTCTTATACCAGTTTGCTTCATCTGCACCTCCATCTTTGGCCTTGACAATTGACTTTCTTTCCAGGGCCTGTTTTTAAAAATAAATACAAGTTTTGTCTCTTTACCATGTTAGAAGTGTCTAACATGATTTCCTGCATGTGCCATGTTAGGGGAAGAAAAGGTGCTACATTGAGTTGTGGCTGCTGAATGAATGGCTGGGCTCATTCTTAGGGAGGTGACCAGTTCTTACTGATGAGAACTGGGGTTTCAGCCTGGAGGTCACCTCCTCTAGGGGGATTTTCCAATGCTGCCTCCTACCCCAAGTGGCTCACCTTCTTAGTTTGTGCTTCTACCTGTGTTCCTACGGCAACCTGAACATTGCCCATCATGGCTCTCGTCACTTTCCATTGTGATTGCCTGTTTACTTATTTTTATATCCTATAGATTATAAGCCCCATGAAGGCAAGGACTGTGTTTGACCTCGTTTATTCATTTCTATAACTGAAGTACATAGAAAAGTGCCCAGGACAAGGCAGAAACTCAGTAAGTTTTAATATATGAATACATGTATTTGGGTAACAATCAATATATATAGTCTTTTACTAGGATGTGATATTTACTAAAGGGCTATATACATTTGAAAGCATGAAAACATGAATGCTATCAAGAATGTACAAATGTTGAGCAATAGACTTAAACATGATAGAGAGGTCAAAAAAGTACAAGTGTACCTTTTCTTCTGGAAACAGTTTTCAACAATACATTAATCCACTTCATACAATCTTTAATTTTTTTGTATTCCTCAACGTTGAATACACTGTTGACTGCTTTAGGTTTCATTGAGAAACCAGTTGAGAGTAAAACTTGTTACTGTCAGCATGCCTAATGATATCCATCTTGGTCTCAAGATATCACATTAAAAAGATGCATGCTTTTTATCACTAATAGCAACATTTTTCATTTTTTCCAATTTTTATTTTATAAAATAATAAGGGAAAGGTCAGTGAAGCTTTAAATGATTGTACAAACAGTGCTGTAGAGGCCAGAAAGGTGACGGTGCCAAAACAGCTGAGGTTTGGCAGGCAGCAATAGACCCCCACATGCAATCCATCAGCTAGTTCCTCGGAATCTTCTTCCAAAGCATGCCTCGCATAGATCAACTTCTTTTCCTCCGTGTTACAGCCTCTACAGTCAAGCCACCATCATCCCTCCCGATCCTGCTGTACGAGTCTCCTTACAACCCCTGCTTTGATTCCCCCCCTACCCCACCGCAGAGTATCCCACTTACCACAGAGCAGCCAGAAGGATATTTTAGAAATATGTCATTGGCTTAAAAGTCCTCATTGGCTTTTCGTTGTTTTTAGAGAAAAGATTCTGATTTCTTATTCTGTTGCACAAAGGCCTCCCTGACTGGGCCAGTCTACCTCTCTGACCTCATCTTACACCATCCTTGTGCACTCTTCTCTTGCCTGTTGGTCTTCATTTTGCCCCCAATATGCCAAGCTCTTTCCTACCTTGTGGCCTCAATGCTGTGCTCCTTCTGCCTGTAATGTTTTCTTTTCCTCTTTTTTTCTCGGAAAGAACTTTCAACAGTACATTAATCCATTTTATACAATCTTTAATTTTCTTGTATTCTCAATGTTGAATACACTGCTGACTGCTTTAGATTTCATTGAGAAACCATTGAGGCTAAAACTTGTTGCTTTCAGCATGCCTGATTATATCCATCTTTGACTCAAGATATCACTTTAAAGAGATCCATGCTTTTTGTCACTGATGCCAACATTTTTTTTCAGATCTTAGGATATCAGTCCTCTAACGCAGCCATCTCTCTTCTTTTGCATCTCTGCATGGAAGTCATTGCTTTGTACTAATTTTCCTTTTGGTTGTTCATTGTCAGTCTCCTCATAAGCATGAAGCTCTTTGAGAGAAGGAGCCTGTGTCTCTTGGGGAAGTGGAAGCTATTGGTTAATGGGTAGTTCTCAGATTTTCTTTCCACAGACCAAAAGCTGATTACATCCTTAAAAAGAAAATCATGTCAGGGAGACTCTAAATGCTAACAAACTCCCTTTGTCCATGAGAGTCCTTTTTGTTCCCTGAATACATTGGATTATTGGAAAGGTAAAGTGCATGTGAAATACTGCAAAAATGACTGCACATATACAAAAGGGTAATGGAAGTGGAAACATGGAACATAATATGTGAAACATTTAACACAGTACCTTACACATATTAGGAACCCAAATCTGCTCATTGGTTTATATATTATCACCCATTATCCACTAATCCATTTATTCATTCACTCAGTAGAAGTAGTTCATCAAACCCAAGGGCACCAGTAGATATTGATGGAAAAAGGGGCATGTCTTCAGAGAGGGATAAGAAGTAAGTCCACCAAAGCAGTTAAAGGTTAGAAAAGCCCATCCAGGAATTAAATGGTCCAGAATTGAATACATTTCCTATAGAAACTTTTCTAAGAAGAGAAATTTGATAGAAGATTGTTGGAAGATTGAAGTGCGTGCTTGATCTTGGAATTTCTATTGATTTTCTATACTCTTAAAAGTGAGAATTAAATCTATAAATTTGCTGAATATGTGTACATTTAAATATTGTTCCAGTTACTATGACAGTATAACAGATTACCATGAAAGTTAATGGCATAAAATAATGATTTATTATGCTCACAAATTCTAGGTCAGTAATTCAAGAAAGGCACTGTTGGTTAGGTCTCACTTAGAGCTCTTTTGTAACTGGAGTCAGATTGGGGCAACAGTCATCTGAAGGCTTGACTGTGGCTTGAGGACTTACTTCCAAGGTGGCTCCCTCACAGGTGTGACAAGTTGACCAGGTCCTTTAGTTCCTCTCCATATGGGCCTCTCCACAGGGCTGCTTTGGTGTCCTCATAATATGTGGCTAGCTTCCCCCAGATTGTGTGATCCAAGAGATCAGACAACCTTGAGAGTTATACACTGTCACTTCTGAACTCTGTTGGTGATACAAGGCCAGCCTGGATTCATTGTAAGAGAAGATGACCCAAGGATGTGAATACCAGGGGATGTGGATGATTGTGGGCCATTTTGGAGGCTTGCTAATGCAAATATCATTAAATATTAGCATTTTGGGTAGATAATATGCTTAGAGGATGCCCAGGGACCAAAAAAAATTTTTTTCATGACTAAAGTTAAGGAAAATGAATCACTTATAGCAATCAGTAATATAATTTGAAAAAATATTTTGTATAATTTCTCAAAATTTTAAATAAAATTTTATTTTTAAAATGAAAATGTCTAATTATATACAAGAATACAAAATTGTACTAATCATAAAAAATTCCAAGTATCTTTTTAGACAAGATCATTCATTCATTTAGCCAAGCATTCATTTTACTAAAATTTCTTGAATAACTGCTATATACATAGTACTGCAAAAGCAGCTGTGAAAAAATGATTTTTGTCACCCTCTTTTCAAAAGTAACTTAGGCCAGTAAAGGTATTGCTGTTTTGACCAAGAGATTACAGAAAGGAATGACTCTGCATAGATTGCTGCCTTAAAGAAGAGTTCCAAAAAAACTTTTGGAACATTTAAACCCATTTCCTGACAGTTTTCCACTGTTCCTTCCAGTGCAAACCCAGAGTTAGCAAGGGAGGTGGGATAGGAGTCTTAAAACTTGATTTGAATAATCACTAGTTTTAATGTATAGTTTGTTTTTGATTTAAAGACACATCCTAGCATGTACACACACACACACACACACACACACCACATGCGTATGCACAACCCTGTAAAGCACTGGGTTGACCATAAGTTGTGCAGCTGAACTTTGATCTCCAGGTTCTTCTCTGGAAATCAAGTCCAGATGACTCTGAAACAAGCTGACGGTAGGAATGAGAGAACAGGTTTGACCAAATTTAGGCCCATTCAAAGCCTCATGGAATCTAAGTTTGGAATAAAGCAAATTTTCCAGATCTCTCCAGATTTTGCTTTGCCTAGCAGTGGGGAGAACATCTTTCCAGTAATTTGAAAGAAGGAGAGGAGGAGAAACAGCAGCAGCAGTTTGAGAAATAAGTTCTGCAGCTTCTTAGAAATTAAATAGTGCAGATAAAACAGCACCCTGATAACTTGATTACAGATTTAGCAAGTATCTGTAGAAGGATTCAGTTACCCTTCGAGGTAAGAGTATTTCCAGATGGGTGGGAGTAGGGGATGTTTGGTGAAGTTCTTTTGAGTTTTACCAAATTTGAAGCATTTGAAAACTACCTGGAAATAAATGAGCCCAAACTACTACTGGATTTATAATAGATACTATCTTACAGAATTGAGCATATTCAAAATTTATGAAAAGAACCATTCAGTAATACTGTTGGAGACAGCCACAGTTGCAGACAGGTGTTCCATAAATAAGTCCACAAGTTCTGTATTTGCATTTCCAGCCTGGTGTTCTCGTGAAATTCAATCATAATAGCTCTTGAGCACTGTTGAACATATACAAATTTACATAGAAAGTTTTGTGCCAACACAGGACATTTATGTTTGCACATAGCAATGACATTCCTGGATGGTCTGAAGTTCTGCATAAAAACGCCAGGTGTGATCAGGTCTGATATGTTAATTAAATTAGGCTAGCTTGAACAAATTGCTATGATATAAACTGACATAGTTTTTTCATCATGGGTTAAAAAAATAACAATCTCTTACAGGAAGTGAAACCTGATTGCATGAAACTGAACCCATGCAAAACTGAAGCTCTTCAGATAAACAGTTTCCTCCAAGAGAGCTCTCCTATACCCTTCTCTAAGGCATTAAATGTTTAGTATATGTGAGACTTAAACTTATCAGTCAGAAACTTCACAAATGGATATTTGTCTTGTAAGAAGCTTTTTGTCCCTTCTTGCAATTACAAGGTCACAATTTGTTTATGCTTGCTTAGTTTGGGGAGCACATTTATTATGTAAGAAGGAGACTTTGGAGAAAGTCATCATATTATACACATCACTTTCTTTGTCAATGTTTATATAAATATTCATTCACAGGCCTGATCATCCCTGTGACATGATGTACTCTGACATACATAACGTTAGTAATATTGATTGAGAAAGATTTCTCCTGTTTTCTGTTACTCCAAAGTTTTGCTTTGGATAAATTATTAATCACTTAACTCACAGTGGTGAGTAAGATGCTCAAGAATTACTGAAAGGGAAAAAGGTTTCAATCAGGCCTTCCCGTAGACATTACCAAGAGAACATTGACAAAACAATGGCAACCAAAACCAAACCCAAACAAAACAGGCCAAACTGAGACCAGGAAAGAGGGATGGGTCACCATTACCTATGACAGATGTCATGGCAGTAGCACCTGGCCAAGATGGGAATCTAGACAAGAAATGAACCGAATTTAGTGGTAACTCAGTTAGTACTTAGAGATAAGAGTGGGAAATATGTCAAATTCTTTTAGGAAAATTAAGGGAATATGGAAATTCACAAAGAAGGAAGTAAAATCTACCAATAATTTTACCCCTCAACTATAATCTTCATTAAATTTCAGAGTATTAATATAACATTTTGAAAAATAGAGATGATATTTTGTGAACTATTTATTGCCATTTTCATGTGCCAACAACTATATTTAAAATGACTATAAAATACTGCATAGTATGGAAGTATCATTTTACTTAAATCCTTTATTGCTAGACTTTTACCATATACAGATTTGGTTGGAATTGTTGCTCTTGTACTATTTTAAGTGGTGCTGTGATTTGAATTCTTTTATGATTGTGAATAAATCTTTGTATATGGTGACTTACTAAAAGTGGAATTGCTAGGCCTATGGGTTTGCACATTTAAATCTAGATCAGAATCATATAATCATAGAAAGATTATGTGACTGATAACCAGCAATGTAGCAAGGTGGGTCTTTTTTCAAGGTCTCAGCCCCATTGTTTGTAATTGTGCCTCACTGGGCCTTAAAGGGACAGTACTCAAGGCCTAGAATTTGGGGGGGAAAGGGGAAAGCCCAGCTAAACTTGTGTGCAATCATGCTTCTTCAGATTTCTCTGCTTATCCCATATCATCTGATAAGGGGAACACATTACACACAGGAGAACTGTTGGGCAGTGCTAAGTGGCAGAAAGCAGGATGAAATTAAGCTTCATAATTTTTATATTTAGACCGGGAGAGATTTATCGACTTTCTGAAGGTTATATAAGCAACTCAAGCCATCATCTGAGAATAAAACACAAGCCAGTGACTATTCAGATAATTACCAAACCAATTTTTCTTTCTAATAAAAGCAACTCACTTTAATTTCTAGGTTAATTTAAAATTAATAAAAGATGTCAGATGAATAGCTCAGAAGGCTCCTCCTACCTTCTTAATCTATGATCCAAACAATAACATACTTCTAATAAAATCATTCACGAGTGAGCTGCAACTGTGTCCGCTCCATGGCCATAACTCAGGACTGTGGCAGAATTACACATGTCTAAGAAATTCAATCATATCAGTATCTTGAGACTTTTAAAAATGCTCTGATGAATAGAAAACCAGGGTGCAGATTGGGGAGCGTGGGGAAGCACCCAGACAGCCAATGTAAATTGAAACGATTGAATCACTTTGGTGATGTTCAATTATTCTGTGGTCATTTTACAGATTATATTTCTAGATTTACTTTCTTGTTTTCTTCACATATCGTATAACTGGGAGGCAGCACAGTTTTGAGGAACACACTGAACAGGGAAACCAGGATGCTTGGCTTTGCTACTAACTAATCAAAAGACTTGGGATGAAAAAAAAAAAAAAGACTTGGGATGATTCCCTTAACCTTTCTGGTCCACAGTTACTTAGTTTGTCATGTAGTAACTTATGTTTACAGCAAGCAAATACCACTAATTAATATAGATAGGAGCCAGGTTAGCCTATATGGTGATTAAGATATTTGACGACGATGCCTGATTACAGGTTCAAATCCTGGCTGTATACCACTTAATAACCACATAACTTTGGGAAATTTGCTTAACCTCTCTGTATGTCAGTCTCCTCACCCATAAAACATGAATATAATAGCATCTACCTCTGAGAGTTTACGTGAGAATTCAATGATATGGTTCTTGTGTGTCATCTGGCAAGCAGCCACTAACCGTTAGTTGTCAATTGTATACACTCATCATAGAGTGGTAGAAATTTATTATATAAGACCCTTCAATTCATCTACTTTAGGAATTATTTGGACTAATGTTTTTATTGCATCTATTTGAGTGCTATTTAGTCTAGCTTGGTATCTTTACTAGCAGTAATGATTCTCGTTAAATTTGCTTCATTTTCTAACTTTTTCCTGCGTAGAGAGGCCTTTATTTTATCTTTGTTTTGTTTCAGAGCTGCTTTCAGAAAAACACTGAAAAAGTTGCTTGTATTAATGATACAACTATTCAATTAGCTTTTAAAATATGCTTCAAATTTCATGAGAGCCTAAAATTTGTACCTTAGTTTTAAAAAATTACTTTGATTCATATCAGACATTTTGTTAATAACAGTTTAGACTACACAGTCTACTACAGTGAAATTTAACATTATGTGACTACATTTGGGTCAGCCTCCAAGGGAGGTTAGTTGTCAGAAAGGCGGAGAAGCCTCATTACAACATGATTCACCCTGAAGGGGTCCCTCAGCTGTTCTCAGAGGGCACTTGGACTTAGAAGCAAGGCTTTAGTGTAAAAAGAAATTTTATTAATGTAAAAAGAATTTGTATTAGTATCCAAAATTTAATGCCACATCTTAAATTACTTCAGTTCTCATGTGATAAAAGTCAAATTAAATAACAAGCTGTCGATATAAATTCAGATACGGCCCTGCACAGGTTATAGTATTTTGATGGTGGAGTACTCTTCCATGTCAAGAGGAAATATGTTAAAACAATACAAGGCACTAACAAACCTAATAAGTATTTACTAGGTGTAGTACATTGTTGTAACTTTCTTTCTACATTTTAGAGAGCAGGTTAAAGACTTATTTGGAAAAAAAGAAAACCATAATATAAGGCATTAAAAGGCTCCATTATTCGAGTTGATGAAAGAGTGGCAACTAATAAAATAGAAAAGAAATCTGTTTTTTCTTTCTTTCTTCTTTCTTTCTTTCTGTCTTTCATCTTTCTTTCACCTCTATCTATCTATCTATCTTCTATCATTATCTATCTAATTATACCAGAGATAAAAAGATAAATCTGTCACTCTCCCAAATTTGCGGTGTTTTAGGAAGTCGTGGTTTTTCTTGGATTTATATCAAGGTAAAAAAAATAAAACCATTCCTGGAAAAAAATCAATCCTCCCTGCCCCCACTTGGTTAGGGAAGAAGAGATTTTTCTTCAAAATATTGTCATGTTCGTTATTTAGGTGAGTTACTGAAGCAGTTGTGATTTATGATCATTTGCTTCAAACTGAAAGAGAAAAGGGGTGATTTTGTGTATTTTTAACTCCCTTCTTATCATATCTAAGTAAACCTGGGGATTATTTTAAATTTCAGATTTAAAGCACACAATGTAGGGA
>NW_006776635.1:966975-1003600 GCF_000442215.2 Lipotes vexillifer
ACATCAAACATCTGATGAGGGCAGCACCTCATCAATTTGAAGTGTTTACTAAATATGCAAAGTGATTAAAAGACATAAGTTAAAGGAACATTTCAATCCCAATTTTTGATAGTGAAGCGTTTCTGAATTTCACGCAATAAAAGGACCTTACCTGTAACATTTTCACATAAAGCTTTATGTGATTCAAACCATCACATTGATTCTATCAAAACTAAATTTAAAAATAAACTGTGTTTGAAATTCATATATCGACAGCTAAAGATGAAAAGGAATATATATATGATGCTGGATCAAAGCAGTTAGTGAGATATAAATTGCTGAATGTATTATGTGTGGTATAACAAAACAAAAATAGAAAATATAATTTTGTTCTCAAGATAATTCATACATATATGAAATTTATGGTTCAAGCCAATATCTCAAGAGTAGAAAGATGAAAGCATTATGGTAAAGGAGTTGCAATATGCTAATTATGTGGGTTTCTTTGAAGGACAAGCAATGTCTCCATGTCACTATATAGTCTCATTCTAATCATTTCTGACTATCCAAAAGCCATGTTCTTGGGCCATGCTATTTTATTGACTTACACAATTGTCTTAACTGGATTTTGTTGTTGCTTTGTTTTTCACTGAGAGACATTTGAAGAAATACTAGTATGAACTGCCATTTCTGAAAATAGTGACTGCTTTATCTCCTACTGCCTCTTCAACTGGGAAAAGTTCCCCGGGGAACTTTTTTTTTTTCTCTTCTAAAGACAATAAAATCTTTCTTTTTTCTTTTATTGCTCTGTCTTCCTGGAAGCTCAGAGCCAAAACTGTTCTCAAAATATAACAGCTCTGTTGGATCTTAGGACATACTTACATGTATTTTTCATTGTTTTCTCTTTTTTCCTCCCCTGGACCTGTTTTCAGTTTAGAATTTAATAAATTATTTGTAGACAAAGGTCATGGCTGGAGAGGCAGCTAGCTAGCTAGATATGATTGATAAATCTGAGGAACATGGTAGGAATCAGAGTTGATTGAGGCCAATAAACAAAGTCTACAGGGAGGGAAAAGGTTATTAAAAGTAATATTTTGTGCAGATGATAAAAGTATATGTTTATTCATTAATGAAAATGCAGACAAGTTAAAAAAAGAAAATGGAATCCTCACAATCCCAGTAGCCGGAGACACCTGCTGTTAACATTTTGGTGTCATTCTCCTTAATATCTTGTCTCCATGAAGAATATGCCTCAGATGGACCCCTTGGCCTCCCCTGCTGCCATCTGCTGTCCTTTACTGAGTACTCCCAAGGTACAGGCCCTGATCTGGGCAGTTCCCATACACTATCACATCTTGGGGTGGGAACTACCCTCTGCCCACCAACCATGAGTGAAGAAACTGAGACACAGAGAGACTATATAACTGGCCCAGAGCTAACAATATTTAAGCTCTTGTTTCAGTCTAGGCAGACTGACTTGAAAGTATGTGTCTTGCCACTGCTCTGTGCTACCATTGAGAACAAGTTTCACATTTATTAGAAACCCTTCTATGTTCAGTGTACTTAAACCTCTTTCAATGTACTTGATTAGTTGGAAGCTCAATCTTTTCCTGAGATGAACCTCTGACATAGACCCTCTGGGAACTTCTGGGAGGGTTGGGCATGATGCCTTGCTGCACATATTCAGCTCTGCACTTTTACATGCTGGGGGCCACCATGACTTCTTCATTATGTGTTACTGCCCATCTTGATGCCATGTTGCTGGAAGTGTTCACACTACTAATTCCACAATGTTCACTTGGCTGACACTGATTTCCTCCAACCTGGGTAAATATATATGCACTATGTATGACAGACAAAGGCTAATAGCCTTCAAAAACAAAAAGCAGTTGATACTCAATAAGAAAAGAACTTACTGGAGAAATTGGCAAAGGATAAAATACATAAAAGGCAGTTCATAGAAAGAAAAATATTATCTGTTCAATAAACATACAAAATATGCCCAACTCACTTGTAATTTTTAAAATGCAAGTACAAATAGTGAGAAACCAATCTCAGCTTCCACCCTTCCTTGTTGATAAACTGGCAACCAAAGCATTTGGGTGTGAAGAAAATAAGCATTCTCATAGCTTTTTTTTTTTAAATAAATTTATTTATTTATTTTTGGCTGTGTTGGGTCTTCGTTGCTGCACGCGGGCTTTCTCTAGTTGCGTCACGTGGGGACTACTCTTCATTGCGGTGCGGTGGCTTCTCTTTGTTGCGGAGCACAGGCTCTAGGCACGCGGGCTTCAGTAGTTGTGGCACACAGGCTGAGTAGTTGTGGCTCTCAAGCTCTAGAGCGCAGGCTCAGTAGTTGTGGCGCACTGGCTTAGTTGCTCCATGGCACGTGGGATCTTCCTGGACCAGGGCTCAAACCCGTGTCCCCTGCATTGGCAGGCAGATTCTTAACCACCGCGCCACCAGGGAAGTCCCTCATAGACTGTTAATAAGAGAAAGATTGATAACAAATTTTTCTGAAATAATTTGGCATTATTTATCAAATGTTTAAACAATTTGCCTTTTGATTTTGCAACATCACTGCCAATGATTTATCCTGCACGTTTATACAGAGATAGATGATAAATGCAATGATTTTTTGGTAACACTTTTTATAATAATAAAAATCTGAAAACAACTCAAGTACTTATAAATAGGAGATTAGATTTATAGATTGCGGCTGTTCATGCAATGAAACATCACCCAGTTGTTAAGAAGGATGACGTCTGTATATACACCAAGATTTATATACACTGTGCATACCAAACAGAGGCTTAGCTTAGTGACTTGAAATAGATTCTGGAGCCTCAGTGCAGACTCTGGAACCACACCTGGGTTTGAAACCTGGCCCCACCACTTACAGCTGAAGTTATCTATAGCAGGTATCATAATCTCTGTATGTCTCACTTTGCTTGTCTACAAAATGGACACAAGAACAGTACCCATCTCATAGGTTGTTATGAGGATTAAATGATTCAATGTTTGCAAAGTGCTTAGGTGATGGCCTGGCACATGGAAAGCATTATATAAATTTTTGTGAAATAAAACAAATACTGATATGAAAAATTAAAGTCCATGAGTCCATGGAGTAGAAAGTAAAATGATGCAGAACAGTATAATTCCATATATCTAAAAAAAAATTATAGGGGTGGGATCCATACTTGCATGAGGATACATTTCTGGAAGTCACCCCAAGAAATGTTGAGTTTACCTCTGGGATATGGAAAGGAGGTAGGTGGTCTCAGAGCCCTTTAATCTTCACCCATCTGTACAGTTTCGAGTTCTTTTATTTCTATTTCATCAGCAACAGCTCCTAGAAGATTTCATGACAGGCAGAAGACTGGTTTGCCCTGAACTCACAGAGGACTTCTGCCAGGTGGTGGTGGGTTGAACACTGCAAGCCAAGCTCACATTGTCTCATCTCTGACTCAGCCAAAATACTAACACACACACACACACACACACACACACACACACACACACACACACACACACACACACACACACATTCACATACACTCACATGCCCAGACACATATGTGCACACACATGCACATATGTTACAAAATTACGATCATGTGGTAAACACAATTTTTTGTTTCTGTTCTTTTCAGTTAATGATATAATTAGGAGTGTTCTATCATTTCATTAAATTTTCTTTGAAAATATGATTTTAACAACTGCACAATGTTCTACCAAGTACACACACCACATCCTTTCCCGAAATGTTTCATGGGACTACACAGGCCTAGTTGAGCAGAGAATTAAGTCAGGGTGTCCTTTGAGGCAGACCTGTACAATGTTTCCACAACCTTCCTTTTCATTTTTTACTGGCCTGTGGCATTCCTTTCTTGTCATTGTAAAAATGCAGGCAAGGATCTGGCAAGCTAATTCACTTTAAGGCACAAATTACTGATACAGTGGGAAAAAAAAAAAAAAGATACCGATGTGGGAAAAAATGTCTGCATTTTAACAAGGAGCTAACCATTAATCCAAAGTTTAAGTTTCCAGCGGTAGATTTTCAGTAATCAGGAAGAAGAGTAAGGAGAGCAGTGAGTAGAATGGAGGAAACAGTGAGAGTTAACATTTGCTGTTTGGGCTCAGGAAGTGTTGGTTGAATTGAAATATTTGGAGGTTGGCACAGATAGGCCTTCAATTTATCTTCCCTGGATTGTTGCAAATCACTACAGCATACAAACCATAGGAAGTCAAACAAGTCACAACAATAACAGGAAGCCACAGAGAGTTCTGGAATATAAAAAACTGGCTTTCCAATTTTATCCACTCGTGCTTTCCAACTTTGTTATAACCTCAGGCAAGTTAACTTGACTTCTCTGTGCCTCGCTTTTATCATCTACAGTTTGATCTACCCCCAAAGATGTTGTGAGATGTCAAGGCTCAAAATGCTTCTTGCTTTCATCCTCTCCTCGCCTCTCCTCACAGGGCAGGCTGAATGTCAGCGTATACAGCACAGAAGACCCTTGACAATAAACACGAATTCAAGTCTTGACTTCAACACAGACCATCTAATTGGGCAACCGATCTTAGCTTCACTTTGCTAATCAATAAAAATAGGCCAAAATATATAAATCCATGTGGTTTAACTTAATTGAATGTCAATGCCTAGTTCCTAACACTTTCATTGTCATTGAGAAGAAAAGCAGGAGGATAGAAATACCCCTAACATTGGAGAGCGTAGTATGGTTCTTTGGTTGATTACCTGATTTAATCCTCAAAATGGCTGTTTTAAGGTAGATACTTTACACAGAGAGAGATGAAAGCTTAGCACTTACCCAAATGCACATACTTCAGAAATAGTATAGCTGGAATTAAAATTCAAAAGCCTCTGTTTGCTCTTCCACACTGCCTAGGTGATTTTCAGAGGTCTGTAGAGGCACATACAAATTAAGCGTTACTATTATCATATTACTCAAAAGGTTATAAAACCAAAGTAGCATGAGTCACCAATGTGGGAAATCTTCCCTCAATATGGAAGGGACTAATTTATGATGAAGTGTTTCATAAAATAAAACCATGATATGTCAATGACTATAACTGTATATACTAGTTAGAGCTAGATTTTTCTACACAGATGATTAAGCTTCTTAGAGGCCTATAAAGTATATTTTATATAGATGTTTACATATATATATATTTTTTTCTTTGTTTTTTGCGGTACGCGGGCCTCTCAATGTTGTGGCCTCTCCCTGCCCTGGAGCACAGGCTCCGGACGCGCAGGCTCAGCGGCCATGGCTCACGGGCACAGCCGCTCCGCGGCATGTGGGATCTTCCCGGACCGGGGCACGAGCCCGTGTCCCCTGCATCGGCAGGCGGACTCTCAACCACTGCGCCACCAGGGAAGCCGTACATATAGATATTTATATAACGTTATTACATTTGTAAGATAAAATGTATATGCATATGTATTTGTATGTGTACAAATGCATGTATGTATATGTATATATAAAGGGTATATGGTTGCACTTTTACTTTATACCTGACCTATTGATGGCTAACATTGAGTAAAACATTTGAAAATAGAAAAATTCAGTTATTTTTCTTTCACTTTGTAAAGTGAGCTGCACATGTTCTAGCTGCTTTCCTGGAGAATCATCTTAGCATTATGTCCGTTCCTATCATTTTGCCTTTCCCATTCATGTCATTCCCATGGAAACCAAGGAAGCGCATCTCACACACCTGTTTCCCCTCCCCCCTTGAATGTGGCCAGGTGTCCTACCATCCATTCAACAATCATTTTTGAGCCCCTGCCCTTGTGTCACTCACTGTGCCAAGCCGAGCAAGGTGAAGCGCTGCACCTAAGTGCAGAAAGTAGGTCGCTCTTTCCGCTCTCCAGGAACTCACCCGTTTAACGAGATGAAGATGCTTAGGGGCCGTCCTGATGGTGCAGCTGAGAGAACTCCACACGGTGGGAAGCTGGAGAAGGGAAAGTCCCCTCCTGAAGGTAGAGAGCCGGTGACTATTTTTTGCGTAAGGGTGAGAAAGCTGATGAGGGAGTGTAGAGAAGACACTGGAAGAATGTGAGTTTAAAGAGTTTCAAGCCACATGGTTATGTAACATTCTTCAGCTGGCTTTGGAAGGAAAGAGATTAGAAAACCACCTCTAGGCGCAGGAAAAGAGGCATCGAGGCATTTTTTCCACGTTGATATTAACACCCCTCACCCGCATCTCGTGTGTGGTCCTGAGAGGAGGCTCCAGCCCCTCCCCACCAAGAAGGAGGAGTCAAAGCCTCTCTCCCCTGGTGTGTGTGCTAGCTACGCGGTAATAAGTGGGGTCCTGCCTGCTCAAGTCGGACAGACTCGGAAGTCACCTCTGCCTGCCATTTGCTAGCATCACGACCTCCACCAACTTGCTTGAATTTTCGAATCCTTGGTTTCCTCACAGGTATAATGGAGATATTAGTACCTATCTCACAAGATGTGGTTGAGGGGGGAGTGCTGAAGATTTAAGAAAAAATATATATGTAGAGAACCTAGCCTAGTACGTGGTATATTGCAAATATTCAAAAACTATATTTAATGTTGTTTTGCTTCTATACATGTATCATTTTCCTCCCTGGCCTACTCCTAATATCCATGGCTTCTCATTTCACTGCCTTTTTTCACAGCTTTACCCTCCCCCCCTCTCCTGTTTAAAGCTGTCTTGTGATTCTCTCTCGCTGTCCAGGGCCACATGTCCCTTAGCCTGATGCAGCTTTCGCTGGGTCCCTACCCTAAAGGGCTATCTGTGTGAGCTGGGTTTGCCCCGTTTCCCCGTGTCGTGGTACTAAAATCTGCCCTCGGGTCATTTACATCTCTACTCTGGAATATTCTGTGGCTGTTAAAAAAGCACAAAATACGTGGTGTGAATATACTGACAAGGATCTACTACTGAACGGAAAAAGGAAAATACAGCTCCGGATGTATGGTATGATCTCATTTTTGAGACAAAATCTACTTCTCTATTGTTTAACAGTTTTCAATAAGCATGTACTTTTACCATTGTGTGTGTGTATTTTTAAGGAAACCGGTATAAGTTATAAGCGTTACAAAGACTGGTGAAATGGAAAATATAGGTTAAAATGAAGGGATAGTGGTAGGGAGTTTGCTTAAGCTAGTGTTTTCCCAAGTGGCCATGAATGGCACATTTGGCAGATGTTAATGGCTTTCTTTCATAGAAACAGAGATGACTTAGTCAAGTAGGTCTGAGAAGCACTAAGTTAGGTGAAGTCAACAGGTTTATTTGTTTAACACAGGATATCTTTGCAGCTTTAATGTGCTCCTGTTTCCTGTGAGTCTGCAAAGCGGAGAGTAAATGTAGTTCTGACAACGCCATCTTTTTCTATAGAGCGAGCCCAGCATTGGTTTTCCACTCGAGAGAGGACTCTCAAATTTTGAGAAATGCTGACCTAAACTCTTTCTCTCCTTAAATATCTCTATTTTTTAAATCTCTGTTCCCTTTTATTCTCTTCCCACTATACCCCACCAAGTGTTTGTATCAGACTGTTACCCTTAAGCGCAAAACTTTGTTCATTTAATAACTATATTCAAAATCTCACTGCCCAGTGAACTTAAAATATAAATAGCTTCAGGTGTCTACAATTAACCCAAAACAAAAATCACCCAGCTAAAATAAATATCACTTCTACCTGAGAGAAATATCTCCTTGGCTTCGAAGAGAAAATTTTGTTTTTTAAATTTGATCTTAAATTTGACACAAGCATCATTATTATTTTGACCTCATGTTCAGAGACTGAGTTGATCTTCATCATCACTGGTTCTCAGTTTAAGGCACATTATCATCACTGATCCCTGCAAGGCCCTTTCCTATTAGTTGAGTTATTAATTCATCCCTTCACTTGTTCCTTTTTATATCCATTTCCCAATTCCATCTCCTTTCCCCAACTATTCTATTCTACTTAAATAGATTAAATACAGTTCTCTGTGCTATATAGTAGGACCTTGTTGTTTATCTATTTTATATGTAGTAGTCTGTATCTGCTAATCCCAAACTCCTAATTTATCCCTCCTCCACCCCCTTTCCCCTTTGGTAACCATAAATTTGATTTCTATGTCTGTGAGTATGTTCCTGTTTTGTGAATAAGTTCATTTGTGTATCATATTTTAGATTGCACATTTAAACGGTATCATACGGTATTTACTTGTCTTTCTCTGTCTGACTTACTTCACTTAGTATGATCATCTTTAGGTCCATCCATGTTGCTGCAAATGGCATTAGTTCATTCTTTTTATGGCTAAGTAGTATTCCATTGCATATATATGCCACATCATCTTCATCCATTCATCTGTCGATGGACATTTAGGTTGCTTCCATGTCTTGGTTATTGTCAATAGTGCTGCTATGATCATTGGGGTGCATGTATCTTACTGAGTTAAAGTTTTCTCTGGATATGTGCCCAGGAATGGGATTGCTGGATCACATGGTAACTCTATTTTTAGTTTTTTAAGGAGCCTCTATACTGTTTTCCATAGTGGCTGCATCAATTTATATGTCTTCCAACAGTGTAGGAGGATTCCCTTTGCTTCATATCCTCTCTGGCATTTATTGTTTGTAGACTTTTCAATGATGCCCATTTTGACCGGTATGAGGTAATGCTTCATTGTAGTTTTGATTTGCATTTCTCTAATAATTAGTGATGTTGAGCATCTTTTCATGTGCTTATTGGCCATCTGGATGTCTTTTTTTGAGAAATGTCTATTTAGGTCTTCTGCCCATTTTTTGATTGGGTTGTTTTGTTATTGAGTTTATGAGCTGTTTGTATATTTTGGAAATCCCTTGTCAGTCACATTGTTTACAAACATTTTCTCGGGGTCTCTAGGGGTTTTTTTTCTTTTTGTTTATGGTTTCTTTTGCTCTGCAAAAGCTAGAATAAACATATACTTAAGTGTTGTCATATTGCTGGCTTGAATGTCTGCACTGATCTACATTTCTACCAGCAATGCACAACATTTTTCACTAACCAGATACTAACTTTTGCTAGTCTGATTGATGTGAGTTAATATCTTATTTTTATTTGCAATTTTTTGAGAATTATTCTAACCCTGATGCCCAGGATTGTATGAGATTTTGACTGCATAAAAACTTTTAATAAAATATTAAAAGTTTAAACATGACCACCAGGAGCAATGATTAAATCCTTAGAGCTACATAAGCCAAAATGTGCATGTGATAAATCAATGAATTTTGCAACCGTGTGCGTATATTTTGCTAAGCAATGTTGAACGCAAAACAGAAAACCACCACATCCAAACAACATCTTAGTATTATTTATTAAAAATTGAAACGTTCATTTTATCATTCTCTACATTCTTCTTGCAACAGGAAATGACTTCTGAATACACTGCCTCATCTGTCATTGTCAAGGATTAAATATGAACCAAATTTGCGAGGTATATTTTTAAGTTTGCTAGAGCAGAATAATGTCATTGTCAACATTTTTAAGCATTTTATGACTTTGGGATCTTTCCTTAAAAAAAAAAAAGCACATTGCCAAACTGATTAAAATCGGTCGTGAATATTAATGTTTGAATTGAAAACAACTGCCACGAGGTGGCAAACAATCTACACATAGAATTATACAAAAGAGAAAATTATAAATACACTATATCATATATGCATATTACACTAGACAGTGCAAAATATCTGGTTAATATAATATCATCTATGTATTAAGGAAGCATAAGCCTAATGGTACAAAGAGTGACAAATGCACTTGGTGAGAAATTGAGCTTTCTTTCGTCTTAAGTGAAATCTTTTTTTTTTGAACAATAAAGATAGCAGATATTTGGTCTTAAAACCTAACATTTGTCATTGTTGTGGAATTGGCACATGGACATATACTGTTACCTTATCTGTGCTCTCCAAGTAAGGCACTTCTCTATGGTTGAAGATACATTGATGATAAAACACTGTAGCCCTGAGTGACCTTGAACTTGTCCTAGGGCTTCTTGTCTGGCTTCATGTATTCTGTATGGTTATCAATTTCTATAGCATGTTGAATATAGAAGGAGAAAAGTGCTCCTAGGGTTTTTATTTCTCCATTTGATTTGACCCCTTAGAAATAAGAAATATGATGTTATGCTGAAGAATGCAGACTCTGGTGCTAGACTGTCAGGTTTGTATATTAGCACAACTACCTACAAGTTGTATAACTGTGGTAGATTGTATTATTCTTCCCCAATAATAGTTTCCCCTTCCTGTAAGAGGATAATACATTCCTCACACTGTTGATCTCGGGATTGACCATGAATGTGAGGAAACATGATGTATGCCATATCTAGCAAGCAGCTTTAAAAGCTGTTGTAGGTTTCCACCATTTCTCTTGATCTTTCCCTCTACCAAGAAAATGATGTGTCCTCAGTAAGAACTGGCTACTCCTTCAGCCTGGACTGAGAAGACTCATAAAAAGAGCTAAGGAAAATGGCTATATTCTGGCAGAATATAATATTAGTGAGATATAAGTAGGTATTGTTTAAGCTACTGAAATTTTGAGGTTGTTTGTTATCACAGCATTACCTAGTGAAAAACGACTATTACAATGACTTTGGGCCTCAGTCTTTTCACCTATAAGATGAAGCCAATAACATTACCCTTCTCATAGGGCTTGGGGAATTAAATGAGTTAATAAATATAAAGAATATAGAACAGTACTTTGCATCATAGTGGTTAGACATCATTATTTAAATAGTCTAAATGTATGTACGAAAAGAGCTTTCATTTATTGAATGACTGCTGTAGTCTAAGAAGGTTTTACTTATGATTTTATTTAATCATACAATATATTTCTAAAGTATTGAGGTTCCTGTTTCATAGGAGAGGAGACTGAGGCTCAGAAAATCTCTTAATTCAGTGATTCTCAAATAATTTGTGGCTAAGGATCTTTTTCTTTGGTGTGTTTTCTCCCCCTAATGAGTCATGGGCTAATACTTTCAGGAAATACAATAAAAATGAATTATTGCACTCAATAACAGAAAAACAAACAACCCAATCAAAAAATGGGCAGAAGACCTAAATAGTCATTTCTCCAAATAATCCTTTACTCCGTTTTTAATTTCTATTTCCCTTAAACACTGATATTTGTGAGGTCTTACCTGCATTACCACTAAGGGTAATTTAAAGTGCAGATATATTTGTAGCATTAAATGTTTTCAGCCTAGAATAATAGAGTAGATTTAAAGAACGTATTGATTGTCTTTTATTTCTAAGTCACAGAAATAAGCACATACTAAAATATAAACTGGATCTGAGTTACACTTTCTCGAAAAAATGGTTCCCTTGACCTTCCTATCTGTTTCCTCCAGAATTTGATACTTAGTATAAAGACAAGCAGAAACACTTCATTTTATTAACCGAAAGAGTTTTCAGATATTAAAAAGATGAGAACTGTATACAGCACCTAGTTTCAGTACCTGGAAAGCTTGACTTTCTCAAGGTGAAGCAAGGAACATGTCAGGAGTCATCCTTTACTCCAGGGACTTCAAAGATTTTGCTCATGGACGTCCTTAGCCGATTTTGAAAATATTTCTATCCTCTCAAACACATTTATTTATTTATTTAGTCAATAAGTTTTTATTTAGTTTTCTTTTTAACAGTTTTATTGAGATATAATTGTCATACAATAAACTGTGTATGCTTAAAGTATCCATTTTGACAAGTTTCCCCATATGCATATCCTGCTAAAAACCATAAACACTATCAAGAGAGTGAACATTTTCTCCCTCCTCTCTTTTTTTCAGTATTTCTTCTACTTTATTTTTATTTTCATTTTTAACTGAGATATAATTGACATACAACATTATGGTTTCAAGTGTACAACATAATGATTCAATATTTGTATGTATGATAAAATGATCACCACAGTAAGTCTAGTTAACATCCACCGCCATACATTGTTATCAATTTTTTTTTCTTGTGATGAGAACTTTTAAGATCTACTCTCTTAGCTACTTTCAAATGTACAAGACAGGGCTTCCCTGGTGGCTCAGTGGTTAAGAATCTGCCTGCCAATGCAGGGGACATGGGTTCGAGCCCGGGTCCGGGAAGATCCCACATGCCGCGGAGCAACTAAGCCTGTGTGCCACAACTCCTGAGCCTGTGCTATAGAGCCCGCGAGCCACAACTACTGAGCCTGCGTGCCTAGAGCCTGTGCTCTGCAACAACAGAAGCCACCACAATAGGCCCGCGCATGGCAACGAAGCGTGGCCCCTGCTCGTCACAACTAGAGAAAGCCCGTGTGCAGCAACGAAGACCCAACGCAGCCAAAAATAAATAAAATATATTTTTTTTAAGTTTTTCAAAAGTGCAGAGGATATAGTATTCATATGAGATCACTGACCTTTTGCTTTGCTTTTAATTGGAATATTTTTTACCAAAGCAATTTTGTCTACCCATATAAATGTAAAAAAAAATAAACAAAGTGTTCCTTAAATGTAAGAGATCTAGTTTTTTTCCTTTTTCTCTTCCAAAACATATTTCTAATTCCCTCGTGAGAACTTTAACATATATATTTATGATGCATATTTATACTTGGAATTCTTTTATTAGTCTATAACACTTTATGTGTACAGTTTGCATTTTAAAATTTTGTGAACAGAAACTCTAAGTGTTAAAAATTCCATCTGGATTGAGTTATCATTCTGATTATTAGTGTTAAAATGATCAAAACAACATTTATTATAAATTTTGATAAATATGCATTAAACATTAAACATTTCTCAGAAATACATCTTTTAATGAGATAAATGAGGTCATATATATGTATGAATATTACTTATTATTAAAACAGAAAATTTATATTTCCAGTTTTCATTTTTATAGATGTAAGCACTGAGAAACACACTTCAGTTAAGTAAGTAGACAGAACTGGAAGGGAATTTGTTATGGCCCTGTTATTCAATTCTTTGAACTCCTGAGTTACATAACAAATACTGTATCCATAGTGATCTATCATCAAAAATTACTTTTTAATGATCTATTGATTAGGAACTCTGTTAGAGTCTCATTTAATTTTGATGAAAAAAATTTTTTAAGGAAACTCCTATTTAGACAGATTTGTTAACCAATCATTTGAGTTATTCACCTTTTCACCAATATTTGGAATTGTCCCTTCCTTTTCTATTGGTGAAGTTTTTCAGCCAAGAAAAATACAATAGAGCAAAATTCAATTCCGGAAAGGTTGAGTCCTTTACTTTTCTTTCAGAAAGTGTGAGAAGGGGATGATGAAAGGAGACATGGAAAGTGGGAAAGCACAGAAGACAGTTTTAGCAGAGTTTTTGGAGAGCATACATATGGAAGCTGAAGTTCTGGAAACTGATTTCCTTAAAAATCACAGTTCTATTCCTGGGCCTTGGAAAGTTTCCAGGTGCTCCCAGGTGCACACAAACTCCAATTTGAAGATCAGTGGTCTACTGTCAGCAGAGTAATTCTTTTCTGAGATAGATGGAGGCGACTTTGCTTTACAAGTTTAGCAAAGTCCACTTTCCAGTCAATAGACCGAATAATATCATTATTTTACAAGTTGCTCTGTTGAGACAGGATGGACAACTCATTAGTTATTGTGTGTAAAAAGAAAGCTCTGGGCTAAATTAAGTAATATAAATGATTATGTTCTTGCCAAAGGACAAAACCATCTTTAGTTCTAAAATTACCTTTCCTGCTACCCAGTATAGTCAGAACAAACTCTTCTCTAGACTCCAGGAATGTTGACTGCACAGGATCTAGTGGAAAGGTATTGAGAAATTCTTCCCTAAAACTCCAAGCTTGGCTAATTTCCCCTCTCCTGGGCATCCATAACTCTCTCTGCAGACCTTTATTGAACAAAAAGTTAATAAAATTATTTGCTTATCATCTGTCTTTCCCAACAAACTGTGAAGCCCTTGAAGTGAAAGAGTCATTTTGTATTCATCTTTGAACCCCCAGTTCCTGCACAATACTTGTTATATAGAGGTGCTCAATAAATATGTATTGAAATTAACTTACTGAATGAGGTAGAAACAATTATATTTACATGACCTGATGTGAGAGATAGAGAAACTTTTCTGACGTGAATATTAACTCTACCAGTTATTCTTAATTCCTTTGATAAAAGCTTTTGTTTCTCCTGGAATCCTAATATTAAAAAATGAAATATGATTAAGATTTAGCTGGGAAAATAATAACAGAGAGAACAGAAATGACTCCCTAAAGTGGGAACAGCCTCTGCAGCCACACTGCAGATATTGCAGGAACATGGCAGGGAGCAGAGCTTGCCGGGGAGAGAATGTTCCAGGAGGAGAAGGAAGAACTTGACCCCACCATGATCACCAGGGTCTGGGATGGGATTTGGGGTTTGAGCATAAACGTAATAAGTAACCATTAGAGACTATTAAGCAGAATATTGACATGATCTGATTTGGTTATTAAAAGATCACTCTGGCAGGCTTCTCTTCCATAATTACACCAACTTTCCCACTAAAAACAGTCAAAACATCTAGAAAAAAAAATCTTTGAAAATCTCTTTAAAGCTGAAAGGACAATAACTGAGTATGAAACTTCCAGACCAAAACCAAATAAAAAATGGGAACCCTGAGAAGTAGCTCAATAAATTCCAAGCAGGATAAATCAAAAGAAGCCCACAGTTAGATATAACACAGTGAAGCTGCAGAATACCGAAGACAAAGGAAAATAATTCTTAAAGCAATCATAAAAATAAAAGCATATTAGTTTTCTTAGGGCTGCCATAACACATTGACACAAACTGAGTGGCTTAAAACAACAAAAATTTATTCCATCACAGTTCCAAAAATTCTGGAGACCAGAAGTCTGAAATTAAGGTGTTGGCAGGGTTGACTTTTTTCTCAAAGCACCAAGAAAGAAGTTGTTTGTTGCCCTTCTCCTAGCTCCCCAAGGTAGCTAGCAATTTGTGGCATTCCTTGGCTTGCAGCTGCATCACTCCAATCTTTGCCTCCTGCTTCACATGGCATCTGCCTCTCTGTGGCTCTGTGTGTCCTTTCCTCTTCTTCTAAAGGCAAAAGTCACTAGATTTAGGGTCCACCCCAAATATAGGATGATTTTGTCTTGAGATCCTGAATTTATTACAACTGCAAAACCATCTTTCCAAATAAGGTCACATTTTGAGGTTCTGGATGAACACTTAAGGAACACCATTAAACCCAATACAGTTAGGTTATTTTCAAAAGATCAATGGTAGACTGATTTTTCAATAGTATTAACAGAAGCTGAAAAATAGTGAAATGATATTTTCAATATGCTGAAAGAAAGTGACCACCAACTTAAGGCCAATGAAAATAGATTTTTAAGAGCAAAGGCAAAATAAGTTCATTTTCAGACAAATGCAGTGCAAGCTTGCTACCAGAATACCTTTGCTAAAGAAAATTCTAAAGGATGTACTTCAGCTTAAGGAAAGTAGGCCTACGTACTGAAAAGAATGAAGAATGTAGATAATGGTAAATATGTGAATAAATCTACATGAGCATTGAAAGTATAACTGTAATAATAATAATAACAGTGGAATTTCTAAAGGTAAATGTAAAAAAAATGACAACTAAAATATGTGAATCAGGATGAAGTAAACTGAGTTTAAAATGTTCTAAGGATCTTATATTGTCTGTAAGGAAGGTAAAAGTAGTGATTAATTTTTTGTTGATTTTAAGTACACAGTTTAAAATTTCTGAGGTAACCACTAAAAGAAAAGGAAAAGAGTGAATAAATCTCAAGTTACAAAAAGAGTACAAAGTGATTTAAATACACATTCCCACACAATCAGTTTCAAGAAAACAGAGAAAAGGAAAAGTAAACACAATAGTGAGACAAATAGAAAGTACAAAATAAGATGCTAAATTTACACCAGGTATATATCTACAGTAGTTATTTCAAATGTAAGTAGACTACATGAGCCATTTAAAGGACAGGGATTGTCAGAAAGAATAAAAAATACAACTGCATGATGTTGGTAAAAAACATAACTCATATGTACACAAAAGATTGAAAATGAAGGGATGCAAAAAGAAATACCATGGAAGCATTTATAATACAAATTTTAAAGCAAAATACATTACTAGAGAAAAGATCACTACTTCTTATTTATTAAGAGGTTTCACTTACCAGGATGATATAACAATTTTATATTTGTCTTCACTTAATAATAGTGCTTCAAACTCTATTATTCAAAAACAATAATTAAATGAAATAAAAAGAGAAATCAACAATTATACCACATGATTTTAACACACTTCTCTCAGCAATTGATAAAAAATACAAATATGATTATATAAGATTTGGAAAATAAGATTAGAAAAATTGACCTAAGAAACAAATTCAACCATTGTTTAATACAGTCTTTTTAAGAACAAATGAAATATTTTCAAAAATTGACCATATATTGAGCAATAAATAAGTTTCATCGCATTTCAAAGGACTGAAATAATTAAAAGTACATTTTCTAATCACATCTGGTTAAACTAGGAATCATTTTTTAAAGAGTATTTGAAATATCCCCATGCTTATAAATTAAGAAATATGCTTCACACAAACCCATGGGTCACTTCTAATTAATTCTTATAGAATGTAAAGTAGTTCTTAGAAGAAAATGTATAACATTAAATGTGTATATTAGAAAAATAGGGGCTGAAATTTAATGAGTTAAGAATCTATTACAAGAAGATAGAAAAAACCCAGCAAAATAAATTCAAAAGAGGAAGAAAATAATAAAGATAAGAACAGAAATTAATTAAATAGAAATCGCAATAAAGAGGACAAACTCTGCCAAAAGTTGTTTCTTCAAGAAGTTTAATTAAACTGTCAAAATTCCATTATTGCTGAAGTGTGTGTGTGTGTGTGTGTGTGTGTGTGTGTGACAGAAAGAGAGAGGGAATTAAATTATTACTATCAGGAAGGAAGAGGGACATATTATGAGATATATTAAAAAGTTAATAAGAAAAACTAAACAGTTTTATGCTGATAAATTTGAAAGTTTAGACAAATTCCTAGAAAAAAATGCATCTTATTAAAATTGACTAGAGAAGAAATAGAAAACTAAAATAGTTCTCATATAGTTCTTCTAAGGAATTTGAATCACTAAAGAATTTTCCACACCAAAAAATCCCCAGATCTGTATGACTCCAAATGTGAGTGCTATCAAATATTCGAAGAAGTCCTTATCTTCTTAAACATAATTTTACGTATGAAAAAGATTCCCCAAATCATTTTAGTAGGCTAACATAACCTTCATAGAAAAACCTGACCAGCACACTACCAGAAAGGAAAATTAAAGGTTAATTCCACTCATGAACATAGTTACAAAATCTTTAAAAAGATAACAGATATGAATAAGTTAGGCTTAACCCACTAAAGTTGGACTTGTTTAACACTAGGAAATAAATTAATGCAATTTATCACAAACAACAGATTGAAGGATAAAAAGCTCATGAGCATTTCAACAGATTAAAAATGTTTAAATAAATTCAACATCCATTTATAATTAAAAAAAAAAATGTCCTGACAAACTAGTAATAGAAGTGAAAATCACTAATCCAATAGAGGGTATCTACCAAACCCCACAGCAAAAATTCCTAATCATGGAAGGAATTTTTATAAAGGAATATCTTTCTCTTTAATATTGGAAATTCGATGAGAATTCCTGCTAGCACTTCTTTTCAGCATTTTATTAGAGATCTTAACTAGTACAAGTAGACAAAAATGAAATTAAATGTATAAGTATTAGAAAGAACTAACATCACTGTCATTTTCAGAAAATATAGTTGGGTAAACAGAAAGTCAAAATAATCTGGATACAAATTATTAAAATTAATAGAATGTAGAATGATTGATGAATATATATGCAAAATTGTGTGCTATATAACTGTATATCTGCACTAATCATACCAAAGTGAAATTAAAATATATCACTTAAATAATACACAAATGGAAGTATTTAGAATTAAATATATTAAAAGATGTATACACTGTCTCAAAGAAACTTATAGAACATTATTGAACAAAATTGCTTCGTGAAGGAACACCTACTGGTTAAATTTTTGATAATTTGAGCACAAAATGAAAAATGACATAATGGACTATAATGGATGGCATTAAAAAAAAAAAGAATCCATGAGTTCATGCTGATAGCAAAAACATTAAAAGGAGGGTGGGGAGAATGGAAAGCTCTTCACAAAAGAATTCCACCTAATAAAAAATGAATGATGGAATTTCAAATCACTGTTTTGCAATCTCTACAGTAATTAGTATGCTAAAATCATTAGGTGAAAGATTATAGGGAACAGGTTGTGCATACAATCTTACAATGTCATCCACTAGGTTATTTATTAATTTTGAAGGAAAAAGATACCTTTTCAAAGGTGAAATCTGGCAGACATCACCTTAATGAGGCAATCAAACTTAACATCATCAATAATGAGACATCAGATCAAGTGTGTCCTGAGGTGAGCACTGAGCGGAGAACAGTACCTTTCATCCAGTACATCTGCCAAAAACTTTAACCATAATCTACTCATGAGGAAAGAATAACCTAACCAAGTTAAAGATTTACAAAACAATTGGCCCACGTTCTTCAAAAATGTCAATGTCATGAAAGACAAAAAAAAAAAGAGAGAAGAGAACTGGAGAACTGCTGCTTTAGACTGATGAGACTAAGGATACCTGTCGGGACTTCCCTGGTGGTGCAGTGGTTAAGAATCCGCCTGCCAATTCAGGAGACACAAGTTTGATCCCTGGTCTGGGAAGATCCCACATGCCGCGGAGCAACTAAGCCCATGCGCCACAACAACTGAGCCTGCGCTCTAGAGCCTGTAAGCCACAACTACTGAGCCTGCACGCCACAACTACTGAAGCCCGCGTGCCTGGAGCCCATGCTCCACAACAAGAGAAGCCACCGCAATGAGAAGCCCGTACACAGCAATGAAGACCCTATGCAGCCATAAATAAATAAATAAATAATAAATAAATAAAGATACATGTCAACTGAACACTTTGAATGATTGTTTCTGAATTTTTTAAAAATGCCCAAGTATATAGGGTATATGGTTCTAGGCTTGACCAGAGAATCAGAGCCACTCTGAGTGATTTATTATGGGGATTATGTCTTATGCAATTATGGGAGCTGGTAGAGCTTCCATAATTAAGGAAGAAATACTTAAAATTACTACAGTCCTTGTTTCTGCACCTGTCACATGGTCATGGCTGGTAGGTATAACTACCTTCTTCTGATACCCATTCTCTCTCCCTTTTGCCCTCAGCAAGCACCTCAGATGGGCATGGCTCCTTGCCTGGCAGAGTGACCCAAACCTTCATTCCTAAAGGGTCTGGGCCATCAGTAGCCCAGCCTGTATTGTGGGTCGATGTAGTTTTCCATTGACTTAATCACAGGATATGGAAGTACTAAGAGGCATCCCTGGAGGATCTCCTGCATTCTAGACATACTCTTTGTTACATCTGTGGTGTAGCAGAGCAGTCCTTGATAGTCAGGATCAATCACCACAGCCATATAGTAACCCCAAACCCTGAGATTAATGGGTGTCCTCTGCATTTGTGACATAAAGATGTTAGCAAGAACAGTATTGATCAGTTTTATGGGTGAAAGCATTAAGGAGTGAGTGGTGGCAAAGGAAGTGGAAACTGTGGGTAAAGAAAATGTTTTTAAGAAGTTTGATGGGAAGGGGCAGAAAGAGATAGCCACAGCTGGAGAGAGATATGAAGCCAAGGGAAATTGGAGTGTGTGTTTATGTGACTGTGGAAAAGTTTTCTTCAGTTCTAGGGGTGGTAATGTTGCTGGTTCCTGGCTGCTCTAACATCTGTCTTATGTCTCTTAACCTTGCTGAAATCTCTGTAATTGTTCTCATTAGAAGTCTCTTCATTAGAACCATTTGGAATATACCAGGTATCTTCTGCTTGTCCTTCAAGAATCTCACTCCACCTTTTCCCACCATGTTTTGTGCTGGAAATAACAGCAGGAAATCAAGAGTAAGAGAAAAGGGAAATCATGGTATTTATTCCCTGTCTCTAGCTACCAAGTTGTCTCAAGTTGCTAGCTACCAGGTTGTCTCAAACAAGTGCCTTTTTCCCCCCAAAGGAGTTAGGTCCTTTCAGGAAGTTCACACTTACGTCCAGAGTACTGTCTCCCCTTGTCCCTTTAGACCTGGAGTGTGGAAGGCTCCTGATTTCTTTAAGTTTCAGGCTGTTGTTCCATCCCTTCCTGTTTTTCCTAAACCTTGCCCACATCTTTGCCTATAGTCCCTTTATTAAACTCAGTGTGATTGTGCCACCTATTACCTGCCAGGACCCTGACTGGTAAATGATGTGAGGCTCCCCCATTACCACATCAGATGATGCCTCTCCAGTTGAGCTGTCTGTGAATGTTCATTTATTTCTGTGCAAAGGATTGTGCTTGTTATTCTCGTTCTTGTCTCTCTCACTAAGCAATCATGACTTGATCAAACTCAGAGAATGCATACCTATGGGAAGAAGGGGGAGACGGGGCAGCTCTGCCACGTGAGATTTCTCCTAACGCAGGTTGTGGTCCTTCATTATCCACTGGTCTGGATGTGACTCTGTGTGACACCTTGGTTCTCTATCTGCTCTGCTGTGCTGAAGGGAGGGTGTTCTAGACCTCAGGTCTGTGTTGGATGGCCATATCCTATTGCTGTGCTGACAATTCTTCATCTCTTATCTACAACTGCTTGAGATTCACCCTTAACCTAGTCAACAGTTGGAGAATGAAGCCATGGTGTGTAGTGGTGTGACCATGGGAGTCAGGTACACCTGGATGTGAGTTCTAACTCTCACTTACCACGTAATTGCTCACAACAGCCTCACACCAACACTAATGCTAACTCTACTAACAGAAGGATGTCCCTCTGTAACAGGCGGGTCACAGTTTCCTTATATTCAGGAATGACTTCTTTCTTTGGGGGTTTTCTTTGAGCTATCTCTGTTCTGTTGTAGTGGGGGGGGGTGTTTATAGGCCAGTCTAAATTTTGAGGGGAAGAAGACAGCTTACAGGTAGAATATTCCTTGAAAGTATGTCTTCCTGTTGGCAAAAATCACTGATTCTGTGTTACTTCCTGTGTTACACTGTGGAACACCATCCTCTGCCTGAAGCAACCCAAGTCGTGGCTGATTAACATTCACACACACAATCCGGGGCTGCATTGAAACCAAGACTCAGGGTGTTAAAGAATGTATGTCACATAGGGGCCTTTCTAATGTATGCTTTTCTACATTAAAAAAAAAAGATCACAAATACAGTGGGTCCTGGATGACATTGCAGAAACACAGCCCACACACATCTGAAAGGCTGCCTGGTGAAAAAGTAGAGCTAATGTTGCCTATTTCAAGTTTCTTCTGAATTCTGACTCTGCCTCTTGTAAGCCATGGTTCAAAAAAGGATGTCTTCCATTGCATAATGTACCACATCTCCCTTATCCATTCATCTGTCGATGACATTTAGGTTGCTTCCATGTCCTGGCTATTGTGAATAGTGCTGCAATGAACATTGGGGTGCATGTGTCTTTTTGCATTATGGTTTTCTCAGGGTATATGCCCAGTAGTGGGATTGCTGGGTCATATGGTAGTTCTACTTTTAGTTTTCAAAGGAACCTCCATACTGTTCTCCATAGTGGCTGTATCGATTTACATTCCCACCAACAGTGCAAGAGGGTTTGCAGCCATAAAAAGGAACGAAATTGGGTCATTTGCAGAGATGTGGATGGACCTAGAGTCTGTCATACAGAGTGAAGTAAGTCAGAAAGAGAAAAACAAATATCGTATGTTAACGCATTTATGTGGAATCTAGAAAAATGATACTGATGAGCCAATTTGGAGGGCAGGAATAAAGACGCAGACCTAGAAAACAGATGTGTGGACACGGGAGGAGGGTGAACTGGGAGATTAGGATTGACATATATACACTACCACGTGTAAAATAGATAGCTAGTGGGAACCTGCTGTATAGCACAGGGAGTTCAGCTCGATGCTCTGTGGTGACCTAGATGGGTAGGATGCGGGGGGTGGGAGGGAGGTCCAAGAGGGAGGGGATATATGTATACATATATTTGATTCACTTCGTTGTACAGCAGAAACGTAACATAAAATTGTAAAGCAACTATACCCTGCCCCCAAAAGGATGTCTTTCCCTCTGATCCTTGGAAATTCATGTGTATCAATTAGTATTTATTTGGCTGCAAAAAGCAGGACATTCTCCTGGTAGCTTTCACATTCAGGAACTCAGTTTTCTCACCTAACAAGAAGGCTGGTCCAGGAAGGTACAACTGCTTGATGAGGCTGACAGGGACCCAAACTTGAACTTTTTGTCCTGCCATACTTAGCTTGTAACTTTAATAAGCACAATTGCGAAATGATTGCTGTGACCAGGCAACATATCTGCATAGCCAGCAGGAAGAAAGAGGAAGGGGCAGAAAGCCAAGAGAGCAGGCCCACTGAGTCTCTCCAAATGACTTCTGATTATACTTCATGGTATAAAGTGGGACACATGGCCAGCCCTTGCTGCAAAGGAATCTAGGAAGGTATTTTTTAACACTACATTGCCATCATGACATAATTGGGGTTCTATCACTAGAGAAGAAAAGATGTTGGGTAGGTAACTGGCAGTATCTGACACATAGTAAATTTTTTTCTTTCTTCCTACTATATATTCCCTTGCATTTTCTGATGTAGTCACTCTCTCGCCCTAGAAGTACATTTTATATACCCAAACCTAAAGGGTTTACTCTCAGCTGTGGTAGTATATGCAGGATATTTGTTTTGGGGTGGGGTGGGGTTGGACACTCAGTTATAACCTGAATCAAGGTATTTCTTTTTCTGACAATTTATTTTCTTTATTTCTGCCCCCAGCAAGTTTATTGTGTTTACCTTTATTGTCATTATAAAGTTATAAAAATATTACAAAACATTTAGGAAATAGAGAAAATAAAAGGATAATAACTAATAGTTTTACTACTCTAATATTTCCACTGTTAATATGCTTATATATTTCTTGCTGTTATTTTACTAGGCATTTTTTTATCATAGTATTCATTAAATTTCATAACCCGATTTTACAATTATCAAATTATAAGTATTATTCTATGTTATTAGAACAATAATGTCATGATATCATAAATTATACATATATTTATACATATATGTTTAGTAATACGTACATATGACTAAATGGTAAAAACCAATACATTCCATCTTATAGGATTGTTGACATTCAAATAAGATCAAAATAATAGCTACCACTTAGTGAGCACTTACAGTATGCCAGGCATGGTCTGAGCACCACTTCAAATACATTATCTCATTTATTCCTTACAGCACCCTATGAACAAGGTGTTACTGTCATCCCATGAACAAGTAAGGAAACTGAGGCTCAGAGATGGTTAAGTGACCTTTGAAGAATTACACAGCTAGTGTTCATTTTTTTATTGGAGTATAGTTGATTTACAAGGTTGTGTTACTTTCTGCTGTACAGCAAAGTGAATCAGTTATTCATATACATATATCCACTCTTTTTTAGATTCTTTTTGCATATAGGTTATTCCATTTCATTTTTAAATAATAATATGTCTAATAATAATGTATAATTCTGAAAATATAACATTAATGCTATCTCCAGTCTAATGTCTCTGTGTTTCCCTGCTTCAATTTTATTATAGAAATCTTACTTTGGGGGGAAGCACGCGTGCGCACAGGCGGCGGCTGCGTTGGAGGGGTGGGGACGGGGTACGAGTGCGCATGCTCGGTGGGAGCCCAAGAAGTACCTCGAGGAGGTGGGGGGCGAGGTAGAAAGGAGTGAGGTTGAAGAGTGCTTGCGCAGGAGGCCGACGTGCGGGGAGGGGGGCTCCGGAGCACAGGCGCGGAGACGGGACTTAAGGAGCTCTCGCGAGATCTCCAGGTTGCTATATATGTGCGCAGGGAACTCGCGTCCTTTCCCTGGTCTGATTCCGTCCTGTGTGAGTGTACCTTCGAACGGCAGTCTTTTATCTCCGTCCACTTTCTCTGCCACGTAAGTGCGTGCCATCAACCCATGGAAGATTCGATGGACATGGACATGAGCCCCCTGAGGCCCCAGAACTATCTTTTCGGTAACTGCTGGGGGGTTGGAGCGAGGCCGAGCAGGGCCTGCAGGCTTTGGTGGGGGGGCGGGATCCCACTGATGCCTGGATTAGTGAGGAAAGCTAAGCAGGCTGGAGGCCTGAGGGCGTGGGAAGCGAGCAGACGGGGTCATGCCGCCTGCAGGATGGGGACCCAGGAGGGGCGAGCCGGAAGCACGGAGGGAGTTGGGAAGGAGGGGTGGCCTGAAGGCTGGGGCGGCAGCGGTCCGAGGCCCAGGGCCTGAGGTAACGTGGAACCGACCGGCTGAGGGTTCGGCGTTACGCGGGGCCCATGGTGGAGCTCCGGGCACAGTTATTTTCTGGGGTTTTGTGAGTTGGTGGGCTTCTGATTCCGGGCGGGTGCCTGAGGCTGAGCTCCGCGGTTGGTGGTGCAGGAGGTTTTGTGGGTTCGGGGTGTGAGGAGGCTTGGGCCTCCTTTCTGGACGAGAGGATCGATTGAGCATGGCGTTGTCCTCGGTCCTCAGGGTCAGGAGCTCTCGACCGAGCCTCGGCCCCGGTGCCTCGGCTGGTTGCTGGGGGCAAGGGAGGTGCGCCTCGGCCTGGCGTGAGGAGGCCGTGACCGCTGGGGAGCACGTGGTTGCCACGTGGTTGGGGGAAGGGGGGGGTGTGGGCGCTGCATCCGGGCTCACTGGAGTCTGTCACCCCCGAGCCTGGGGTACTGGGGCTTGATTGAGGCTGGTGGGCCGGAAATGTTAGGTGAAGTGGTTGGTAGCTCCAGGACTCTTGGAGGTCTTTTGTTTGGTGCTTAACATCTATGCTGGTAGTTCTCATTTAGAGAATCCTCTTTCTGTCTCACCGCGTCCACCTCGCAGAAGAGGTACTGCCGCTCAGAGAACCGAAGTGTCTTAACGAAGGTTGCCCTTGTAGGAAGAGACTACATCTAATCCCATGACCCTTGCCTCCAGAGCTGATGCATTACAAATGATTTGGGGTGGGGGGTGGCTAGAGAGGGAGACTGGTGGAGGTAGCCTTCTGTTAAACTTACAATTCTATACCAGGGTTTTGGGATTTCCCCCTCGAGCACACCAAGGACCATACTAGGGGGCCTGCGTTGGTTTTTCAGTCTCACTAAACTGAATTGTTGAAGCCTTTGTGTCAGGCTTTAAAGTAAGTGCAAATCCTGCCCCAAATTAATTTTGTTTCCTTATATACCGTGCTGAGATTTGTTAATTGAGCAATAACAGTTAAGCATCTATTCCAGTAACTATTAGATGACAACTAAATGGGACAAAAAAAAAAAAACCTTACTTTGAAGCAGGACTCATAATTCTACTAGAAAAATCTTACCATGAGAGGCAAAACATATCAATGTAGTCACATGTAAAATGTCAATTTGAAAATTATCCCATCAGGTTAATGAATTATGTCTGTTTTATCTGAACTATCTATTTTATTCAAATTGCTACTACTTTGATGCATAAACAAGCTTTTTAGAAAAAAATTCTTATATATCTGACAATTCTCTGCATCTCAGCTTAATCATGTCACAGTTTCCTGCTTATTTTGTGGTATTTACTAAAATAATGATTATCCATATCAAAGTTTAAGTAGTTTTGCCTTCTCCTTTTAAGACATAACATAGGTGTATTTGGAGTAGGGAAGCTTTGATGACCTACCACTCTTTTCAGAAAAGACAGAAAAGTGAGAAAAGTCAGAGTAGGATTTTCTTAGATTCTTAATGCCATAAAGCAGCAAACTACTAAATGATTTTCATGGGAATTTATCAGTACATTGATTTAATACTTTTCTTTACCTTTTTCTTGTACCAGGAAAGCTCACCTAAGAAGATACCTCAATGTTCTTATTCAAAGTGATTAAACCAGAAAAAAATTAGGGGACTCTTCTTGATCTTGCATTGAACTAAAACAATGAAACCAAAAATGTGTTTAGTTTTTATTTTTAATAGGTAATACATTCAAATGAGTTTTAAAAACGAAGAAAGAAAAGTTTAACAAAGTGTACGCTGAGAGTTTTTACCACCTTCTCATCATCTACCTCACACTCTACTCCCCAATGCCCCCCCCATGGTTAACTACTTGTATTAACTGCTGATATTATTTCTTCCATTTCTTATATAAAATGTGGCCCTCTTCTGCACCTTGAGTTTTACACTTAACAATATCTCCTGGATATCTTTCTTTACCAGTGCATCTCCTGCTTCCTCACTGTTTTTTTACAGATACCTAATATTCCATTGTGTGTATGTACCATAGTTTAATTAACCATTCCTCTGCTGATAGGTAACTTGGGTTGTTTCCAATCTTTTCCTTTTACAAACAAAGCAATATTGAATAACCTTGGACATAAATCATTTTGATGTGTGCAGATGTGTCAGTAAGATACATTCCCAGAAGTAAGATTGCTGGGTCAAAGGGTAAATACATTTGTAACTATTAAAAATACTGTCAAAATGTCCTTTATAGGGGTTGTATCTTTTGTCCTTCAGCTAGCAGTGTATCAAAATACCTATCACCCCATAGCCTAGGAAGCAGAATGTTGTTCAACTTTTTGATTATTGCCAAGCTGATAATTGAAAAAATGATGTTGGCTAGTATAGTCTGGTTTTAATTCACAGAGATAATGTGCTATTTTGAATCACGCAAAAGAGCTTTGGTGTTTTTTTAATGTAATCTGTGTCTTTGCCACACACAGTCGTCAGGTCTTATGTCACAAAATCAGTGCTGTAGGTGGAACTATGTTAATGAGGATTTCCAGGATTTGTATTGTTGGCCCTTTAGTATATAAGGTATTGGTGTGGTGGTGAGAGCCCTTGAACATACGCCAGGAGAAAGATGCAGGAGCAAGGAGTCAAACCCTGGATCTGCCAGTAACTGATTATGTGCTTTGAGCCAGTCACTGAATCACTAGGAGTTCAGTAGCCTCATGTGGTAGGAGTATCGGTAAGCAGAATACTGGGATGGAGAGAAACAAAGTTTTGATGACTGTGACCAAGGAGGAGGCATTGTGGGAGAAGACACCGATTTGAGACAGCAAAAATATGCCTGGCTGAAACCACCAATTGGAAATACGGACTAGTGATTATCTGGGGGGAGGAAACAGACATACTCTATTGGAACTCCATTTCCGTTCCAAAGTGGTGAGATGCTCAGATGGACCCTGTGATACCACATTCTGGTTACATTGGGGCCAAGCCAGTGTTGAAGTTAAAAAGGGATTGGTGTTTGTAAACACTTAACTTCAAAATCTATGATTAGATACAAATGAAATTTATTTTATTTTGGAGATCATACACATCTTATGACAATAATTTGAGTTAAATTTAAATTCCAAGATAGTCTGCTTAAAATCACATGTTAGATTTGTGGGCATTGATAATTATCAAATAATTATTTCCTGGTTGCCAGTTGTTTCCCTGAAACATTTAGCAGAACGTAGAGTATAATCCTATTTTACTTGAACCTTATTTCCTTATTCATATATATTTATATAGAATAATATTGAAAAGACTATATACTAAAAAGCATATAGGCTTCCAAACCCATTCTATCTAGGCTGTAAATTTACAAGTAATTTTATTTTTTGCTTGCTTCTATGTATTTCTATAACTTTTCTACATCAAATATTTGAATATTTGTTATCTTTGAAAATAATTTTATAAAGTCAAGAAAAAATACTTTTGAGGTTAAAAATGGAGCCAGGGGAGAATTGCATTGTTAAAAGTTCAAAGAAGCTCTCATATCTAGAGAAAAACAAATATCATATATTAATGCATATATGTGGAACCTAGAAAAATGGTACAGATGAACCGGTTTGCAGGGCAGAAATTGAGACACAGTTGTTAGAGAACAAACGTATGGACACCAAGGGGGGAAGCGGCAGGGGGTGGGGATGGTGGTGTGATGAATTGGGCGATTGGGATTGACATGTATACACTGATGTGTATAAAATGGATGACTAATAAGAACCTGCTGTATATAAAAAAGAAAAAGTTCAAAGAAGCTCTCATATCTAGTCAGTGCTCTTCAACCAACCGGAGGCATTTTAGATGAAGTAAGGTAGCAATTGCTAAATCCTTTTTCCTTTTATTAGGAATCTATCTGAACACTTTCTGCAGTATAATTCTTTCCTTGCTTTACATTTTTTATTTGAAGTAAAAATAAAGGAAGTCATAGAGCTTGAAGGTGAAAAAGCCTTTCAGTATGCCTATTTGGTACGTAAACATAATATTTCAACCACTTTGTTTTATTTCTCTCATGATTTCCAATAGATATAAAAGGTCTCAGTTCAATTTTCTATTGTATTATAATGGTTATCTTCACAGGACGCTGTTCACAGTATCTTTTTAACTGGTCTCTGGGCAATCCATCTGACATAGAACCAGATTAATATATTCCCAAAACACCACTTTCATTATGTAACTTTCCTGCTCAAAAATCTTCAACAGTTTCTGTAATTTGTAGTCATGATTTTTAAGCCTTTAAATAGTAGAACACCTTTTCCCCAAAGGAAACATTATGTGGAATCCCCATGTTAAAAAAAAAGATAAAGATAATATTTTATGAGAACTTATGGTAAAGTTATTCAATAAAAACCATGAGGCTATTTTGATGCACACAAAAAGAAAGTCTGAGTGTTATGGTTGACACTGAAAGTCTTCAGATTTCAAAATATTTCTGTAGTTTATTTTGGTTGCATCAAACCGAGAAAAATGTCAATTTATAAAAAAAAAAAAAAGGTAGATTCTGTTAATAAAAGTCTTTTTAATAACAACGAATTGAGAGACCTTCAAGATGACAGAACAGTAAGACGTGGAGATCACCTTCCTCCCCACAAATGCATCAGAAATATATCTCCATGTGGAACAACTTCTACAGAACACCTACTGAATGCTGGCAGAAGACCTCAGACTTCCCAAAAGGCAAGAAACTCCCCACGTACCTGGGTAGGGCAAAAGAAAAAAGAAAAAACAGAGACAAACGAATACAGACGGGACCTGCACCACTGGCAGGGAGCTGTGAAGGAGGAAAAGTTTTCACACACTAGGCAGCCCCTTCACTGGTGGAGATGGGGGGTGGTGGGGGGGAAGATTCGGAGCCACGGAGGACAGCGCAGCACAGCAACAGGGGTGCGGAGGGCAAAGCGGAGAGATTCCCACACAGAGGATCGGTGCCGACCTGCACTCACCAGCCAGAGAGGCTTGTCTGCTCACCCTCTAGGACGGGCCGGGGTCCGTTAAATGCATTAAATTAAATGCACCAACATTCGAATTATAGGGGTCCCAGAAGAAGAAGAGAAAAACAAAGGGACTGAGAAAATATTTGAAGAGATTATAGTTGAAAACTTCCCTAATATGGGAAAGGAAATAGTTAATCAAGTCCAGGAAGCTCAGAGAGTTCCATATAGGATAAATCCAGGAAGAAACATGCCAAAACACGTTAATCCTACTATCAAAAGTTAAATACAAAGAAAAAATATTAAAAGCAGCAAGGGAAAAGCAACAAATTACATACAAGGGAATCTGCCTAAGGTTAACAGATGATCTTTCAGCAGAAACTCTGCAAGCCAAGAGGGAGTGGCAGGACATATTTAAAGTGATGAAAGGGAAAAACCTACAACCAAGATTACCCGGCAAGGATCTGATTGAGATTCGACAGAGAAATTAAAAGCTTTACAGACAAGCAAAAGTTAGCACCACCAAACCAGCTTTACAACAAATACGAAAAGAATTTCTCTAAGCAGGAAACACAAGAGAAGGAAAAGACCTACAAAAACAAACCCAAAACAGTTAAGAAAATGGTAATAGGAACATACATATAGTTAATTACCTTAAATGTAAATGGATTAAATGCTCCAACCAAAAGATATAGACTGGCTAAATGGATACAAACACAAGACCTGTATATATGCTGTCTACAAGAGGCCCACTTCAGACCTAGGGACACATACAGTCTGGAAGTGTGGGGATGGAAAAAGATATTCCATGCAAATGAAAATGAAAAGAAAGTAGCAATTCTCATATGAGTAGCAATTCTCATATGAGATAAAATAGACTTTAAAATAAAGGCTATTACAAGAGGCAAAGAAGGACACTACATAATGATCAAAGGATCAATCCAAGAAGATATAACAATTGTAAATATTAATGCACCCAACATAGGAGCACCTCAATACATAAGGCAAATACTAACAGCCATAAAAGGGGAAATTGACAGTAACACAATCATAGTAGGGGACTTTAACACACGACTTTCACTAATGGACAGATCATCCAAAATGAAAATAAATAAGGAAACCCAAGCTTTAAGTGATACATTAAAAAAGATGGACTTAATTGATATTTATAGGACATTCCATCCAAAAACAGCAGAATACCCTTTCTTCTCAAGTGCTCATGGAACATTCTCCAGGGTAGATCATATCTTGGGTGACAAATCAAGCCTTGGTAAATTTAAGAAAATTGAAATTGTATCAAGTATATTTTCAAACCACAACCCTATGAGATGATGTCAATTACAGGGAAAAAAATGTAAAAAATACAAACACATGGAGGCTAAACAATACACTACTTAATAACCAAGAGATCACTGAAGAAATCAAAGAGGAAATCAAAAAATATCTCGAAAAAAAAGGACAAAACATGACAACCCAAAACCTATGGGATGCAGGAAAAGCAGTTCTAAGAGGGAAGTTTATAGCAATACAAACCTACCTCAAGAAACAAGAAACATCTCAAACAATCTAACTGTACACCTAAAGCAATTAGAGAAAGAAGAACAAAACCCCAAAGTTAGCAGAAGGAAAGAAATCATAAAGATCAGATCAGAAATAAAAAAGAGGTGAAGGACACAATAGCAAAGATCAATCGAACTAAAAGCTGGTTTTTTGAGAAGATAAACAAAATTGATAAACCACTAGCCAGACTCATCAAGAAAATAAGGGAGAAGACTCAAATCAATAGAATTAGAAATAAAAATGGAGAAGTAACAACTGACACTACAGAAATACAAAGGATCATGAGAGATTACCACAAGCAACTCTATGCCAATAAAATGGACAACCTGGGAGAAATGGATAAATTTTTAGAAAAGCACAACCTTCCAAGACTGAACCAGGAAGAAATAGAAAATACTAACAGACCAATCACAAGCAGTGAAATTGAAACTGTGGTTAAAAATCTCCCAACAAACAAAAACCCAGACCCGATGGCTAAACAGAAGAATTCTATCCAACATTTAGAGAAGAGCTAACAACTATCCTTCTCAAACTCTTCCAAAATATAGCAGAGGAAGGAACACTCCCACACTCATTCTATGAGGCCACCATCACCCTAATAACAAAACCAGACAAAGATGTCACAAAGAAAGAAAACTACAGGCCAATATCACTGATTAACATAGAGGCAAAAATCCTCAACAAAATACTAGCAAACAGAATCCAAGAGCACATTAAAAGGATCATACAACATGATCAAGTAGGGTTTATCCCAGGAATGCAAGGATTCTTAAATATATGCAAATCAATCAGTGTGATACACCATATTAACAAATTGAAGGATAAAAACCATACGATCATCTCAATAGATGCAGAAGAAGCTTTTGACAAAATTCAACACCCATTTATGATAAAAACCCTCCAGAAAGTAGGCATAGAGGGAAGCTACCTCAACATAGTAAAGGCCATATATGACAAACCCACAGCCAACATCATTCTCAATGGTGAAAATCCAAAACCATTTCCCCTAGATCAGGAAGAAAATAAGGTTGCCCACTCTCACCACTATTGTTCAACATACTTTTGGAAGTTTTAGCCACAGTAATCAGAGAAGAAAAAGAAATAAAAGGAATCCAAATTGGAAAAGAAGTAAAACTGTCACTGTTTGCAGATGACATGATACTATACATACAGAGTCCTACAGATTCTACCAGAAAACTACTAGAGCTAATCAATGAATTTGGTGAAGTAGCAGGATACAAAATTAATGCACAGAAATCTCTTGCATTTCTATACACTAACTATGAAAAATCTGAAAGTGAAATTAAGGAAACACTCCCATTTACCACTGCAACAAAAAGAATAAAATACCTAGGAATAAACCTACCTAGGGAGACAAAAGACCCGTATGCAGAAAACTAAGACACTGATGAAAGAAATTAGATGATACAAACAGATGGAGAGCTATACCATGTTCTTGGATTGGAAGAATCAACATTGTGCAAATGACTATACTACGCAAAGCAATCTACAGATTCAATGCAATCCCTGTCAAACTACCAATGGCATTTTTTACAGAACTAGAACAAAAAATTTCACAATTTGTATGGAAACACAAAAGACCCTGAATAGCCAAATCAATCTTGAGAAAGGAAAATGGAGCTGGAGGAATCAGGCTCTCTGACTTCAGACTATACTACAAAGCTACAGTAATAAGACAGCATGGTACTGGCACAAAAACAGAAATATAGATCAATGATTCCATTGGGAATAGATAGCCCACAGATAAACCCACGTACCTATGGTTACCTTATTTTTGATAAAGGAGGCAAGAATATACAATGGAGAAAAGGCAGCCTCTTCAATAAGTGGTGTTGGGAAACTTGGACAGCTACATGCAAAAGAAGGAAATTAGAACACTCCCTAACACCGTACACCAAAATAAAGTCAAAATGGATTAAAAACCTAAATGTAAAGCCAGACACTCTAAAACTCTTAGAGGAAAACATAGGCAGAACACTCCATGACACAAATCACAGCAAGATCCTTTTTGACCCACCTCCTAGAAAAATGGAAATAAAAAACCAAAAATAAACATATGGGACCTAATGAAAATTAAAAGCTTTTACACATCAAAGGAAACCATAAAAGAAACGAAAAGATAACCCTCAGAATGGGAGAAAATATTTGCAAATGAAGCAACTGACAAAGGATTTAATCTCCAAAATTTACAAGGAGCTCATGCAGCTTAATAGAAAAAAACCAAACAACCCAATCCAAAAATGGGCAGAAGACCTAAATAGACATTTCTCCAAAGAAGATATGCAGATTGCCAGCAAACATATGAAAGAATGCTCAACATGTCTAATCATTAGAGAAATGCAAGTCAAAACTACAATGAGGCATCACGTCACACCAGTCAGAATGGCCATCATCAAAAAATCTACAAACAATAAATGCTGGAGAGGGTGTGGAGAAAAGGGAACCCTCTTGCAGTGTTGGTGGGAATGTAAATTGATACAGTCACTCTGGAGGACAGTATGGAGTTTCCTTAAAAAATTAAAAATAGGGGCTTCCCTGGTGGCGCAGTGGTTGGGGGTCCGCCTGCCGATGCGGGGGGCGCGGGTTCGTGTCCCGGGCTGGGGGGATCCCACATGCCGCGTAGCGGCTGGGTCCGTGAGCCATGGCTGCTGGGCCTGCGCGTCCGGAGCCTGTGCTCCGCAATGGGAGAGACCACAACAGTGAGAGGCCCACGTACCACACACACACACAAAAAAATAGAACTACCATACGTCCCAGCAATCACACTACTGGGCATACACCCTGAGAAAACCATAATTCAAAAAGAGTCATGTACCACAATGTTCATTGCAGCTCTATTTACAGTAGCCAGGATATGGAAGCAACCTAAGTGTCCATCGATAGATGAATGGATAAACAAGATGTGGCACATATATTCAATGGAATATTATTCAGCCATAAAAAGAAGTGAAATTGAATTATTTGTAGTGAGGTGGATAGGCCTAGAGACTGTCATACAGAGTGAAGTAAGTCAGAAAGAGAAAAACAAATACCATATGCTAACACATATATATGGAATTAAAAAAAAAAAAAAATCTGAAGAACCTAGACCCAGGACAGCAATAAAGACACAGATGTAGAGAATGGACTTGAGGATATGGTGAGGGGGAAGGGTAAGCTGAGATGAAGTGCGATAGTGGCATGGACATATATACACTACCAAATGTAAAATAGTTAGTTAGTGGGAAGCAGCCGCATAGCCCAGGGAGCTCAGCTTGGTGCTTTGTGACCACCTAGAGGGGTGGGATATGGAGGGTGGAAGGGAGATGCAAGAGGGAGGGGGTATGGGGATATATGTATATGTATAGCTGATTCACTTTGTTATAAAGCAGAAACTAATACATTATTGTAAAGCAATAATACTCCAATAAAGATGTTAAGAAAGAAAGAAAGGAGCCTAAAAAAAATAAAATTACAACAAATCGCAAATTGTATCAAACATTTACTCCAAGGTTTGCAATGAAAGTTAATGTGTTTAGAAGTCACTAGGTCAAAATGTGATATATATCATACATTTGAGTGTGGTGCTGTTTTGCTTGTCTGTTTCCTTGTTTGTTTCAACTACAGGACTTGAAATTCAGAAAATATATTTTTAAAATATTGAATATCAGGTTTGTCCTAAAAAGCATCGTAGTTCATGGAAGGATTTTCACCAAATGAAAGCCGGTTGCTTCTTCGTAGCTTAAAAGTAGGCATTCTTTTTTCCTCCTTGACCCCATTCATACTGTCAGATAGCTTTTTTAAAAAAAGACAAACAGTTTTGAGTACCCAGAAAGTCTGCCGAAGTGGGAAACATTCCCCTTTGTTGATCTCTGCCAATGTAGGATATTGTTTTTGTGATGTTCACCCCTCTCCTCACTTTGACATTGTGCAAATTTCAGTGGGGGTTTGCACCTATGGGATTATATCTTTCATCAAAGTTTGAAGACCTTTCTTTTCACTGTGCTTAGCTGGCCTTCAAAATTTCAAACCCTAGAAATCATGTCCAGAATAAACGTTAGGCTAACAGATACAAAGCTCCGAGATTGCTCCTTTAGCCTCACCTGTGTTTTTTCATTGTGCTATCCTTAACACTTTGCCTGCTGGTTAGCCAATCACAAAGCAACACACTTTTCACATGTTGCAGTATTCACTCTTATTTCCTCAGAATATATCTTTCTAATTTATTCCATATGCCCAGATAGCAAATGCATTTTCATATCACTTTTCCTTTTAAAATTATTTTTACTTTTTGTCATAAACATGTCACTTTTGTTACACTTTTTAAAAAAAATTTTTATTGGAGTATAGTTGATTTACAATGTGTTAATTTCTGGTGTACAGCTTGTTACTTACACACTGCTTTTTTGCACTCATTGGTCATAATAGGGTAACTGCTGATTGAAAACATTTTAAACAAACATTCAGCAAACACGCAGTAAACTCACAAGGAGAGTAGTCAAGACTAAAGGGACAAGCACAACTGTTGACACTATCTGTTGATGACAGATGAAACTGACTCACTGCTTTTCCAGACAGTAGCTCTGTGTGCACCTCTGGCAGTGTGGAAGTTACAAGTTTGTCATTGACCTTTCCTAAGGAGTTTCTGTAATTAACAAGTACACTTTAAAGAAGTAATTCAGGGACTTACCTGGTGGTCCAATGGTTATGACTCCACACTCCCAATGCAGGGGGCACAGGTTCCATCCCTGGTTGGGGAACTAAGATCCTTCATGCCACACGGTGCAGCCTGAAAAAAAAAAAAAGAAAGGCAATTCAAGTCACGCATTAGCAGGACATAACTACATGTTAGAATAAGAGCAAATTTATCCTGTGAAGGCCTAGATCTCAGACTGTGCAAGTTTCAGGGTCTTGATTTGGACTACTCAACTATGTGGCTGTAGCACAAAAACAGCCATAGAGAATACGTAAACAAATGAGTGTGGATGTGTCCCAATAAAACTTTATTTATAAAAACAAGCAAAATGGGCCAGATTTGGCCCACAGGCTGTAGCTTGCCAAACCCTGGGTGGGAATGTAAGCAATTCTTGTTTGTATTACTGTACATTAATACATGAATAATCAGTGGTGGATTCAAGATGGCAGCAAATTCTTTGCTACTTCTTCCTTTGAGAAGTAGAGTCTAATTTTCCTCTCCTTGAGTTGGAGGTGTCCTTAATGACTTGTTTGACAAACAGAATGTGCTTGAGTGTCATTCTGGGAATCCCGAGGCTGGGTCAGAAGAAGCCTTGTAGCTTTCTCCTGGGCCTCTTCCAATGCTTGTTTTAGGGAAGCCAGCCACCATGTAATAAGACTGACGATCCTGAGACTGCCCTGAGGTAAAGTAGCCCAATCCACATGGCAAAGCACTAGAGGATGAGCTACAATGTGTAGAAAAAGAGAACAGAATCATGTGAATTAAGAATCCATCTCACAAGGGGACCTGTGGTTGGCAGCCTCCAGTTGGTGCCAAGTATGTCAGAGAGAAGCCACCCCACTACACTGTATCCAAACTGCAGATTGGGTCAAATGTTGTTGTTCTTTTAAACCATTGCATTTTGGGGTGGTGTAGTGCGTTTGAGAATTTCAGGGCTCATCAAGAAAAAAACAAGACCATGTGGTGGCAATAGCACACACAAGCTTTATTTGGGGTGGGGGGGGGAGTGTTTCGACAAACTGAGGTGTAAATCCCTCAGGGCAGGGGACCTTTCAGTGGCAGCTGGTATGAAGCC
>NW_006776635.1:1003776-1047042 GCF_000442215.2 Lipotes vexillifer
GAGACAGGAATCTAGGGGACAGGGAAATCAGAGAGCAGGCTTACACTTTTAAGTAATGTGAGCTGCTCACAAGGGCAGTAATAGCTTGGGCTCTTTTATAGCCCCTTGCCTTGTCTTATATATGGCTAGCGGATATTGGGTGCAGTTCATGGATTTTATGCCAAGCAGCAGGCTCTAAATGGCTAAAACTATGCTCATTTGGGCTACATAATTTTTAATTGATGTGTAAAATTTGAGTTTAGTGCCAGTAGGCTTTGAGCTAATGGTCAGCCTACTGTGAAGAAGTAAACAACATAGGGGCCAGTATACAGGGGTCGTCTTTGGCTTATTCATATAACAGGTGGTTTATTTTTTTTATTTTTTATTTTTTTGCTGTATGCGGGCCTCTCACTGCTGTGGCCTCTCCCGTTGCGGAGCACAGACTCCGGACGCGCAGGCTCAGCGGCCATGGCCCACGGGCCCAGCCGCTCCGCGGCACGCGGGATCCTCCCAGACCGGGGCACGAACCCGCGTCCCCTGCATCGGCAGGCGGACCCTCAACCACTGCGCCACCAGGGAAGCCCCCAGGTGGTTTATTTTGCAGTAATAGATAAGTAGAACAATCATACAGCTATGCTATAATACAATCTTTTCAGCTACCTATATTTGGTTTCCCCAATTAGGCTCCACCTTTCTTCAGCACGCAGCAGATATCTTGAATGTTTTGTATTCAGCACAGGGTCTAACCCAATGCTTTGTGAACAGTTGCTAGGTAATAAATATTTTTTAAATGGTGCAAAAGTACAAATATTTCTATGGCCAAGAAGTCACTGTTCTAATTGGCAGGCACAAAAGAAAGGGGTCTGTTGGCATGCAAAATGCAAATATTCTAGAGTCGGTGAACGAGGGCACTTTCTGCAAAGGTTTGAGAGGAGATACGGACCTAATCTTTAGCTCTGTTGATCAGATCATATTCTTTGAAGTCTACTATACTCATTTCCTGACAGTTACAATGCTTTCTCTTTTTTAAACATCTTTATTGGAATATAATTGCTTTACAATGTTGTGTTAGTTTCTGCTGTATAACAAAGTGAATCAGCTATATGTGTATATATATATCCCCATATCCCCTCCCTCTTGTGTCTCCCTCCCACCCTCCCTATCCCACCCCTCTAGGTCGTCACACAGCACAGAGCTGATCTCCCTGTGCTATGCGGCTGCTTCCGACTAGCTATTTTACATTTGGTAGTGTACATGGGTCAGTGCTACTCTCTCACTTCGTCTCAGCTTACCCTTCCCCCTCCCCATCTTCAAGTCCATTCTATGCGTCTGTGTCTTTATTCCTGTCCTGCCCATAGGTTCATTAAAAACTTTTTTTTTTTAGATTCCATATATATGTTTTAGCATATGGTATTTGTTTTTCTCTTTCTGACTTCACTCTGTATGACAGTCTCTAGGTCCATCCACCTCACTATAAATAGCTCAATTTTGTCTCTTTTTATGGCTGAATAATATTCCATTGTATATATGTGCCACATCTTCTTTATCCATTCATCTGTCGATGGACACTTAGGTTGCTTCCATGTCCTGGCTATTGTAAATAGAGCTGCAATGAACATTGTGGTACATGACACTTTTTGAATTATGGTTTTCTCAGGGTGTATGCCAAGTAGTGGGATTGCTGGGTGGTATGGTAGTCCTATTTTAAGTTTTTAAAGGAACCTCCATACCATTCTCCATAGTGGCTATATCAATTTACATTCCCACCAACACTGCAAGAGGGTTCCCTTTTCTCCACACCCTCTCCAGCATTTACTGTTGTAGATTTTTTGATGATAGCCATTCTGACTGGTGTGAGGTGATACCTCATTGTAGTTTTGATTTGCATTTCTCTAATGATTAGTGATGTTGAGCATTCTTTCATGTGTTTGTTGGCAATTTGTATACCTTCTTTGGAGAAATGTCTGTCTAGGTCTTCTGCCCATTTTTGGATTGGGTTGTTTGTTTTTCTGATATTGAGATGCATGAGCTGCTTGTAAATTTTGGGGATTAATCCTTTGTCAGTTGCTTCATTTGCAAATATTTTCTCCCATTCTGAGGGTTGTCTTTTTGTCTTTTTGATGGTTTCTTTTGCCGTGCAAAATGTTTTAAGTTTCATTAGGTCCCATTTGTTTATTTTTGTTTTTATTTCCATTTCTCTAGGAGGTGGGTCAAAAAGGATCTTGCTGTGATTTGTGTCATAGAGTGTTCTGCCTATGTTTTCCTCTAAGAGTTTTAGAGTGTCTGGCTTTACATTTAGGTTTTTAATCCATTTTGACTTTATTTTGGTGTATGGTGTTAGGGAGTGCTCTAATTTCCTTCTTTTGCATGTAGCTGTCCAGTTTTCCCAGCACCACTTATTGAAGGGACTGTCTTTTCTCCCTTGATTATTCTTGCCTCCTTTATCAAAAATAAGGTAACCATAGGTATGTGGGTTTATCTCGGGGCTTTCTATCTTGTTCCATTGATCTATATTTCTGTTTTTGTGCCAGTACCATGCTGTCTTGATTACTGCAGCATTATAGTATAGGCTGAAGTCCGGGAGCCTGATTCCTCCAGCTCCGTTTTTTGTTCTTAAGATTGCTGTGGCTATTCGGGGTCTTTTGTGTTTCCATACAAATTTTGAAATTTTTTGTTCTTGTTCTGTAAAAAATGCCATTGGTAGTTTGATAAGGATTGCCTTGAATCTGTAGATTGCTTTGGGTAGTATAGTCATTTTCACAATGTTGATTCTTCCAATCCAAGAACATGGTATATCTCTCCATCTGTTTGTATCATCTTTAATTTTTTTCATCAGTGTCTTATAGTTTTCTGCATACAGGTCTTTTGTCTCCCTATGTAGGTTTATTCCTAGGTATTTTATTCTTTTTGTTTCAGTGGTAAATGGGAGTGTTTGCTTAATTTCACTTTCAGATTTTCATCATTAGTGTATAGGAATGCAAGAGATTTCTGTGCATTAATTTTGTATCCTGCTACTTCACCAAATTCATTGATTAGCTCTAGTAGTTTTCTGGTAGAGTCTTTAGGATTCTGTATGTATAGTATCGTGTCATCTGCAAACAGTGACAGTTTTACTTCTTCTTTTCCGACTTGGATTCCTTTTATTTCTTTTTCTTCTCTGATTATTGCAGCTAAAACTTCCGAAAGTATGTTGAACAATAGTGGTGAGAGTGGGCAACCTTATTTTCTTCCTGATCTAGGGGAAATGGTTTTGGATTTTCACCATTGAGAATGATGTTGGCTGTGGGTTTGTCATATATGGCCTTTACTATGTTGAGGTAGCTTCCCTCTATGCCTACTTTCTGGAGGGTTTTTATCATAAGTGGGTGTTGAATTTTGTTGAAAGCTTTTTCTGCATCTATTGAGATGATCGTATGGATTTTATCCTTCAATTTTTTAATATGGTGTATCACATTGATTGATTTGCATATATTGAAGAATCCTTGCATTCCTGGGATAAATCTCACTTGATCATGTTGTATGATCCTCTTAATGTGCTCTCGGATTCTGTTTGCTAGTATTTTGTTGAAGATTTTTGCCTCTATGTTAATCAGTGATATTGGCCTGTAGTTTTCTTTCTTTGTGACATCTTTGTCTGGTTTTGTTATTAGGGTGATGGTGGCCTCATAGAATGAGCGTGAGAGTGTTCCTCCCTCTGCTATATTTTGGAAGAGTTTGAGAAGGATAGGTCTTAGCTTTTCTCTAAATGTTGGATAGAATTCTTCTGTGAAGCCATCTGGTCCTGGGCTTCTGTTTGTTGGAAGACTTTTAATCACAGTTTCAATTTCACTGCTTGTGATTGGTCTGTTTATATTTTCTGTTTCTTCCTGGTTCAGTCTTGGAAGGTTGTACTTTTCTAAGAATTTGTCCGTTTCTTCCAGGTTGTCCACTTTATTGGCATGTAGTTGCTTTTAGTAATCTCTCATGATCCTTTGTATTTCTTCAGTGTCACTTTTTAATTCTCCTTTTCATTTCTAATTTTGTTAATTTAAGTCTTCTCCCTTATTTTCTTGATGAGTCTGGCTAGTGGTTTATCAATTTTGTTTATCTTCTCAAAGAACCAGCTTTTAGTTTTATTGATCTTTCCAATTGTTTCCTTCATTTCTTTTTCATTTATTTCTGATCTGATCTTTATGATTTCTTTCCTTCTGCTAACTTCAGTGTTTTTTTGTTCTTCTTTCTCTAATTGCTTTAGGTGTAAGGTTAGATTGTTTTGTTTTAATTTTATTTATTTATTTATTTATGGCTGTGTTGGGTCTTCGTTTCTGTGTGAGGGCTTTCTCTAGTTGCGGCAAGTGGGGACCACTCTTCATTGCGGTGCACGGGCCTCTAACCAATGCCACCTCTCTTGTTGTGGAACACAGGCTCCAGAGGCACAGGCTCAGTAATTGTGGCTCACGGGCCTAGTTGCTCCGCGGCATGTGGGATCTTCCCAGACCAGTGCTCGAACCCGTGTCCCCTGCATTGCCAGGCAGATTCTCAACCACTGCGCCACCAGGGAAACTCTGTTAGATTGTTTATTTGAGATGTTTCTTGTTTCTTGAAGTAGGATTGTATTACTATAAACTTGCCTCTTACAACTGCTTTTGCTGCATCCGATAGGTTTTGGGTCATTGTGTTTTCATTGTCATTTGTTTCTAGGTATTTTTTGATTTCCTCTTTGATTTCTTCAGTAATCTCTTGGTTATTTAGTAGCATAATGTTTAGCCTCCATGTGTTTGTATTTTTTACAGATTTTTTTACTGCAGTTGATATCTAGTTTCATAGTATTGCAGTGAGCAATGATACTTGATTCGATTTCAGTTTTCTTAAAATTATCAAGGCTTGATATGTGACCCAAGATATGATCTATCCTAGAGAATGTTCCATGAGCACTTGAGAAGGAAGTATATTCTGTTATTTTTGGATGAATGTCCTATAAAGATCAATTAAGTCCATCTTGTCTAATGTGTCATTTAAAGCTTGGGTTTCCTGATTGATGTTCATTTTGGATGATCTGTCCACTTGTGAAAGTGGGCTGTAAAAGTCCCCTACTATGACTGTGTTACTGTCGAATTCACCTTTTATGGCTGTTAGCATTTGCCTTACATATTGAGGTGCTCCTATGTTAGGTGCATAAAGATTTACAATTGTTATATCTTTTTCTTGGATTGATCCTTTGATCATTATGTAGTGTCCTTCTTTGTCTCTTGTAATAGTCTTTATTTTAAGTCTATTTTGTCTGATATGAGAATTGCTACTCCAGCTTTCTTTTGATTTCCATTTGCATGGAATATCTTTTTCCATCCCCTCACTTTCAGTCTCTATGTGTCCCTGGGTCTGAAGTGGGTTGTTGTAGATAGCATAATTACTGGTCTTTTTTTTGTATCCATTCAGCCAGTCTATGTCTTTTGGTTGGAGCATTTAATCCATTCACATTTAAGGTAATTATTGATATGTATGTTCCTATTACCATTTTCTTGACTGTTTTGGGTTTGTTTTTGTAGGTCTTTTCCTTCTCTTGTGTTTCCTGCCTAGGGAATTTCCTTTATCATTTGTTGTACAGCTCGTGTGGTGCTGTTGAATTCTCTTAATTTTTGTTTGTCTGTTAAGGTTCTAATTCCTCTGTCGAATCTGAATGAGATGCTTGCTGGGTAGAGTAATCAATCTTGGTTGTAGGTTTTTCCCTTTCATCACTTTAAATATGTCCTGCCATACCCTTCTAGCTTGCAAAGTTTCTGCTGAAAGATCAGCTGTTAACCTTATTTGGATTCCCTTGTATGTTATTCCCCTACTGCTTTTAATATTTTTTCTTTGTATTTAATTTTTGATAGTTTGATTAATATGTGTCTTGGCGTGTTTCTCCTTGCTCTTATCCTGTATGGGACTCTCTGCGCTTCCTGGATTTGATTTTCTATTTCCTTTCCCGTGTTAGGGAAGTTTTCAACTATAATCTCTTCAAATACTTTCTCAGACCCTTTGTTTTTCTCTTCTTCTGGGACCCCTATAATTAGAATGTTTGTGCGTTTTATGTTGTCCCAGAGGTCTCTGAGACTGTCCTCAATTTTCCATTCTTTTTTCTTTATTCTGCTCTGTGGTAGTTATCTCCAGTATTTTATCCTCCATGTCACTTATCCATTCTTCTGCTTCAGTTTTTCTGCCATTGATTCCTTCTAGAGAATTTTTAATTTCATTTATTGTGTTGTTCGTCATTGTTTGTTTGCTCTTTAGTTCTTCTAGGTCCTTATTAAACGTTTCTTGTATTTTCTCCATTCTATTTCCAAGATTCTGGATCATCTTTACTGTCATTACTCTGAATTCTTTTTCTAGTAGATTGCGTATTTCCTCTTCATTTGTTAGGTCTGGTGGGTTTTTACCTTGCTCCTTCTTCTGCTGCATATTTCTCTGTCTTCTCATTTTTTTTAAACCTACTGTGTTTGGGGTCTCCTGTTCACAGGCTGCAGGTTCATAGTTCCCATTGTTTATGGTGTCTGCCCCCAGTGGGTGAAGTTGGTTCAGTGGCTTGTGTAGGCTTCCTAGTGGAAGGGACTGGAGCTTGTGTTCTGGTGGGTGGGGCTGGATCTTATCTTTCTGGTGGGCAGGGCCATGTCCAGTGGTGTGTTTTGGGGTGTCTGTGACCTTATCGTGATTTTAGGCAGCCTCTCTGCTAATGGGTTAGGTTGTGTTCCTGTCTTGCTAGTTGTTTGGCATGGGGCGTCCAGCCCTGGTGCTTGCTGGCCTTTGGGTGGAGCTGCATCTTTGTGTTGAGACAGAGATCTCTGGGAGAGCTCTCACCAATTGATATTACATGGGGCCAGGAGGTCTCTGGGGGTCCAATGTCCTGAACTTGGCACTCCTACCTTGGAAGCTCAGGCCTGATACCAGGCCGGAGCACCAAACCCCTGTCAGTCACGTAGCTGCTAGTGTTGGAAGTTCTCCTGCAGAGGTGGGGGACAGCTGTGGCTCACTGTGGGGACAGGGACATTGGCAACAGAAGTTCTGGGAAGTACTCCTTGGTGTGAACCCTCCCAGAGTCTGCCATTAGCCCCACCAAAGAGCCTTCAGGCCCCAGTGCTCTATACTTTTTTTTATAGTAATTTGTTTACTCTCATTTTAGAAAAAAACCCAATATGTAAGGTATTCTTCAAGGACCACAGGTGCAGTTCAGTCAAGCAGAAAGACATCTGATGGCAGAAGGAATCTCTGTCCTGCCCTCAAGTACTGTACAATGCTTTGAAGAATATTATTAAAGTGATTTGATAAGCCAAATAATTTTTTCTCCATACCATTTAAGGGCTTGGCCATACTTAGAAAGCACTGTACTCTAATTGACATTAGTTGGTGTGTTCATTCTGTTAAGTAGTAGATTTTAATCCCTAGAGATGTAGATGCATCAACTTTGTTACTGACAGTGTACTCCTCAGACATATTTATTTGATCAATGTAGGTTTAAAAAAACTAAACACAAATTATTTATTGAACTACTATTATGGACAAAGAACTATGTTAGGTACTTTGGGGGCCATTAATGTGAATTAAACAAAAGGCCTGCCTTCAAAGAGGTTACAGTCTAAGAAGAAAGCCAGGATGAGTGTGAAAATAAGCATAAGGTAAGGAGGAATAAGTGTCATAGGAGATGAAGAGACACTGGAATTTAGTAGATAGAGAAATCCGAGCTAACTTCATGAATCCGGAAAATCTCAAAGAAAAGGCAAAATTTAGGATGGATTTTACTGACAGATGACTTTCCAATAGCTAATCTAAAAAAGCTTTTATTATTTTCTAATCAAGTGTTACTTAAAGATTTGGGGCACTTCTTTTTAAGAGCAGTGACTTAGAAGATATATAACTATCCTTATGCCATTTGAAATCATGAAATATATCACTGTACTCTTGAAAAGCAGAGAATAATATGAGAGACTTCTGTAGGCCATGGAGCACAGTGAACATATGTATATCCTATAAAGTGGACCAGACCTACAATAGTGTACTTTTGTTGTCCAGACACCAAAAACAGATAATCAAATGAGAGCAGGAAAGAGTATTAACAAGTAGTAGAAGACAAAACTACAGATGGGACAGCTAATGATAGTATTTTCTGCTTCATTTGCTAGATGCTACAGAGCCATGGAAGGTTTCTGATCAAGGGAGTGATGTGATTGGAATTGGGCTTTTTGAAGATCAACCTGGAGGTGGGAAACAGGGAAATGGATGCAAAAAGTTTTGTTAGTCTTTAGGAGAATAGTGTTGAGGTTATTACAATAGTTTTGGTGAAACGAAAGATCATGATGGCTTAAACTAGAGTGATGGCCATAGCAAGGAAATGTTGGGATAGCTGTGAAAGAAATTGTTTTAATTAGGACTCTTTGGGTTGCTAGGAGGAGAGAGCCATTTAAGCTAGCCGAAACAAAGGTGGGCAGGAGTATCTGAAGGCATAAAAACACTTGCTGAGAATTCAAGAAGAGAGCTATAATTAATTCAGATGGGTCTTCTAGAAGTTAGAGTTGGAAACCCACCTTTGTCCCAAGGCTGCTCTTCATGGGTCTGAAGAGATACCTCATTGCTTGCCTCTGCATCTCTCTGCAGGTCTGCTTCCTTCTCCAGCCTTTTTGATCATCTTCCTGTACTTGCCCAGAGTTTTCCAGCTCATAACTTTAACTTGCACGTACGCCTCAGAATTCTACCGCCCTGACTCTTCCATGTGAGCCCTCAGCTGCCGCTTCCCTAGCTAATTGGCAATAGTCTGTTGGTTTTCTAGTTCTAAAATTCCTGCAAGTGATGGCTGATTGGCCCAGATGTTTTTTTCTCCCCACATCTCTGGCTAATCTGTGCCTGGGTTGTCCTTGATGAGGGTGGACCACATCTCTCTAAACAACTGAGGTCAGTGCCAGGGTGGACTGGGAATCATTTAACAGGTACAGGATAGGGATCATGGTAGTTGTGATGGATTGGGGGGAAAGCGTCAGATGCCTCAAAATATATCTTATCAATTATGGTTCATCATTAGCTTGACAACTGGCTATATGGAAGTTTAGATTTAAAGCCTAGACATCTGGAAGAAAAGTGATGTCATAGCCAAAATAAGTAAAGTACATAGGAGAGCCCGTTTTATGAGATATGGTGAGTCAGGTTATTGATCTTTAGAGAGTAATGTGAAGATATTCTGTCTGGATTTTCTTGTAAGTGGATAGAGATCATTCCTGAGGCAAGACTAAATTATAAATGTGGACCTTCGGGACATTCTTCCTTTGTGAGTGTAGCTAAACAGTGAATGAAAAGATTATCTATTAAACAAATTTCAAATGGGAATACATTTTAACCCTCCCCCCCCCTTTTTTTATGCTAAATAAGTTTAGGTAAATGATGCCCTGTCTTCTAAGCCCATTAACCTCAGGAAGTTTGGTCATAGCATAAAAATAACAAATAGTGCTGACCACATCTTTGAACTTCTAGGGTGTCTATAACAGCATTATCCACGCATCTTTTAGGTCAAAGGAGTAAATTAAATTTACAAGAGATAAACATTTGCTTCATTGCTGAACTGTCATAATTCTGGATACCTTGACCTGGAAGATGAGGTAATAGAGTAAGAAACATTGGGCAGGAAGTGGACTTTCTTTTTAAAGTCTTGCTCAAAGACACAATTGTATTGTGGACTGGCAATACTGATAAAGTGCATGGGATTTCTTGCTATAATGTTGTCTGAGCATTTCTAGAGAGGGAACGAACTCGAGTAATGATAAAAGAGCCCAGTAAATTTTCAAATTGTTCTCATCACTGGAAATGTCTATCTTACAGTAAGTCAGAGTCTGCTTCCTATAACCACACTCACTGATCCTAGTTCTTTCCTCTAAAGCTATACAGAAAAAAAAGTAATTTTCTTCAGTCATTTCTCATCTGACATGATTTTTAGATGCCCCACTATCTTCCTAGCCTTCTGAATCTACTGATGACTGTTTTTGCTGATTTCTTAATGTGGTCTGAGAAGAAAATTCAGTTAGCACTTAAAACCACAATTGCCGGGCTTCCCTGGTGGCGCAGTGCTTGAGAGTCCGCCTGCCGATGCAGGAGACGCGGGGTCGTGCCCCGTTTCGGGAGGATCCCACATGCCGCGGAGCGGCTGGGCCCGTGAGCCATGGCCACTGAGCCTGCGCGTCCGGAGCCTGTGCTCCGCAAATGGGAGAGGCCACAACAGTGAGAGGCCCGCATAACGCAAGGAAAAAAAAAAAAAAACCACAATTGCCTGGAATCAGATAACTCAAGAGTTCAGAAAACTTGGGAATGGGTTTCCTTTTTTAAAGTTACATAATAAAAGTCATCAAGTATTTTATTAAAGAAGGATAATGGCGATAATGACAGCTAACAATGTGCGCATCTCCAGAATTTCCAAAGCCCTTTCCTCGTTGACATTTTTCCCCAATGCTTATTTGTACTATAATTCTAGTCTTATTCCTGATACTAACTCCTCAGGATCCAAATAAAGTAGACAGTAAACCATGTGTGCTTTGATATAAGGAGATCAGAAAAAAATCTTCTACTTATCAATACTAATCCTATCTGCTCTTGAATACGTTGAAAAATCTACTGTTCATTAATTTTTGAATATGCAATTCATACACATAGTACAAAATTCAAAAGATACCAAACAACATATAAAAGACAATTCTCCATCTGACACGAACCCCTGGCCTCTCAAAATTCCCCCAAGGGCTATGACTGATACCAGTTTCTTTTGAAGACTTCCAGAGTTAGTCTAGGAATATATGATCTCCTATGCAAATTTATTTACATATATGAATTAAACTTTTTTCAACACAAATTGTCACATGTGTTTTGTGGACCATTTCATAACGAACATAGAGTTGCCTCATTCTGTTAAAATATTCATTGAACTCTGGTATCACAATTTATTGAACAGTCCACCTGTGTTAGACATTTTGGCTGTTTCCAGACTTTTGCTGGTAAAAACAATGCTGCAGTGACTATCTTTGTACATATTTCATTGTCCCCATGTGCAAATATACCCGTAAAAATAATTATTGGAAATGAAAATGATGTACCAAGGAGCATGCACATTTTTTATTTTAATGGATGCTAGAGCCTCCAGAGAGTCTGTACAACAGTGTATGGGTTTCTCCACACCCTTGCCAAAACTGTGTATTATCAAATCTGTTGATCTTGCACAGAATAAGGGTGAAATATGAGAAACAGCTCACTTTCATTTCAACTGGCAAGTTTCTTTTGGTGGTATTGAACTTCTTTTCACATTTTAATAGTTGTAAGTATTTTCTTTTTCATTACTGGACTGTTTCTGTTTTCTAGTGTGTTTAAAGGTCTTTTTAAATGATTCATTTGTAGCAACTTTTTAAATGTGAAGCTATTAACGTTTTGTCTATAACATGACACAAGTATTTTCTCCTAGTTTGTATATACCTTTGAATTTTGGCTAAAGAAATTTTGACATGCAGGTTTTTCTCTTCTCTGAGTTTACATAAAAGGCCTCCCATTTTCTTATAATAATGTCACAGTTTTATTTTAATTTATGAACATTTGACCCATTTTGAAATTTATTTTGATGTAAGGGGTGGGGTGAAAATTCAACTACTTTTTTCAAATATCCCAGAATTATTTATTGAACATTCTAATTTCCCCCAGTGATGTGAAATCTCACCTCCTATCACTTACTGAATTTTATTTGGGGATTCATTGGTCTCTTTGTGTACATGTGGCAGTACAACACTATTTTAATTACTATAATTGGTAGATAATCTGGCCCCAAGGCTAAATTTTTTTTTTCACAGAATTTTCCTAATTATTTTCATATACTTATCTTCACATATGATGTTTACTAGCTTGTTTAGTTAAAAAGATTTATTGGTATATAATTGAGATCATGAAAAAATGATAGATTACTTTAGACACAATAGTGATATTTATAATGTGTCTTTCTCTTTAAGACTAGAGTACACTTTGTGCATCTTTCTGCCTTTTTGGTCCTGTAGTAGCATTTTAAGCTTCCCCTTACAGAGTTTTGCACATTTCTTATTAAGTCTATTCTCAAGTATTCTGTTCTATGTTTTTGTTGCTATTGCATTTTATCTATTACATTTTCAAACTGGTTACTCTTTGTCTATAGAAAGGATATGTCCCAGGAACTTTGCTGAATTATCTTATTATCAAGTAAAAAATAATTAATGTATCTAGTCTTATTTTATTAAGAACTTTTATCACAAATGTTAACATTTTATCAAATAGTTTTTCAGCATCTGTGAAGATGAGTATATTATTTTTCTCATTTCATTTATCAATATAGTGAAATATATTATTAGATTTGCTCATACTGAAACATTCTTATGTTTCTGATGTGATCCATATTTAGTCAAGATCTATTACTATTTTTTAAAATGATCGATTTTACTTACTGATTTTTAGAATTAAAAACAAATCCGTTCTGATAAGTGAAATAGATCGGTTGTTTCCCATTAGTATCTCTGTCAGGTTTTGGCCATGATATTATCCTAGTTTCTTGTAAAGAATTTTGAAGTTTTCCCAATTTGTCTGTGTTCTGGAACAGTTTAATTAGATTGGAGTTCTCTGTTCTTTAAAGTTTCAGAAAACACCCTGATGAAATACCTGGGCCTTGCACGATTTGGGGGAGGACAGTGAGAAGATGGCTCTTTTTACATTTTCTGTTTTTATTTACATTTTCTACCTCTTCTGTGGTTAGTTTTAATAATTTATATTTTCCTACAGATTAATCTGTCTCTCAGAGGTTTTCAAATTATTTTTCATACAGCTGAGCAAAATAACTCCTTACAATTATTTGAATTACTTTCCCATTTTCTTTCCTAATGGTGTATTTCTCCCCTTATCTTAGTTGCATTAGCTAATGTCTTCTTTATTTTATTGTTTTCTTTTCTTGTTTCCAAATAATCAACCTTTAGATTTACTTAGTATTTCTATTATTCTTTCTGTTTCTTAATGCAGTTATTTCTAAAGTTTTTTATTTTAAAGCTGTGATTCTTTTAAAGTGAAAAATATTCTTGGGAAGAATCACCTTTAAAAATTAATAAGAACTATAAGAAGAAATAAAGGAATAATAAAAATAGAACTACCATATTACCTGGCAATTCCACTCCTGGGTATATATCTGAAAATACCAAAAACACTAATTCGAAAAGATACATACACCCCAATGTTCATAGCAGCATTATTTACAATAGCCAAGACATGGAAGCAACCCAAGTGTTCATCAAAAAATGAATGGATAAAGAAGATGTGATATATACATATATATATGTATGTATATATATATCACATACATATATGATATATATATACACACACAGTGGAATACTACTCAGGCATAAAAAAACAATGAAATTTTGCCATTTGCAGCAACATGGATAGATTTGAGGGCATTATGCTAAGTGAAATAAGTCGGACAGAGAAAGACAAATACTGTATGATATCACTTATATGTGGACTCTAAAAAATATAACAAACTAGTGAATATAGCATAAAAGAAGCAGACTCACAGATACAGAGAACACACTAGTGGTTACCAGTGGGGGGGGCCATATAGGGGTAGGGGAGTAAGAGGTACAAAGTGTTGGGTGTAAGGTAGGCTCAGGGATGTGTTGTACAACACAGGGAAGATAGCCAATATTTTTTAATAAGTGGAAAGTAACCTCTAAAATGGTATAGAAATAAATATTTTAAAAGTTTTTAAAAATACATGTATATATGCCTCATTTTCTTACTTATTTTTCATTCATTGAATCATGGTGTATTTTTTGCTTATTTGTAAGTTGATGTTAAGTCTTTTCAGAACAGCAGGTATTTAGCTTAATTAATTGGTTCTAAAACTCCGATAGCAGGACCTCACTCAAATTACTAAAGTTTATGCTTGAATTACTAAAGTTATGATCCCTACTCCCTTCTGAGAAGGAGTTGAAAGTCTGCTGTTTTGGTAAGAGATTCCTCCCTTGGGCCTGGCGCTTGCCAACCAATGCCACTTTTTAAGGAAGCTTTCCTCCTTTTGTTACTCATTTACTCTAAATTAATTGAAGCCTTAGGCCTTGGATATAAAACATTTGATGCCCCTTCATTATAGTATTAAAATTTAAGTGCCATTGCTGTCTTTGAAATGAAGTGGATGAGTGGTGTCTCTTGTTTTTAGTTTCATTTTTAATCTTTTTAAAAAAAATTTTGTGCTTCTGAACCTTTTGAAGTTTGATGGTAATACACACATGAGATGCAAGATTCAAAACACGAATGGAAATATTGAAAAATCTGTCTCTCCTGTCTGTCCCCAAGCCCCAGTTTCAAGTAGTAGAGACCACCAGTGTTACCAAGAGGTAGATTACCAGAGAGATGTTCTTTACTTCTCTTCCCCCCACCCCATTCACTATTCCACATCAGTTTGTACAGTGGTTCCTTGTTCTTTTTTATCTCCTGCATAATATCCTTTGTTTAGATGAATCATTTTTTTCTAACCAGCCTGTTCTGAAGGTTCTTCGGGTTGTCTCTAGCCATTTGCTATCACAATGAGGCAATGGATAGCTCTGTATATATGTCCTTGTGTACTTTCCTGAGTGTATCTAAAGAGTACATTCCTAACAGTGAATGAGTTAGGTCAAATGGTACGTATATGCCCTTAATTTTGCTAAATATTGTCAAATTGTTTCACAGACAGAAGTTTTACAAATGTATTCTCTCAACAGTTCCTGAAAGTACTAGTGCCCCTGCACCCTTTCCAGAACAATTTATTAGCAAAATGCTTATTTTTACTATTGTGATAAGTGAAAAATAGTTTCTCAGTGTCATCTTAATAAGTACGCCTCTTATGAGGGAATTGAGTATTAAAAATACTGTAAAGTAATATTAATAAGTAATTTGAATATGATTAGTAAAATACTTATAAACATAAGAAATATAAATGTAATGATAATAAAAAATAACATAAGCACATCCCATTTGGCTTTAAAAAATACATCAATCAGATGAAGACCACTGTGTGCCTTTCTCTAGATGAATTTCCCTATTTCTTCTTTTCAGCAGCATTTGCTGCCTGAATTTAGTGTTTTTAATGTCTTACAACTCATTTATGTGCTCCCAAACTACATGTATATGTATATAATTTGTTTGCATGTTTTTAAATGTCATACAGTATTATCTGCATGTATTCCCCTGCAGTGTGTTTTTGTTGTTGTTGTTGTTGTTTGTTTGTTTGTTTTTGCGGTACATGGGCCTCTTACTGTTGTGGCCTCTCCCGTTGTCGAGCACAGGCTCCGGACGCGCAGGCTCAGCGGCCATGGCTCACGGGCTCAGCCGCTCCGCGGCATGTGGGATCTTCCCGGACCGGGGCACGAACCCCTGTCCCCTGCATCGGCAGGCGGACTCTCAACCACTGCACCACCAGAGAAGCCCTGCAGTGTGTTTTTTATCCTCAACATTATTTTGTGAGAATGCATTCATGACATCTATGTAGCTCAAATCCATTCATTTATCTTCGTGCTTAGTACTCCACTGAATAAATACATCACAATTTATTTTACTATTGATGTTCATTTACGTTTTTCTCCAATTGTTGCTCTTTCAGACAATCCTGCTATAACCATTCTTGTAAATGTCTCTTCATCCGCATGTAATGGCATATACAGACCTGGGAGTGGATCTGCCATAGTGTTTGGCATCTGCAACTTTACACGTTGCCAAATTGCTTTGGAAGTGATTGCCCCAGTTTATACTCCCATCAGCAGTATAGAAGAGTTCCTGTTGTTTTTCATTCTTGCCAAAATGTGGCATTAGGATATATAAATTTTTTGCCAATATGATGAATTTGAAACAAAATTTCATTGTGGTTTTCATTTGCATTTCCCTGATTACAAATGGGAATAAGCATTTTTATGTAAAAGCATTTGTATTTTTCTTTTATGTAAATGGCTTTCTTGTGGTCTTAAGTATTAGGTTATCAACTTTTCTATTAGGCTATTGTTTTTGTTGTATTTTTCATTGCTTTGTAGGAGGTTTTTTATTTTATTTTTTAGGATATTAGCTATCTTAGCTGTCATTTTTATCACAAAAGTTTTTCCAGGTTTTCATTTTTCTTTTTCCTTATTTAAAGTAACTTTTGTTTATTCTAAAACAAAGTATTTAAGTGTATATATTTATACATATATTCACATAAATATAATTTTATATAAATGCATAAATGTGACCATATATAAGAATCTTGTGCTAAATTTTTTTTTGTTTTTGTTTGGCGTTCTCTTCATTCTCTTCTACTTTCCCCTCATGTGAGTCTCTTTCTTTTCCCTGCAAAGGTAATTCATATTAAAGACTTTATATAGCATCCACATTTTTCACTGTATTCAAATAATTCTATGCTGACATAATTTTCAGACATGTATATTTATATACATACCATATGAGGTGTTTTAATTTTTATTATTATTTGGTTTATAAAAGTAGGATTAAGCTAATATATTTTTTAATTTTTTAATATTTTCACTTGACAATACTTTGTGAAAATCTCTCCAAGTCAGTTTGTGTAGTTCTAACTCATTCTTTTAGTGGCTCCTAAATTGCCTTGCATTAGCAAAAGCTTTGCTAAGCAAAAGCCACAGTATAGAAACTTTCAGGAACCTAAAGAAGTATAATGGTACTTAGTCAAGATTTTAGTAAATATATTTTGGACATTTATTTACATGCATGTACTTTATAGTGACATTAAGAAGTACATTTCCCCCACAAAATTTTGTTGTAGAAATTAATCTGCAGGTGAATATCTGTATACATGGTACAGGACCAAGTAATGGAAAGTACATTCTATCCTATTCCCGGCTCAGTAGTATACGGTTGTGCGAACTTGGGGAGGTAATTTGCCTTTCTGGACTCTAGTTATCTCATTTGTAAAATGAAGGCTAGAATTAGATTATAGGCTGTGTTCCTGATGAAGTCATATAACTCAAAAGTCGGTCAGTTCAAGACTAATTCAGGGTTTGCCAATGCTTTACACCGCTGATGTGGCGCCACCATGTGGGAGTAATGTAAACACAGTTTAAAATGCATTTGATTCATCAGCTTTCGAATTATGATTCTTTATCGATTTCTGATCTGAGGAATTAACATCATTTCAAATTTTGCACATGAATTTGGAACTCATAAACGTGCTTATTCTGCACTATTTCAAGTCTGCATAAAATGTGACCACATTCTTTATAGTCAGAGTGGTTTTGACTTCTAACATTCTTTCTATACCATACCATAGTAGTCAATCACATGAGAAAACAGAAAAAATACAATAATCAGAGAAAATTATTCATGCTATGAAAATGTATGTTAAATTAAAATATTCAGTAGTTTTAGCATTTATATGGCTAGAAAACTTTTTCAAAATGTCTAAAGTCCCTGAAATCGGGAGGTGGGGGGGGACCAGAAAAATGCACGGAAGACTTAGGTACTAAGAGACAAGTCACTGTATTAGAATTCTGTATTATCATTTAGTTTTCAAAATATTTGGGACATACGCTTAACTGAAGCACATTACACAATCCAGTAATGAGATAGTAAATAGAATAAAGGATAATGTCAATTTTTATTACTTGTTCTAGCACTTATGCGTCTATTACTGTTGATTGAAAATAATTGTGTCAACTCTTTACTGACTTTAGGTATTTGATTTTTGTTTATTTTAAAGTAAATTTTAAATTTTAGAATAGTTTCAGATTCACAGGAAAGTTGCAAAGGTAGGACAGAGTATTCCCATGTATCCTGTACTCCGCTTCCTCCATTAACATCTTGCTTTACTCTGGCACGTTTGTCAGAATGTAAAAGCAAACACTGATACATTATTACTAACTAAAGTCCATACCTTATGCAAGTTTCCTTAGTTTTCACCTAATGTCCTTTTTCTGTTCCAGGATCCCATCCAGGATTACATATTACATTGAGGCATCACGTCTTTTTACGCTCCTCTTGTCTGTGACAATTTCTCAGATTTCCCTTGTTTTTGAAGACTTTGATGGTTTTAAAGAATACTGGTTAGGTATCTTGTTAAATGTTCCTCAGTTTGGGTTTGTCTGATGTTTTTCTCATGATTAAAATGAGGTTATGGTTTTTTGAGAGGAAGACCACAAAGGGAAATTGTCATCCTCATAATATCACATCAAGGGTACATACTATCCACATAACTTATCACTCTTGATGTTGACCTTGATCACCTGGCCAAAGTGGTGTTTAACAGATTTCTTCACTGTAAAGTTATACTTTCCCTCTCTTTCCGTACAGTATTCTTTGGAAGGAAGTCACCATGCAGAGCCCATACTTACAGGGTAGGGAGTTAATACTTAGCCTGTTTAAGTGGTAATTATGCACACAAATTATTTGGAATTCTTCTGTATGAGATGTTTGTCTCTTCTCTTCCATTTGTTTACTTATCAGACATTTATTTATTTCATAGGGACTCATGGGTATTTATTTTATATTTGGGTTATAATCCAATACTTTGTTATTTATTCTGATGCTCGCATTGTTCCAGTTTTGGCCATTGCGAGTGCCTTCAGGTTGGCTTCTGTGTCTCTTTGACACAAAAAAACCCTTTTTTTTTTTTTTTTCTGGAACACTTCCTTACTTTCTGGCACTATAACACGCTCCAAGTTCATCCTGTATATTTCCTGCCCCAGTATTAGAATCAGCCATCTCTCCCAGGAGCTCTGGTTCTTTAAATTGGAGAATGTTATTAGAAACCAAGATCTGGGCTCTAGATGTGACTTTTTTTAACTTTGAATCTTTCCTCTGTATGATTTTACATAAATAGTTCCTCTCCATGTCTTAATCATCTTAAAATTGAGATGATTTTTTTCTGTTTTTTTTAAAAATTGGAGTATAGTTGCTTTACAATATTGTGTTAGTTTACACTGTACAGCAAAGTGAATCAGCTACACGTATACATATATCACATTTTTTTGGATTTCCTTCTCATTTAGGTAACCACAGAGCATTGAGTAGAATTCCCTGTGCTGTACAGTAGGTTCTCATTAGTTATCTATTTTATACATAGTATCAGTAGTGTATATATGTCAGTCCCAATCTTTGAATCTTTCCTCTGTATGTTTTTACATAAATAGTTCCTTCTCCATGTCTTAATCATCTTAAAATTGAGATGATTTTTTAAAAAGCTTTGAAAATTTAAGGATGAGTTTGGATAACAAGACTTGTTTCACTTTGGCTAACTATTGTTTTAGATGATTGCTACTGTTAACACTACTCCATCACTATCTGTAGAGTTTGTCACTCTCAGATACGAATTCAGGATAGAAGCTTTCTGGAGAGAAATTATAAATTACGTATGCAATTTTTCTCACTACATTACTTTTGACTAAATCAGCAGCCAACAGATATGTTTCTGTAGTGAATAAACAGAGCTATGTGTATATATGCATACAGGTGTTTCCCTTTAGGTTTCTTATTGGATCACATTTCTAGAAGAAATGTGCCAAAATTACTAGACTGTGATTCGCTTGAAAGTAGCACCTGTGTGTTCTCTCCATCATCTTTACATTTCCAGGGCTTAGCTTGTGCTTGACACAATCCACGGGTTTCCTAAACGTTAGCTGAATAAATTACAGAGACTCCTAGAACATGGTAAGGCCTACCATCAATAATTTAAGCGTGTCTAAGGGTTTTTTTCTTTTTCATTTATTTATTTTATTTGCCTGCTTTGTTTGGGAGGGCTTCAGTGCCGCTAATTAAAAGAATGGTGATCGCTATCTTTTTCACTGAAAACCATTTTCATCCCTCTGATTATGTTTCATCATGAACCATGGTAAACTAATCAGGTCTAGGCTTCTTTTCCACTTGGTGAAATAAGGCCCAAACTGTTCATTTAAGAGAAGATGCCTGCCTATAGAAAGCCTATAAAACCAGAGTGTGTTTTTCCTTGATTCACAGTAAAAACATGAACCCTTTATTTGAGCTCTTTGTTACATGGAAAAGTGTTTCTATGTATCATGTTGAATAAGCTATTTTTCTAGTGGATGGTATTGAATTTAATTAGAAGAAAATATCTTCATGAAAGTAAGACTTAAGTGATACACTGTTTCATTTTAAGACCATAAGTCATCATATCCTCTAAATGGTGGGATAATGACGTTGAAACAAAACCCTAAAGAGGAAAAAGTATTCATTGGGTGTTCAGTCTTTCTGGGGAAAACATGTGCATTTTTATTCTTTATCTTCCTTATATTCTTCCTTCCAGTTTCTCACTTAAAAGAAGGTTCTCTTGTATGTTTTATTTTTATTCTACTCTAGATCCAGTACAATTTTCATAAAATGAAATTCATTTAAATATACTTCAGGAACGGAGCAGTCTTGAATGAAGGTATTTGAGGCAGCACTCATGGCTTCAATATAAACACCACCACCACCATCCATCCACCCATTCATTCATCCACTTATCAGCACTGCTGTGTGTCCATTGCTGCCGCCGTGCTGGGGAAACATGGATGGGAAAGGTAGATTACACTTTCGGTGATTAGCAGGGGAGGTATAAAAAGAAACTGAATAATGTAGCAGGATGGCCCTGGTTGAGGAGAGGAAAACATAAAACCTGGATCCTGGCTGATGTCTCATTATGTAAGGTAGCCTGTTGAGACCATGTGTTGTGCACAGGTGCGCAACAAATTTGATAAGTGAGGACTGAGACAACCTGGAGTCTTGTCGCTGGCCACTAGATTTTTTCTTTTTTTCCTTTTAAAATAATAATTAACATTTATTAAGTGTTTGCCCATGTCTGGACACTGTTCTAGGGACTCTGTGTGGTCTTAATTGGTTTATTTTTCACAAGAGCCCATCCCAACAACTAGCACACTGAGACAGACTCTGTGGTTGGAGTAGGCGCTGTAACTCCTATTTCCGTCTTGCAGACGAGGAAGCAGAAGCACAGAGAGATTAATGAACTTAACTAAGATCACACAGCCCCAAGTGTCATAGCCAGGATGTAAGCCCAGGCAGTATACTCCAGAGCTTCTCTCTCTCTGTAATGATTATCTGTACTCTTTCTGGAGTCTTAAGGAGAGAAGAACAGCAGTCAGAAGCCAAAGAAGCTGTTTTAGCAAAGGGCTCTGTGAGACAAGTAGAAACAGTGAAGAAGGAAGGAATGGGGAGCACACACAGTGCTTCTTAGGTCCTTTGAGTGGCCAAAGGTGACCTGGTGTCTGGGAGAGGGAACCCAGCAATGCTCCTTGAGATGGGGTCGGGAGCCCTAAAAGGTAGCATCTCAACATAGACACCATTGTTCTCATCTGGGACACCAGCTGCCCTAAGGTGAGACGTACCCTGGTAACTTCAGAGGCAAGGACAATGACAAAGGGCAGAGGTATAGGGGGACGGGCGGAGTGAAGCAAGAGAAGAGCCTAGAATCTTCATGGGAACTGTTCATGAAGCTGAATATGTTGATACAGCTTAAAGGTTGCTTTGATTCAGAGGACACTTTTGGTTGGCCCTAGGAGAGCTGTGAAATCATGGTTTTGTTGCTTGTTTTCCCGAGCAGTGCATGTAACACCCCTAAACCTTACTCTGCTCCCGAGGCTCACCAAGATTATAAGAGATTTACGTTTTCCACTTCATTGAGTATAATTTGAATGTTTACAGGTTTGTATTACTTTTAAAATGAAAAAATTTTCCCTATAATATGATAGAATTGGGTTAACTTCTAAGGAAATAATAATGCAAATTTATGATTAATAATAAATTGTTAACAATAGCAATTATGCTTTATTAGTATTACTGAGAGGAATGTCAGAAATTGAGCATTATTGTGCTGTCCAGTCCAAAGAATGAGGATCATATATGTGGACCAAATATTCTTCTCCCTGATGTCTTTAACTTTAAGGGAGAGTTGAGAACATTTTATGCAGCTCATTCAAGATGCAAGGGAATTCTCAGAGATGAGTAGACGCATTGCTTGGAATGATTGATGGTCTTTTCTGAGATGAGCGAGTGCAAGAAACAAGACTGTGTGACCGTGCTTCCGCCAGCGGTCCCAGCCCAGTTCCCCTTTCATCTCTGGCCTCCCTCCATCACAGACTATGCCCTATCGTAGAGGGAAAAATGGGATGAGTTTTCCCAAGGATAGCATGAAGTGGCTTATTTTTATCATTACCTAGTAATACAGATTGTTAAAAAGAAAAATCTGAGGTAAGGCTTCGTCTAAATGTCTCATCAAAATGTCCCTGCCTTGGCGCAGTGCTTGAGGGTCCGCCTGCCGATGCAGGGGACGCGGGTTCGTGCCCCGTTTCGGGAGGATCCCACATGCCGCGGAGCGGCTGGGCCCGTGAGCCATGGCCGCTGAGCCTGCGCGAAAAAAAAAAAAAAAAATGTCCCTGCCTTGGAACACATTGCACCCAAGGGACTGTTTCAAAGACTGAAGTCAAAACCGCTGCATCCTAGTGGCTGCCTCAAAATGGCTGCATCAAAATGACTGTCAAGACAGCCCCATTGAAAGGTCAGATACCTGGAGCACATAGGAGTTGCTCTCTTGACACTCCCAGGTGTAATGGGACCAAGATCTTATACTGTGTTCTCCTCTGTGCCCACTGTCCCTTGGGGGGTTGAAATAGCTGTTAAAAGTATCACACGACCTAAGTATCAGGGAAAAGGTAAGCATAGGGTTTTAGAAGAAGGGACCTTCAAAGGGAGAGGACCTCCTGGAGGATAAAGAAGTGATTTAGAGGACTGGAGAGATGGGGGTAACTTAGAGGAGGGGCAAGAAGGTGGGAGAAGGTATTCCAGGCTGAAGGACCACTATGAACATAGACACAGTCATGAGAAACTGAATGGATGATCGCAGCAACCTATAGACATTTCAGGTTGCTCACCACCCAGCCTCTATTGAGCACCTACTGTGTGCTTCACCATCATTTTGGAGAGGACACAGTTGATCTAGCACATGATTCAGTCTTTTGTTTGATTTTAACCCTATATGGTTTCCCCTCAAATTTGTTTTACTTAATTTTTAAACCACTTTAATATGAAATAAGTAATTCAGAAAGAAATTAGTTTTTTCTCTTTATTTTTGAAATCACCTTAATCTGAATTAAATACAGATAAACTACTTGGTTTATTTTGAAAAATACAATTACATTAGGCATACAAATACAAACAAGTTGCTGACCAATTAAGTTTTAAGCATTCACTTAGTATGCCATAACTTCTGAAAATACCAGTGATGACTCAATTTTAATAATACTTTGTGTTGTATAGAATTGCAAAGTATGCTGAAACATTTTAAATACTATATGTCAATCTTCTTAAAAAATGAAGCTTAACATGTAGATTAAGTACAGATTATTATTATTATTATTTTTAAGACAGATTATTTTTCTGTAACATTGCTATTAACCTGAATGTTCCTATGGTAACAGGAGATATCTAACAGAAGGTAAAGCAGATAACTTTCAATATTTCATTTCAAATTCATAAATAAAAGCATGTTTGTAGCTGTATGAAAGTTATACATTAATCCCATCAGGTACACAAAAATCTCCCTTAGAATCATATTTTCAAGAAGTTTATGTTAATGCTTAATAATTAATTGCTGATTACAAAAGTAATACATGCTTTCTGTAAATAAATTGAAAAAATCTAAAGAAGAATTAATTTCAGATTAATATTTGTTTGCAGACTAATATTTGTTTGCAATCTTTCTTGTATGTTTTATTTTTAAATGCTTTTAAAATTTTGTATCAGATTATAAATTTAATTTTATATCCTTTATTTTTTCTCATGTCATTAATTAGTTTTTCAATTTGTTTTGTAAGTAGTAGGTTTGCGATGGCATCCACAATGTAATCCCATACTTCCTGTTTATTTTTTTTTAAGTCTTGTCCACATTAACCTAAAATTTGCAACTGTGAAATCATACTCCACCCCCTGCTCAGAAAATAATGACTAAAAGACTGTTCAATTTCTTTATGTCCTTTTCTACTGATTTTATCAGGTGATTTCTATAAGCATCCAAAATTGATTGATCAATGTTTCAGACTAATTCGCCCTCACCAAACACGTTTTGTGTGTGTGTGTCTAGAATAGAGTAACTGAGAACTCTTGTAGAAACTCAATCATAAAACAGCTAACTTCTGAAAGAGAACTTGGCGGGGGGCATTGCCTTATATTTCAGCATTTATAGTAATCTCCCAGGAAGACTATAGTGTAAAATTTTAAATATTGTTTACTACTTTGGCACACAAGGAAGAAAATGATAGCCAGAAAATGCCCTGCACGTGGACATTTTTCATTTTAAATATATCTCTGATTCCATTATTTCGACTTTGAAACAGTATCAAATAGCAGATTATATCTATATAGGATAGATACAGCATAGGGACCAGAAAATCTTGACAAACCCAATTTACTGGAACGTAAATGGTCAGACAGGGAAATGATGACATTACCTTCCTCTGATTGCAAATAGCAGCGAAGAAGAGAAATTTACAATAAGTTAGCGAAGACCTCAAACCAAGAGGAGAAATGCAGTTGAGGACCAAGAACTTTGGAAACCAGAATTGCGAAGATTTGTGGAAATGTAGGAAGTCCTCTTCTTTCCCAGAAGTCTCATTTCAGCATCTCTCTGCCACTTGATTCGTGCTTCTTTCTCCACTGAGCAACCTCTGCTCCACAGTCCACAGGGTGAGAGAAGATGGATGATACCTGCAGCTCCAAGACCCACAGGAAAATACACACAGGTTCAGCCACATGGAGAAATGGATTCTCTCTCAGTCCCATTCATTAGGTGCTAGGGACTGAATGTTTGTGTGCCCCCAGAATTCATAAGTCAAAACTCTAATCCCCAATGTGATAGTATTTGGAGATGGGGTCTTTGGGAGGTGAATAGGTCATGAAGGTGGAGCCCTCATATGGCATTAGTGCCCTTATATGAAGAGACACCGTACAGCTTGCCTCTGCTCTCAGCCTTGAGAGGATACAATGAGAAGACAGCCATTTGCAAACCAGGAAGCGGGCTCTCACCAGACATGGGATCTGCTGGTGCCTCGATCTTGGACTTCTCAGCCTCCAAAACTGAGGGAAATAAATGTTTGTTGTTTAAGCCGCCTACCCTATGATATTTTGTTATAACAGGCCAAACTGACTGAAACACCAGGTAATTGTCTCAGCTTGACTCAGGTCCCAAATTCTGTGCCCATCAGCTGTCACCAGGGTACAGAGTAAACTTGGAAAAACCTCTGAATCCCCTCTGATTACTGGGGCAGGGGCTAGACGATGCTTATAATTTTGCCCACTGCAACCAGGTAGCTAAGCAATAGGTTCTGAATTTGTACAAAGTATGATTTTCTTTTTACTATTTATTTTTCTTTTTTGAGAATTATGATAATAGTGCACAAATACATTTTCCTTGTATCTGGTGTGTAAACTTCCAGAACTTTTCCTTTGCGGAAATCTTACTGTTAAGTATTGTTCTGCAATTTGTTTTTGTTCTGTCACTTAACTATATATCTTGTATTGATATATTAAGGTTATGTATTTTAATGAGTTAAGTTTTAAAAGTATACAAATAATACATGAATGCATTTTTATTGTAAAAAAATTCTAGTAATACAGATCATATGGATGAAAAAGTCAAAGTTCTGTTTCACACAACCCCTGAATTATTATTATTTTTATTTTACTAGTATCATGGTTATATATATTGCTTTGCAACTTGAATTAATGCATAAATATATACTCATTATTTAAAGATATATTAATAAACAAAATATTATTTAAAAATATATATGCACAGTGAAAAAAAATAGAATAACCTTTCAACACCCTCCTGCTACCACAGTCCAACTTGCTTTCTCAAAATTACCATTAACAATGTGTTACATATCTTTCTGGATTCTTTTTCTATGTACATATACACATTCATACAAAAATGTATAGGTTGGGATTTTTTTCTTTTAACATAATTGGGATCAAACTGTAAGGATTAAACAGAACTTTTTTCAATTTACAGATATACGTTACAAATAGTTCCACATCACTACATACAGACTTATCAAGTTCTGTGTAGCATTCCATATTATAGATGTATCATAATTGAACTGTTGGTAAATTTTTATTTGCAGTCTTTTCACTATTAAAAAATATTGCGATGAATATATCTGTATATATTTTTTCATGCTCATGTGAGGATATTTTTTCTATATTAAAGAAACAAATATTACAAAAGACTCCTTCAGAAAAAGCTGCAATAATTTAACTCCATTCCATATGCAATGTTTGTTTCCACACAACCTTGCCAACCCTGGATATCAACAATCCTTTTTAATTTTTGCCAATGTGAAGAGTAAAAAAAAAAAATTCTTTTTCTTGTTGTAATTTGTGTTTCCCTCCTCATTAGTGAGCATGGGCATCTCTTTATTTGTTCATTTGTCATTTATATTTCTTTTTTTTTCTCTTGGAGCTTTTACCCTATTTTAAAAAATAAATTTGTAGGAACAGTTTATTCATCTGTCATTATATGTTTTGCAGATAACTCCCAGATTTAACTTTAGTCATGGCATCTTAATCTATCATATGAAGTTTTAATTTTTAAGCAGTCAACAGTGTTAGTCTTTTCCTTTATGGCTTCTAGATATTGTGCATTGTTTTGGAAGTTCTTTACCACACCAAGACTATAAAAAAATTCTCTGGTTTATAAATACATTGATATATTTTTAAAGATTTAACTTTTAAAACAATCTAGAATTATTTGTATATGTCTATGTTGTATGTTGAGAGCTAGCTCTATTATGAATAACCAATTGTCCTGTCAATTATGGAATTGATTAATAATTACCCACTGATTTGAAAGTCTATCTTTCCTATAAATTAAATTCTCATACCTAATTGGTCTGTTCCCAGATCTTGTTTTCTACTCACCCCTTTCTATTATTTTCATTTTTCAAATTTTCTGTTACAGATAAATTTAAATATCTTCCAGTTAAATTACATAAGGAATCTTTTTGGATGTTTTCCTAATTTTCTTCCAACTTTCTGTAGGAATTTTTAATGGAATTGTATTAAATGTAGAGACAAATGTGGAAAAATGTCCATAGTAGGATTGGAAAAACTCACCTGTAAAACCATCTGAGACTGGTGCCTTTCTAAGATTGATCTTTGACTCCTTCCAATCTCTTCTATGGTTATTGGTCTTTCCAGATTTTCTACTTCCTCTCCAGTCAAGCATAACCATTTGTATTTTCTAGAAAACCTTCCCTTTCATCTAGATTTTCAAATTTACTATGTAAAAGTCATCCTTATTCATTTCTTATGTTGGTAATTTAGTCTTTTCACTTTTATCTTAATCAGACATGACAAAGATTTGTTAACTAGTAACTAAGCAACTGGCTAAGATCCCCTCTGAATTGCATTGCTTTACTTCCCCAACTATAAGTCCTTCTCCAAAAAGGAGACTTGTGTTCTGTGTGAAGTTGGCAGGGCATTCCAACTGCCATGTTTCACTCTAGGCAAGAAGAAGCTAGGGAGGCTGATGAGCTCTCCCTTCCTGTTACCAAAATTAAGAGAGATTTAATTTAGGGTGGGTCCCATGAGCGTCATTAGACACGTTTCCTTTTTCTTCCCTTTGCATCTGTGGTAAAGTTCTAGAGGAGTCCCCCAAGCTCTGCTCGGCTTCTCCGAGGCAGGCAATTCTCTGAGGAACGCTTGTCCTCCTGTGGCAGATTATTCATCCTCCAGAGAGGGTTTTTCTGATTTTATCCAGGGACAAACACTGCTAATCCCTGCCACTCAGAATAAGTGGGAAGGGAGAGAGAAAGAAGGTGCCCAACTAGCCTAGCTATTTCAAGAATGTGTTGACTCTGAGCATGGAAAAATCACTGAAATTCCTTCAACACTGTAAAATATTCTCTTCCCCGTGTTTTAGCCTGAGGTTTTCTCTAACCTTGTTTCTTCATCAACCTGATTCCATTTTGTTTCTATTTATCTTCCTAGAACTTTAATTTTCTGGGCATCCTTTCTCATTTTCCAGCACTGATATAGATTTATTCTTGAGAAACAAACAAATGAAATCTTTTCTGTCGTTTCCTTAAGGGATTGGGAGTGAGGAAGAGTATATACGTGCACTCTTCCACCATTTTTCGCCTGTCTCTACTTTTAAATTTGTTTACACTGAACTAAAGAGGATAGTTTCAATAAGTAAATAACTCGATGAACAAAATAAGGAATGAATTAGGCTCTCATGTCACTCTGCATTTCCTCTATTGTTTCAGTAGCTAAACCTGAGTTACTGTTGTTGAAGTCACTGTTTGTGAGAAAAAGGAGGCTGTCCCTCTATGTGCTGTTTGTTACCTTAGTACATAGCATCGCCTCCATCACAGTAAACATTCTGGAAACATCGGTTAAATGGAGACCTGAATAAATTATTTTACACACAAACCAAAAATACAGAGAGTCAAGAGGATTAGGAGGAGGATTAGGTGCAGATTGACACAGACAGAGGCAAGACTAAGACAAGGGGTTTCCCTTGTTACAAATGCTGTTCTTCCAGTCGCTTAGACAAAGGCAAGTGGAAAGAAGTCTGATTTTAGTTGACAGTGGCAGAAACTGTCACCCTGTGTCACAACTAACATAAGCATCACTTCTTACATTACCACTCTAGGGCACCAGCTTGAATAGCTTCACCCCTCCTTCCTTTGCTCTTGTGTCCCTTATTAGAGTAATAAGCTGAAGCGCAGATCATACCATTATGTTGTAAACTTTATTAGCATTTCTGGCCTTTAGTGCTTTTCCAAAGGAAAGAGATGTTGATTAGGTTCTGTGTGTGGGTGTGTGGATCAGTGGAGTGTGTAGGGCTTGTTTGTTTGTTGTTTTAAAACTTAACGTCAGAGTTGAGGAAAACTGTGAATTGGCAAGCCACCGGTTTCCTAGAACAAGACTGTTTCTTTCCACAGAAGGGTAAAATTGTCCTTTTCTATTTTGTTCCAGCAAAATAATAACCACAGGTCTTTGAACCTAATAGCTGAATCCATTTGTTCACCAACATCTTACCATAGGTAAATACATATTATTTGTCTTGCCAGGGATTGTGCTATTTATATGCCTTATGTGGATGATAAGCTGGACTTAGCAAAAATATTTTTGTTTGCTTTTGTTGTAATTTATGTTTTCTTATTTTCTTGTAACATAAACTACAGATATAAATTTTGTGAGTTAGAAGTTTGTGCTTAACTCTTTCTTTTTGCAGATTAATATGAAGGTGATTATTCCACAGAATGGGAATTAATGGATTATTACCACATCCCATGATATAAATAAGGCCCTACTGAGATTGTTCCTGAAAAGGCTTATTATCTTATGAATAAAATTTTAATTGATATATGCAGTAATTTCCTCTTACTATTATGAGAAATCTGGAGTGTTTTCAGGTTGCAAGTTCTGACAAAATTGAATATATCTACTTCATATTAAGAGCTGCCAATAACATTTTAAATTATTTTAAGAATTGGCTTTCACCGATCTCTACTTAGAATGGTTGTACCTGAAAAGATGAACAACTATTTTCTTGAAAATAGGATATGTAATTCCAAGTTACCTGGAAAATACTGCTACAGAAAGCAGAACAACCTAATAGAATATCTCAGGCTTGTCAGAGCAGCATAACATCATGAAATCATGGGATGTTTATAGATAGAAGTTACCTTGAAGATCTTTCAGTTCCATCATATGTGTATAACTATTGTGGATTTGCTCCATGACCCTTGTACATAAGGAAAAAATAAAATTTCTTAATTTTTCCAAGTCCAGTCAAATCTTTCTAGGCCCTAAACCTGTTAGGATTGTTGAAAATCTATTCTTTATCATTTGGAGTGCTGACCCCTTCCTTGATTCAGGGTCACACACAGAACAGGAAACATTGGGGGAGGACTTCTGGCCTTCCATCATAATCGTCCATGTGATGGTTACTTTGTCAATCTGGCTAAGCTATGATGGCTAGTTGTTTTGCCAAGCACCAGAATAGATCTTGCTACAAAGGGCTTTTTTTTTCGATGTGATTAATATATAAATCAGTAAACTTTGAGTAAAGCAGATCACTCTCCAAAATGTCGGTGGGTCTCATCCAATCAGCTGAACAAAAACTGAGGTTTCCCGAAGAAGCAGTAACTGTGCCTATAAAGACTGCAACATAGGAATCGTGTCTGAGTTTCCAGACTGAAGATTTCTGACTCAGGACTGCAACACCAAGTCTTCCCTGAATTTCAGGGTTGTTGTATTGCTCTACAGATTTCAAACTTTCCAGCCATGATAATCATATGAGTGTGTGTGTGTATATGTGTGTGTGTGTGTGTGTTTGTGTGTGTGTGTGTGTGTTTCACTGCCCCTCTGGAGAAGCCTGATTAATACCTGATTAATAACCCTTTAAGATATTCACTGACCATATGTTGTATCAAAGTTGGACCATTCTGCTGCTCTCCACATCCTCTCCCTCTATGCTGCCCCTAACCACTGTGGTGCTTGCTTTGATCCTGAAGGCACAGCCCTTAGTGTTCAGGCCCAGGAATCCACATGCCGGCTCTGCTACATCCTGGGCCATGTAGTGACAGAATACGGATCTTCACCACTTCGAGGTGTCACTACTCCTCTACCTTCTCAGCCTCTGGGAATCCAACCCTGTCCCAGGACTGAGTCATTCCCCCAACCATCCATCGCCCTCATGTCCAAGCATTAGAGCCCATCCTTTCCCACCCACCACAACTCCCATATTTTGGGCAGAACCAACTACCTCCCACCAAAGATCCAAGTGGAGATATTTTTAGGAAGACTTCTAAGACACAGAAAAGCTATTTATTTCTCCTTGTGCAACAAACTCAGAACACAAAATGTTGGCATTAAGTACTTGGAAATTACCCATTTATTCCTTTGAATATTCTACATCAGTTTGACTAGACATGAATTAGCGTCTCGTTAAACTCTCTTGTGTGTGTGTAAGGAGCCAAGACCCAGAGAAATTAAGTGGTTTCCTCAAGTTTCCCAGAACACTCTTATAAAAAGGATAAGATGCTATCTGATGCCATATCCCTCCCCCACTACCTTCACCTTATATCTGGCTATATTTGTGCACAAATTTGTGGAGGTCCCAGCACTGAAACTGCTTTGCTACCTCAATATGAAATGGCAGGTTGGAATTTGATGCATAAATGGATCACAGTCTCTGTGGCTTTTAGCAGCCATAGCTTCCTCCAGATAATTCAGCCACAGGCTTTGGAGGGAAGAGGGTCCTTCTGAAATGTGTAATTTAGTCCAAACTTGAAATTCAGTGGGCACTACCTGGCATCTGTGGTTAGAACGTTCTACAAAATATAACTGCTTTCTCTCTCCTCTTGGTGACTAATCTCTCTCTCGTTTTTTAAGTTTAGCAGCTCCATGGAGGGACAGTGCAAAATGGGGCCTCGGGCTGCAGCTTTGTAACTTGGGCTCTTCCTATCGATCTCAAGGGCCCATTATGTAAGCTCATTTCTTCTGCTGATACAGGAGCAAAAAAGGCTGACTTGTGCCTTTTTTCCTATTGCACTCAGTTGCCCAAACATACTCAGACATTCAACGGTACATGAGTAGCCAGCCATTTGGTCTTTCCGCCAAAAAGGCTGTGGCTGGGGTTGCTTGAGAAAATATCTGCTTTTGATCAAAATAAAATTCAAACTGTAAGCCAATATAGTTCATTGCCTATAATAAGCCTTGTACCTTAGGGGTAACAATAAAACTGTCAACTTCATGTGTTACTCTCTCTTCTCTTTCTTGCTCAGTCTTGCTCTCATTATTTACTACTCTTGTAGCTAAAGGTCTCATGTTCTAATTGTTTTCTTTAGAGATCTACTTTCTCTGGAGGTTGTCAGATGTGTCCTTGAATTTATATATATATATATATATATATATATTCTAAGAGACAAGGGTGTGGGTGTAGATAGGCAGTTAGAGGACATAGCGTTGTTTGAAATCAGAATATGTCTTCTTGGTTGGTACCACTAAATACATCTGCCAGGCATGGAGAACTCAAGATTGCTCCAAAGCCTATTCCTGCCAGATTAGCACCTGTGACCACTGCCTTGGGACCACATATTATAATTACTATAATAAGCAGGTTGTGCAGATTCTAAAACCAGGCTGCCAAAGTTTAAATCCTAGCTCTACTGCTTGCTATCTCTTAATAAACTTTGTGTAAGTTACTTATTTTCTCCATGCCTGTTTCCTCACCTGTAAATTGGGGATTTCAAAGAAAGAACATACATCACAGAGGTACTGTGAGGCTCTGTGAGACTGGTGAATTAATGCTTGTAAAGCCCTCAGAATAGTACTTGGCATGTTGTAAGCACTAAGAGTTAGGCTTAGTATTATTAACTACATTTTTGAGAGACTTTTCTTCTGTTTTACCAAATAGTGGGAAAAAGTTATGTGTTTTGTATTTGTCTCTATTACAAACCCTGATATAGAACACAGGAATATTCCTTCAGTTTTCTGGATAAAAACTATATTCTTGTTCTGGAAAATAATCTTTTCTTCTGGGATGAAGTGTTTGAGGTTCACCTCAAGCAAATTGCTTTTGAAATCACTATAGCTCAGAGCTTTACAACAAATGCTAAAGGAATTTCTCTAGGCAGGAAACACAAGAGAAGGAAAAGATCTACAAAAACAAACCCAAAACAATTTAAAAAATGGTAATAGGGGCTTCCCTGGTGGCGCAGTGGTTGAGAGTCCGCCGGCCGATGCAGGGGACATGGGTTTGTGCCCCGGTCTGGGAAGATCCCACATGCCGTGGAGCGGCTAGGCCCATGAGCCATGGCCACTGGGCCTGGGCGTCCGGAGCCTATGCTCCGCAACGGGGAGAGGCCACAACAGTGAGAGGCCCCCGTACCGCAAAAAAAAAAAAAAAAACTACAGTCAGGTATCGCCTCACACTGATCAGAGTGGCCATCATCAAAATATCTACATACAATAAATGTGGGAGAGGGTGTGGAGAAAAGGGAATCCTCTTGCACTATTAGTAGGAATGTAAATTGATACAGCCACTATTAAGAACAGTATGGAGGTTCCTCAAAAAACTAAAAATAGAACTACCATATGACCTAGCAATCACACTACTGGGCATATACCCTGAGAAAACCATAATCCAAAAAGAGTCATGTACCACAATGTTCATTGTGGCACTATATACAATAGCCAGGATGTGGAAGCAACCTAAGTGTCCATCAACAGATGAATGGAATAAAGAAGATGTGGCACATATGTACAATGGAATATTACTCAGCCATAAAAAGAATGAAATTGAGTTATTTGTAGTGAGGTGGATGGACCTAGAGTCTGTCATACAGAGTGAAGTAAGTCAGAAAGAGAAAAACATACTGTATGCTAACACATATATATATGGAAGCTTAAAAAAATAAGGTCCTGATGAATCTAGGGGCAGGACAGGAATAAAGATGCAGACATAGAGAATGGACTTGAGGACACGGAGAGGGGGAAGTGTAAGCTGGGACGAAGTAAGAGAGTAGCATTGACATATTTATGCTACCAAATGTAAAATAGGTAGCTAGTGGGAAGCAGCTGCATTGCACAGGGAGATCAGCCCTGTGCTTTGCGACCACCTAGAGGGGTGGATAGTGAGGGTGGGAGGGAAACGCAAGAGAGAGGAGATATGGGGATATATGTATACGTATAGGTGATTCACTTTGTTATACAGCAGAAACTAACACAACATTGTAAGCAATTATACTCCAATAAAGATGTAAAAAAAATCACTATAGCTGAGAAATTCTTCAGATCATTGAGATCCCCACCCATTTCTTTATGGTTTGGACAGAAAAATAAGAAGAGGTAAGAGTAATAGACTTGGCTTGCAATGGGGGAGGTTTAAATTCTAGGTTTTATTTGGCTCTGTAAAAAATATCTCCGAGATTCAGTTTCCTCATCTGAAAATTGAGGATGTCCCTACAAAGATGCTATTTTGGAAATCGTCCTGTTGCAGCACTAATTCATAATATACTAAACATAATTTTAAGTTCTGGATATAGAGTTAAATGTACAAACAAAAATTAAAATATCAGCACAAAGCATAGATAAAAATCTGATATTGGGGTGAAAAGGGTCTTCCTAAAAAACACCTCAAACAGGGAGAAGTTGAGTTGATCATCAAAAGTTTTAAAATAACTTCTACAAATCAAAAACTTAAGGAAATGTAAAGGCAAACAGCACATTAGTATTAACAGTGTAACAGGGAAATATGTGTACTATATAAGCAATTCTTAAAAATCAATGAAAAGGATTAAAATGCCAATATAAAAATGAATAAAAGAATATGAATGAAACCAATCACAATGTGTGGATTTTATCTTGATCTTGATTCCAATAAAGAAACTAAAAACAAAAAGTATAAGGTAAGTGGAAATTGGAATACTTGATGTTTTCTGATAAAAATAATTATTGTTGACTTTTTTACGTATGACAGTGATATTGTATGTGTGTTTTTGAAAGAGTTCTTATGTTTTAAAGATACATTCTGAGACATTTGCAGATGTCTGAGATTTGCTTCAAAATAATCCAGAGGAGGGGTGGGTGGTTCGAGGGTATAATTGAAGTAAAATTTGTAATGACTTGATAATTGTTGAAGAGGCATGCTGGGCTCCTTATTCTAACAACCTTTATATACTATTTGAAATTTTCAATAACAAGAAGAATATATAAGGTACAATACTGTTTATGAAAATGATAATATTTAAAATATGTTACATGAATATGTAACTATGAATTTTGGGCATGCATGCACGTGTGTGCGTGTGTGTGTGTGTGTGTAAACCCTACCTCTGGGTTGGGGTGAGGGGTCAAGAAGGAGAGGAATGTGATCAAGAGGGGTTCATGAGGATGTAACTCTACTGTTAATTTTTAATTTCTCAAACCAGGTAAAGTATAAACTGGTGAATAAGATAGTCATTACTTAATTATGTGCATCTTTATTTTCCCTTATATTTAAATAATTTTTTTAACTGTTCTGGAGAACAATGGAGAAATTGGAGACAATGTTTTTTTAAAAAGTGCAAAAACATGTTTTTTAACAAAAGAAAAAAATAAAACTGACCAATACCTACACGGGAAAATGTTGAAACTTGTTTTTAAAAGTTTCAACATTAAAAGGAATATAAATTTAGAGAAGATACTTTTTTTCTAGCACATTGGAAAAAATTAATTAAACATAGTGATCAGTGTTGGCTAAAGCATAGTGTATTAGATACTCTTTCACGCTTCTGGAAATAAAAATTATTTCAAACTTTCTGGAAGGCAACTAGGTGTACAGATCAAGACAAAATATTTCTATTTGTTGCTGTTTATTCTATAGAAATAACCACACAGAAACACAAAGAATTTTTATTAAAGGATGCTCATTGCAATTACATTTTACAGGAAAATTGGAAACTTCCATGTCTCGCAATTGGAATTTAGTTAAATGTATGATGGCTTGTTCATAAAACAGAATTCTATGTAGAACTGAAAAGCTTTTTAACGACATAGAAAACATGGGTCACATAGTATTAAATTTTAAAAAGCAAGGTAAAGACTGTGCATATAAGCACGATCCCACTTTTAAAAACAATAAATGGAATCAGTGTGAATGTGGTATGAGGGCTGTTTTGGTCCAGGATTGTGTGTCACCTTCTGAGATGTAAGCAAGTCTAGGCAGGCTTAAGGAACTGTTGGGTGGCCTTCTGGGCTTCTTTCAGTTTGCTTGGGGGAAGGAAGGAACCTCCTAGAAAATAATTCATTCTAAGTGAAAACGGAGTTGTGAAAAACATATTTGACTGTAAGACAAAGCCTTGGGGTGAGAGGCTTCAGTAATTCTGAGCCCAGGGGTGTCTGCCGTGCATCTGCCCAGGCTCCATCTCCATGGACTTGGAGCTTGTCTTGGGAGACAGAGGACTCTATGCAAAGGTGGGAGGATCTGCTTAAGTAAAGACCTTGCGAAGCTTGGGGAGCACCTGAGGCACTTTCAGTGTGCCCACAACAGATGTAAGATAAAATGTGAAGGGTGCTTTCTTTTCTGCCTTTTGACTGGCCTGCACCTGGCTTGGAGTTTTGAAGGCTTCAGTGTGTCGGGGCAATTCTTGATAGTAAAAAGCAGCTAGGCACTGCCAAAACAGCACTGGGGCATGGGGCCTGCCATGTCAGAGCTGCCTGGGCAGGCAGCTGGACACCTGTGAGACACCCTCTGGAAACCATAGAAACACACTGGGACCAAGGCAAGATTTTCCAAGGGTCTGGGGTCTTGCTCTTTCACAAGGCAGCAAAACAGAGGTAACACTGCTGAAGTGATCCTATATTAAACTCCAGATTGGGTAGTTTGAGGAAACTCATTGTGTGTGTGTGTGTGTGTGTGTGTGTGTGTGTGTGTGTGTGTGTGTATCCAAAGAAAATAAACCCAGATGATATTGGTGCTTACTATTATAGGTGATTTCAGTTTTTCTCTTTTGTGTTTTGTGTGTAGATTATGATGGTGTCAGTGTAAGATTAAGTGTTTCTTTCACTGAGATTTAGATATGACTGAGCATGCCTGAAGAACATTGTAGTGAATGTAGTGAAACCTCCATGTTTCTAGCTCAGGGAAGGCCTGAGGATTCCTCTAAGAAATTTTACTCTGAAGAGAGTGCATCTTTTCTTTTCTTTTCTTACTGTTATCAGAAAAATATTGGATATATCTCCATTCCCTTTTAGGTCAGATACTCTATATGATTTTATACTTCTGTAAAAACACTTGTAGGACCATGATTAAATATTTTTATTAATCTAGGAAAACAAAAGTATAATAAATAACTTCTGTTCACATGTTATGTTTTACTCATAAAATTCCATTTGTCGGGCTTCCCTGGTGGCGCAGTGGTTGAGAGTCCGCCTGCCGATGCAGGGGACGCGGGTTCGTGCCCCGGTCTGGGAGGATCCCACGTGCCGCGTGAGCCATGGCCGCTGGGCCTGCGCGTCCGGAGCCTGTGCTCCGCGATGGGAGAGGCCACAGCAGTGAGAGGCCCGCATACCGCAAAAAAAAAAAAAAAAAATTCCATTTGTCTCCTGTGGAACTCACAAAAATAGTCATGGAGCCCATTTGTTTAAATACATTGTTATGAGAGATCCAACAACTAAAATGTCTAGAGCAATGAAAAATAATGAGAGAATTAAGTTGTGTCTTTATTTATGCTAGTCTTCTCAATCCTTTATTTATAAAATAAATGCTGTGTATTTTAGCTATTAATGTATTAAGCTGTTTTGTATTTCTCAATTAAGCTGGAATATGAAAATGATGTTTTTGTATATGTCAAGGAATCAAGCCTGACTTAACAGTTTCATGTGATAACATGTGATAAATGCCTAAAGCTCCCAAGGGGCAGGGAAGATGGACCTTACCAAAAGTTAGGAAATTTGAAAAAGGCAATTTGAAGGGGATACAAATTACATATGTTTGAAAGCTGTCAAAGTACTACATTTAGGATATATAAAGTATGCATTGTCTTTGTCCTAGGGAGTACCACGTTAAGAATCTTTACTAGTTGAGCTTTTTAACTTTTAGAGACTATTTATTGATTATAGAGGAACTGGCCTTTGGATTAAGATTTCTACAATATTGCCAATTTTTTCAACTGCCATCAATATTTCATGATTAAGATGACAGTCATGTTTGTTTTGGTAAGTAACCTTTATAATATTTCAGTAACTTTAAATTCCCACTTTACACTTAAAATTAGGAAGTTCTTTATTAAAACACTTTTAGCATCTGTGATGTATTCATGGCTTTTCTCCTTTAAGTTATTGATATATTGATTATATTTAAAAAATTGATTTTGAATCATTCACACAATCCTGGAACAAACTGCTTGGTTGTGTAGCATTCTTTTTGATGTTCTGCTGTTTCATTTGTTAATCATTTATTTAGAAAATTTGCATCTACATTCATTAATAAATTTGGCCTATATGACTTTTGCTCCTGTTGCTCTAGTATCTGTATTGGGTATTGGTGTTAAGCTTAAATTAGTTTCATAAAATGAACTGAGAAGCTTTCCTTTATATTAGTTGGCATTGTTAAAATAAGATTAGTACAGGTGGGGGGTGGGGTACATTGTTAAAATAAGATTAGTACAGGTGGGGGGTGGGGGGGAAGGAGTAAATTGGGAGATTGGGATTGAAATATACACATATATATATTTAAAATAGATAACCAACAAGGACCTACTGTATAGCACAGGGAACTATACTCAATACTCTGAGGTCACATATATGGGAAGAGAATCTGAGAAAGGGTGGATATATGTATGTGTATGGCTGGTTCACTTTGCTGTGCAGTGGAGGCTAGCATGACACTGTAAATCAACTGTACTCCAATAAAATTAATTTTAAAATTTAAACATTAAGTTAAAAAATAAAAGTGATTATTACAGGCATACCTCCGAGATATCATGGGTTCTGTTCCAGACCACCACAATAGAGCAAATATTGCAATAAAGTGAGTCACACAAATGTTTTGGTTTACCAGTGCATATGAAAGTTATGCTTATACCCTACCGTACTCTATTAAGTGTGAAATAGCATTATGTCTAAAAAAATGTACCTTAGTTAAGAAATACTTTATTGCTAAAAGATGCTAAGCATTATCTGAGCCTTCCATGAGTCATAGTAGTAGCATCAAGGATCACTGATTACAGATCACCATAATAAATACAATAATAATGAAAAAGTGTGAAATATTTCGAGAATTACCAAAATGTGACACAGAGACACAAAGTGAGCAAAAGCTGTTGGAAGAATGGCACCAATAGATTTGCTCGAGGCAGGGTAGCCGCAAACCTTCAGTTTGTAAAAACTGCAGTATCTGTGAAGCTTAATAAGTGAAGTGCAATAAAACGAGGTATGCCTGTACTTACGAATGCTAATATTAAAATAAATATTAAGTAAATTAAATCATATTAATACCAAAATAAGTATTAGTATTAAGATTAAATATTTGTTTTTTTAACTGTTACTATTAGTTGAAAATCAATATGGATCCAGTGCTTTTTCAAATGGTTAAGTTTTATTATCTTTCCAGATGCTTACAAGGGTTTTTCTTCTGTTCAAGTTTCTATTACTTCTTGGTCAAATGTGGTAAATGTATTAGTCAGAATAGGCTATGCTACACTGCAGTAACAAAACACTAAATATCAGAAGCTTAACATGCTAAAAGTTTATTCTGGCTCACATCATAGTTTGAGATGGTCAGAGAGCCATCTTTCAGCTTGTAGCTATGCTATATGGAATATGTGTCTTGTAAAATCATCAGATAAAAGGACTAGAGGAATGAGCAGGATATTTTTAGGTGCCAGACCCTGAAAGTGGCTTACATCACTTGTGTTCTCAACTCCTTTGACTGGATCTCAGTCTTATGGTCTCAACCTAATAACAAGAAGTCTCAGTGCCCATGAAGAAAGTATAAGAAATAAGCCTCTTTCTGCTATTTCTGTAGTTATATTTTTTCCAGGAAATCATCTAGTTTCTCTAGATTTTCAAGTTCATTACCAAAGAATTGCACATAATATTCATTTATAATCATTTTAATTGTATCCCTATCTCTAATTATATCTTCTTTGTCATTCTTAATTTTGCACAATTTATTTTATCCCTTTTGTCCTAATTTGCACTTACCTACTATTTATTGACTGGTCTTTACAAAACACAAGCTTTTGTTTTTATTTATTCTTTCTATTGATATCACAGATAATTACTGAGTGCTATTCTAAGTAAGTGAACATTTTGTTGAAATAAGCAAAAGAAAGTTCCTGCTCTCATGGAACTTGGAATCCTCCTGCTTTCTTTCAGGCTATTTTGTTGTTCTCATATAAGTTGGATGCTTTTCTTATTTATCTTTAATCTTCCTTTTTATTTTTAATAAAAGCCTCTAAGACTATAACATTTCTTTTGTCTTAACTGTGTTCTATAGGTTTTGGTATTATGGGTTCTCATTTTCTTTTCTTTTTAGATCATTTTCCTCCCTCTTTGGTTAAGATTTCTTCTTTGATTTAGGGTTTTTAAAAAAAATAGCACATTTTCATTTCCAAGGAGTTAAATTTTTTGATGATGATTTTTTTTTCTCTCTGTGTTAAATTATTATCAGAAAATGTAGTCTGTAAAATCTCTACTTTATAGAATTTATTGTTTTCTTTGTGGCCAAGAACATGATTAATTTTTATACATATTCCATGGATCTAAACAGAGAATATGTGTTCTCTGATGTATGACATCGTTTTTTTATAGCTTGTTGATTGTATTATTAAAATAACCTATGTCTTTATTTATTATTTATCTACTTGAACCATCACATTCTAGAAAAGGTATATTAAATTCTTCCACTATATTTCTTTAAATATCTAGTTGTACTTATAAAACCTTTTTATGTATTGATGGATATGTTATTTTGTGCATAAATTATGCCTAAATTATGGGACAAAACTTTCCTGAGTCTAGGTGAATTGTATCTCTCACCATTAAATAATGACTCACAAATACCGTATGTTAACACATACATATGGAATCTAAAAAAAAAAAAAATGGTTCTGAAGAACCTTGGGGTAGGACAGGAATAAAGACGTAGATGTAGAGAATGAACTTGAGGACACGGGGAGGGGGAAGGGTAAGCTGGGACAAAGTGAGAGAGTGGCATGGACATATATACACTACCAAATGTAAAATGCTAGCTAGTGGGAAGCAGCCACATAGCACAGGGAGATCAGCTTGGTGCTTTGTGACCACCTAGAGGGGTGGGATAGGGAGGGTGGGAGGGAGATGCAAGAGGGAGGGGATATGGGGATATATGTATACGTATAGCTGATTCACTTTGTTATAAAGCAGAAACTAACACACCATTGTAAAGCAATTATACTCCAATAAAGGTGTTTAAGAAAAAAAATAATGACTCATTTATGTTTAGTGTTTTTGGTTTTGTTGTATATTGATATTTTCACACCTGCATTCTGTTTGTATTTACCTGCTATATCTTTGCGCATATCTTGATTTTCATTTTCAATGTTTCCCTGCAACTGCTTTAGATGAGTTTCATTTTTAAATTATTTTTAATATGGCCATGATAAAAAATTTAGTGAGAATTGGTGTTCCTTCCATTATATTATACATTTTCTGGATATTTTACCTTGTCATTGTTTCTTCTCTTTATTACCTAGTCTGTCAATGTCACAATTTTCTTTATTGCTTTTTCAAATTTGGTAATATAGAATTTCTTCTCTTCTTTAAATTCTGCTGGTGATTAAGCCTATAACTAAATCCATATTTACCTATCATGAGAATATAACAACTCTCTCTAATCCTATATATTTTGTTTATTTATTTCTCTCCTTCCCATACTTGGGAATTAGAATGTTTTTATTTTCTCACTCTCCCACATTTTATGTTCTCTCTGTCTTGTAATTGTTTGTTCTTAAATTCCAGGAATTTCAATATGATATTCAAACTATGTAAATGGGGACATTTATAGAGCTCATGTCATTTGATTCCTTTTTTCTCAGTGACCATGTTTGCAAATACATTGTCTGGTTTTCTAGTTATTTAATGTGAGAAGGTAAACATAGTTCCTCTGAATCCAACATGGTTAGAAGTGAAAGGTTTACCAAATTCCTAAAATTTGGTAAACCTTGTTAATTTGTACCTCCAGTCTCTTGCTGCTCAGAGAAATTTTATCTCATAATTTAATTTCTACTTCCAGTTTGCCTCCTTCTGAGTTCCAGAAGTCCCACATGTTGAATTAATCCCTTGTTGGGTTTCCTGGATCTGTCCTCCTGGGTTTTTTTCCCCTCATTAATTCCACCTCTTTGTATTTTGCTCTGTGTTCTGACACATTTTCCCAGTAGATTTTCTGCACTACTAATTTGATTCTCAACAGTAAACGTACCCTACAGTGAGTTGTTTCCTTGATTGTGGTCTTGGGTTTCCTCAGCACTCATGCTGATCAGGTTGTGGGATCTAAGAAGCAGGAGAAACCATCAAAGGGTGTGAGGCAGAGCAGAATCTTTCTGTCATTAAAAAGTAGCAAACAACTCCTTTCCAGACAATGAAGAATAAAGGGAAGCTTTGGATGGCTGTCATTGTGGACACATTAACTTTTTTCTGAAATCCCATGGTGGACAGTCTTATGGGGAAAGTAAAGCTTTGGATTTTTTACTCTGGCTGAGCTAAGAAAACATTGAAAGTTTCTGAATAAAGAACTATTAAGTGTCACGTGGTGATAAGTATTCCAAAGTAAGCCCAAAGCTCGCCCAGTAATAGGCATAGTGAGGGATGAAAGTGTTAAGGAAGGTGTTATTTGGAAGGAAGTAGTCAGTGGAAGACTCTTAAAGTGACAAAATTTATTCACAACATCCCAAAGGTGGAAAAAGCCCAAATGTCTACCGTCAGATGAATTTATAAACAAAATGTGGCACATATACATAATGGTATATTATTCAGCCTTAAAAAAGAAGGAAATTCTGACACATGCTACAACACAGATGAATCTTGATAACATTGTACTAAGTGAAAAAGCCAGACACGAGGACAAATATTGTATAATTCCACTTATATGAGATACCTAGAGTAGTCAAATTAATATAGATAGAAAGTAGGATAGTGGTTACCATGACTGGGGGGAGGAGAGAATGGGGAGTTATTGTTTAATGGGCAGAGTTTCAGTTAAGGATATAAAATTAGGATCGAAAATTCTGGAGATGGATGATGGAAAATGCTGGAGATGGGTGATGGTGACACTTGCACAACAATGTGAATGTACTTAATGCCACTGAACTGTACACCTAAAAATGCTTAAAATTGTAACTTTTGTTATGTATACTGTACCATAGTGGTAAAGTATACATAACAAAACTATATATATATATATATATATATATGTATATATATATATATATATATATATATATATATATATATATATATACACACACACACAATATATATATATATATATATATATATATATATATATATATATACACACACACACACACACACACACATAACAAAATTATATGTGTGTAATTCTCAGGGAGTATATGGGCACTCTCTGCTCAATTTTACCATGACCCTAAAACTGCTCTAAAAACTAAAGTATTTTTTAAAAAACACAATTTATCTAAATTTTAGGTTGTGGTGGCAAAGGGTATGAAGACGAGGACTACAAAAGACAGAACTATGTGTAGG
>NW_006776635.1:1047052-1050098 GCF_000442215.2 Lipotes vexillifer
AAAAACCTAAGCTTCCTAAAACATTTAACTGGGAAAAAGGACAAAGGAAAGTAATTATACAGTTACATTGTCATTCAAGGCTCTTTGACATTGCTTCCAGGAGATAATGTCAGGTCCCTGGTATGAATGAAGAGAATGGGATTAGACCTATTAGTCTGCAGAGTTCACACTAAGTATGCCTCTTTTTTAAAAAAATAGCTTTATTGAGTTCTAACTGATATACAAAGCCCCCAGACATATTTAATATGTACAATTTGAGGAGTTTGGACATATGCATATACCACAATAAAGGTAATAAACATATTCATCACCTGAAAAAGTTTTCTCATCCCCCCCTCATGCTTTGTGTGTGTGTGTGTGGTAAGAACACTTAACATGAGATCTACCCACTTAGCCAATTTTTAGTGCACAATACAGTATGTTCACTACAGGCACTTTCTGCTTCTATGAATTTGACTAGTTTAGCTTCCTCATATAAATGGAATCATGCAATATTTGTCATTATATATATGGCTAATTTCTCTTAGCAAAATGTTAGCATGGCTATTATAAAAAACAAAAAGGTGCTGGTGAGGGTGTGGAGAAACTGGAACCCTCCTGCACTGTTGGTGAGAATGTAAAATGGTGCAGCAACTACAGAAACAGTATAGAGATTCCTCCAAAAATTAAAAATAGAAGTACCATATGATTCAACAATCCTATTCCTGGGCATCTATCCAAAAGAATTGAAATCAGGATCTCGAAGAGATATCTGCAATTTCATGTTCATTGCAGCACTATTCACAGTAAGCAATTTATGAAAATCACACAACTGTCTATCGACAGATGAATGGGTAAAGAAAATGTGGTATATATGATGAAATATTATTTGGCACCCTCAAAAAAGAGAGTACATTCTGCCGCATGCAACAACATGGACAAACCTGGCTAGGGAGCACTGAGGGGGTTTCTTTCATAAGGGCACTAATTCCATTCATGAACACTCTACTCTCAGGACCTAGCACCTCCCAAATGTCCCACCTTTTAATATCAACACGGTGGGCATAAGGATTTCAACATATAAATTTCAGGGCGGACACAAACATTCAAACTGTAACATCTTCTAATGGGGTGATTCCCTGGATTCCTTGAAGACACTTCTTACTGGAGGGCTCCCCTGCAGCCACCCAGATACAGGCAGTGCCTCTAATCCTGTAGGCTACATATGCTTCGTCCATTAGTCCCAGCTTATCACCAGAACTCCTTTCCAGGAACTGCTATTGAAACTGATTCAACGAGTGTCTAAGCTAGCTTCCTCCCACATGGCCTAAATGTAGTCCACTTATGAATCCGTGTCCACTATTGCTTGAAAAACAGGAAATTCCCAGTACAGCTCTTTCCCCCTCTTGCTTGGCCACTTTGGGCTGCTCTAGGTACAGCTTCTCCACCAGCCTTCGTGCCCCTCACCTTCGGAAAGCGTAGGTCAGCTTCTCTGAGTGGTTCCCTTAAAGCCCCCTCTCTAGCTTGGCTAAAGATAAAGGGAGAATGACAAGGCACCATTTCCCCCTCTCACAAGGTGTGATCAGGGAAACCCCAAAGATTGCAACAACATTCTCCAAAGAAATTCTCTCTCTCTGTCTTTGCGTCTTTAACTTCAAGAAGTTTATGCCTTCCGGTGGGTAATGAAATAGGGGTTTAAGTAATCTGTTTTTATAGGGGTGGTCTAGCACCTCCCCTTCCTTAGAACATCAAAGATTTTAGAAACCACTGTTTTGTTGTTGGTCTTTGTTACCTCAGCCAAAACTAAGACTTTTTAAAAAACTTGTTAGCACCAATTCTCTCCACATGAAGTTGAGTGTTTTAGTTTATATTGTTCTAAAAACTATTGGCCCAGGTAATATATTTTAAAACATGTTACTTACATTGCCTACCTTCCCTCTCCACTCATAGTTTTTGTGGCTTAGTAAATCCTGAAAATTTAGAAAAGTAACAGGAGAACACAAATTACCTTGTTGCAAAAAAAAACAAAACATTTTTTTCTCTCTAGCTTGACAAATCATTCAAGAACTCTCTTCACTGCATGAGTAAGAACAAATGTTGTATTAGTAAATACAAACATAATTAAATCTTGCTTAACTGGAACATTTTGAGTGAACCACTCTGCTAAACTGAATTTTCAGGTTAAGGAGCAACCCCTTTTGTTTCAACGTTTGTCATTAAATATCTTCCTTAGATTCCTTAGCTGCCTTAAATTCCTTTTGCAATCTAGCGGTAGAGAAGTCCCTCATCTGCTGTTTCCGCTTTCCACGATTTCATTTACCCACGGTCAACTGCAGTCTGAAAATATGAAATGGAAAACTGCAGACATGAACAACTCATGAGTTTTAAACTGTGCGCCTGAGTAGCGTGCTGAAATCTCGCGCGGTCTTGCAATGTCCCGCCCAGGAAGCGAATCACCCTCTAGTCCGGCGTATCCCTCCTGTTAGTCCTTCAGTAGCCACCTCCACCTCCGTTACCAGTTCCACTGTCTTGGTATCACAGTGCTTGTGTTCAAGTCACCCTTATTGTACTTATTAACGGCCCCAAAGCCCAAGAGTAGTGATGCTGGCAATTCAGATACGCCAAAGAGAAGCCATAAAGTGCTTCCTTTAAGTGAAAAGGTGACAGTTCTTGACTTTATAAGGAAAGAAAAAAAAATCTTTTGCTGAGATTGCTGAACTCTACAGTAAGAATGAATCTTCTATCCATGAAATGGTGAAGAAGGGAAAAGAAATTTGTGCTAGTTTTGCTGTCATATCTCAAACTGCAAAAGAAATGGCCACAGTGAGTAACAAGTGCTTATTTAAGATGGAAAAGGCATTAAATTGGTACAATAAGGGCTTCCCTGGTGGCTCAGTGGTTGAGAGTCCGCCTGCTGATGTAGGGGACACGGGTTCGTGCCCCGGTCCGGGAAGATCCCACATGCCGTGGAGCGGCTGGGCCTGTGAGCCATGGCCGCTGAGCCTGCGCGTCCGGATCCTGTGCTCGGCAATGGGAGAGGCCACAGCAGGGAGAGGCCCGCGTACTG
>NW_006776635.1:1050165-1052502 GCF_000442215.2 Lipotes vexillifer
TATATATATATTTGTACAATAAGATATTTTGAGAGAGAGACCACCCAACATTCACATAAACGTCATTACAGTATATTGTTATAATTGTTCTATTTTAAGTTATTGTTGTTAATCTCTTTCTGTGACTAGTTATAAATTAAACTTTATCGTAGGTGTGTATGTATATAAAGAAAAAAACATAGTATATATAGAGTTTTCAGTACTATCTGCAGTTTCAGGCATCCACTGGGGGTCTTAGAAAGTATGCCCTGCAGATAAGGCGGGAACTACTGTATATAAATGAAATGAAATGAAAATATATGTCATTTTCCACCTTTATAAGGCTTATAGTAAACATAATTTAATATTTGAGAATTATAGGAAATCGCAGATAATCCTTGTACCTCTGGCCTTCCTCCTCTCACATTATTACATAACTCTGGGCCTGGAGATAACCTGCACTCTACAGGAAAGTAAAATGGCAGGACAGGGGAGGCATTGTTCCTGAGCAGCTAGGAATAAAATCAAGTGCTTAGTCTCAAGGCAAGTGTCACTTTGTACATGACAATGTGAAGAACCCAATTTGGAACAGGGACCTGGGTCATATCTTGGGGGACAACTGGATGAGAAGACAGGCAGAATAATGTCTTGCCAATATACTGCCAATTTATTTGTTCACCTGTATTCTCTTACACTATTTCATGCAAGTAGCCAGGCTTTTTAATTCCTTGATCAGAGATTTTGGCAAAAGATGCCTGAGGTCGACATTTTTTTGGTAATGCTCAGTGAAAGGATTTTGCAGTGTGGCTACAGGGGAGAAAAGTGATTTTGAGAGACTGACAAGAAGAAGAGGAAGTTCCATATGTGAATGCGAGAGGGGCTGTGGGCCCCTGGCAGTTTCAGGGGTGGTGAGGGTCTGAAGAAGGGTGGCTGCATGTTGTACCTCAGGAGGAGGGATCCAGGCATGGGTTTCTAGCTTAGACAAAGATCCCTGTACTTCCACTGTGATAAATGTAGAACTTTTGGACAGAAGAGGGCCATATGAACAAGGGATAATAAATATCTTGGACAAAAACCAGTACAGCCTGATGAGTGCAAGGGCTTCCAGGTGCTTTGGTGTAACCTTACTCCCCAACACCTTTGTACAGCTTAGGCTATGAGTGTGTGTAGGCAGGAAAAGAGACACTGAAATGTAGGCTAGCTGCTTGCAGTCAGAATTAAGTAGATTTAGAGAACTCGTATATTTGTTGCACATTGAGTATGGGGACTAAGTTTCCCTTGATCGATGTCTCTAAGTTCCATTAGCACAGGATCCACAGTTGCTTTTATTCACCATTAAATCCCTCAGCCAAATGCTTAGCACCTGGAAGATGCATCACGAAGTAGAAATACACACAATCTGCATTAAATATGCCACTGTGCTGCTTTGAATAAGAGACCTATTCATTTTATTAATTTAATTTTCTTATCTCTAAAATGTTGAAAAGAATTTTCCTTCAGATGGTTGTTGTGGGGATTAAATGAAAAAACAAATGGTCATCAGGCAGACCAGATGAGGTGCTTTCCAGCTGTTCTGTACTTTTCTTTGAGGCTTTGAAGTACTTGCCTTGCCTGGACCTTTTGGAAGGCTTCACGGTTGTAATGAAATCTCACCAATTTCTAAGGGCTGAATTTTCTGTCTTTTTCTAGGTTTCCACTGCAAGCCATGGTTAATGCAGACAAGGTTCTAAGGTGGGTGACTGTGTCAGTGATGGCCATCTACATATGTGAATGACTAGATGGCTCATCAGCGATCTGTGAGGTGCCTAGAAATAGACGTCCCCCCAGCAGGGGTACCTGATGCTGGATGGTGACTAAGTCAATTGAGTCCTCTGTCTTGGGGATTTTAAGTGTAAAATGCTCTACCTTTTTTAGTAGTAGAGGCAGAAGTTTATCCATTTATTCAACAGAAACTTCTCGAGCTTCTACTATTTTCTAAATACTCTTCTAGATGATGAGAATATAATCAGTGAACAGCACCAAACTATTTCCTGCCCTCCTCGTACTCATATTCTGGTGGGAGAGACAAACATGTGTTATATTTAATTGATTTGAAGACATGCATTTTTGTCAAATTTTAGAATTTCTGAAAATGGAATGCGTTTTACAGTCATTGGTATCTTAGAACCACAGTTGGACAGAGAGCAGTCACAGAGTCGCTTTCCTGTGTGAACTTAGTTACCTGTTTAGAACTATATACACAACTGAATTGTGTGCATTGTTGGTACTGTATGTACGCACTTTAAATACTGAAAATGTCTTCAAAATGTGGTATTCTTTTTTTTTTTTTTTTTTTTTTTTTTTTTGGTGTCGCGGCCC
>NW_006776635.1:1052590-1070746 GCF_000442215.2 Lipotes vexillifer
TTTTTTTTTTTTTTTTTTTTTTGCGGTACGCGGGCCTCTCACTACTGCGGCCTCCCCCGTTGCGGAGCACAGGCTCCGGACGCGCAGGCTCAGCAGCCATGGCTCACGGGCCCAGCCGCTCCGCGGCATGCAGGATCCTCCCGGACCGGGGCACGAACCCGTGTCCCCTTCATTGGCAGGCGGACTCTCAACCACTGTGCCACCAGGGAGGCCCAAAATGTGGTATTCTTATATAGCTGAAAAAGAAAAGTTATTGTGTAGACAGCCAGGCTCAGGAATAGAGCAGTGAGACATAAATGTGATATTAGAGAAGCAAGTAATATTATTTGAAGGGTGACCACAATTCCATATTTCTTACTTTATGGGTCCTAGGAAAGGAAGACACCTACAAGTAGATGAAGCTGTGTTGCATTTTATTAGTGAGATAGTGTGTCGAAAAACAGTGACATTGAGTATGAGTTGAAGAATATATCAGAATATTAAATTCTGAATGTAAAGATGTCTTAGATATAATTTAATTGATTTATTTTGCTTATAGTTTCCTTTCTGTGTATAAAGGATATATGATTTTTTTAAAAAAACATGTCTAAATAATTCTAAAAGATCATTTCCAATGAATATAAAATAAAAATTCTAAGTGATAAGAAAGATGATGTGATTTTATTTGTCAGAATTTCTCTTTCTCGATGGGTATATAAAATAATGGCACATGTTTCAACTGATAACATCTCAGAGTCACTGAAATTCAGTAGCTATATAATGTCAGTGCTAAATGCCACAAAGAGAAATAAAGCAGATGAGGGGATAGAGAGTAATGGGAAGATTATGCTATTTTGGGATGTGGTTTTCAAGGAAGTCCTTTCTATTAAAGAGACATTTGAGCAGAAATCTGAAAGAAGTGAGAAAGTGAGTCATGCAGTTATCCAGGGGAGGGCTTTTCCACATGGAAGGAACTTCAAAAGCGAAGGTTCTGTGGGGAGAGCATGTGTGAAGTGTTTGAAGAATCCGGGAGAGTTTTCTGTAGCTGGAAAGTAGTGAGGAAGGGGGAGAGTGAAGTCAGAGAGGTGGTGGTGGGGTGTACGTTATGGAAGTCCTTGTAGACCATGGCAAGGACCTGGGATTTTATTCTAAATGTGATGGAAAGCCACTGGGGGTTGTTATCACTCTGAATACTGCATGGAGAATAGAATAGGGGGCAAGTTAGAAGTCTATTCATGGAAGACCTGATGGCAGCTTGTAATAGAATGTTTGTGGAGATGGTGGATTTTGAATACATTTAGGAGGTAAAATCCATAGGATTTGTTGATGGATTATATACGGGGATGTGAGGAAAAGAAGGAATCAGGGAAGGCTCCAAGGTTTTTGGTGGGAACACCTTGTTAATGGTGGTGACCTTATTGAAATAGGCAAGACTGTAGGCGAATTAAGATCTATAGAGGGTGTCAGGGAGGGAATTAGTAGATTAAAACTTTGACTTTTGAACCTGTTAAACTTAAGCGTCTAAGAGAAAAAGGTAAGTACACAGTCATATATAAGAATATTTGGTTGGGAAGAGAGTAAGGCAGTAGAAATACACTTAGGAGTCATCAGAGTATGGATGGTATTTAAAGTCATCACATAGGATGAGATCACAATGGGAGTGAATAAAGGAGACTAAAGAGAGGCAGACAGACAGTGATGTGGAGGGTAAATTAGGAGGATTAGTGAAGAAAGTGTTTCAAGAAGACCAAGACTAATTAGCTGTGTCAAATGTTGCTGAGAGGTCAGTTAAAATAAGACTTCAGAATTGACCATGGATTAAGCAATGTGGAGGTCATTGATGGCTTTTTAAAACAAATATTTATTTATTTTATTTATTTATTTTTGGCTGGGTTGGGTCTTCATTGCTGCGCACAGGCTTTCTCTAGTTGCGGCGAGCGGGGGCTACTCTTCGTTGCGGTGCATGGGCTTCTCATTGCGATGGCTTCCTTTGTTGGGGAGCATGGGCTTCAGTAGTTGTGGCATGCAGGCTCAGTAGTTGTGGCTCTTGGCCTCTAGAGTACAGGCTCAGTAGTTGTGGCATACAGGCATAGTTGCTCCGTGGCATGTGGGATCTTCCTGGACCAGGGATCGAACCTGTGTCCCCCCACATTGGAAGGCAGATTCTTAACCACTGTGCCAACAGGAAAGTCCCTCATTGATGGCATTGACGAGAACAGTTTCAGTGGAGAGGTGGGAGCACAACATGACTAGGGTAGATTCAATATAAAATGAGAGGTGGAAGGTGAAGAAAATGAGACTGAGGAAAGAGATAGTATATATGACTTTTTGAGGAAGGGAAGAGAAATGATTCAGATGTTGGAGGAAGACATGAATTCAAGAGTTTTTTTTTTTTTCTTTCTCTTTTTAAAAAAATTATAGGAATTATTACATCATTTAGTTGATGTGAATGAACCAGTAGAGAAAAGAACTTGAAAGAGAGACCTCAAGGAGTAGGCAAAAGAAATGGGATTCCCTCTGTAAGAGGGGAATTTGTAGAGAAGATTTAGAGAGCATAGACAGGAAAGTAACTATGGTCCAGAACCAAGTAGTATTGGGAGACAATTCATGAGTTGCTCATGGTTTTGCACATTTTGCAGACAGAGACACTGACTTGTTTGTTTCCAAATATCTTTTCAAGGGTGTTGGTATAATCAACAGCCTTGGAAATTAATGATATTTTCTCCCTCTGGAGAAAAAGGTAGGCCAGCTTGCTGCCTATTATAAAAGATATAGGTCCCTAGTCTGAGGGCTCCTCTCCTGTAACACAACCAATAGCATGCACAAGCATCCATCTGGGCTCATGTGTGAGGGACATGGGACAGAGGGAACTGAGAGTAAATATGCTGATGCACATGTTGTTTGCCATACTATGAGTAATAAAGCTCTTTGTCTGTGACGAGGAGTCATGTGTCTTCTGCTGGCGTTCATGGCGCTGTGGTAAGCTAACTTGTTAGCTTACAAGTAGGATAAGATCTCAGACCATCCACAGTCCTTGAAATGTAGGTTGGTGAAAGGATAATGAGGACATACCTGCTGGATAAAACATAAAGCAAAGTCATAGGCTAAGGATGAAAATGGGGAAGATATTTTGGAGGTTTAAAGACAGAAGAGAAGGCATGAAATAGATGTATTAGGGAGTAAAGAGATCAAGGAAATGTAATAGCATTACAAAATCATATTGGGAGAATATTTGAATTTTTTGAGATATGATATAAAGTGCCAACCGTCTGTATAGTCACTCAGTTTTCCTTTAGCCACTTTCAGCATCTAGGATAAAAAAGAAGAAAAAACAGAAAATCAGATTTCACTAGGAATTAAGGTTTCATCCAAGGTGTGGATACTGAAGGGAGATCTTGGTGGGCCTGAAGAATTGTTGAAATAGACATACCAAAGGGTGTGGTCTAGAAGGTGTCAGGGAGTGGTTTAACAGCAAGATATCTGAAATTGAAATTTTGGAAGTGGTTACATTATGGGTAGTTGGTTCCTATATGGGTACTGATATTACTAAGAATGATGACTACAGTAGTGGTAGAGAGAGAAGTAATAATTCAGGGATAAAATTTCCAGTGAATGAAGGAAATACTATAGATGTCTACAATAATGAAATGATGTGGTCTATCAGGATGGCTGCTCGTCCATACAGTGGGTGCCTTCACAGAAATTAGATAATCACCCTGTTGATAAATGCAGCTTTGCTGAAACTGGGCTTAGCAAATGGTTTATGTCTCTGTGAAAATTAAAAATGGTGCCCTTCCTCTGGCCATAGCCATCGTCCTCCAGCCTTGTGTAGGTTCTGTCTGCACAACACTGTATAATAACCCTGAATCAGATGGCATATGTCTCACCCAAAATAGGCTTTTTTGGGTATTTCTGCATATTTGTTTGTTTTAAGAAACAGGTTTTTTTTTTTCCAGAAATGGCAGTGGGAAACAAGGATGTGGGATGCTTGACCCTACCTCAAGACCACACGATCTGTGAAATACAGGAGAATAAACAATCATCACTTGTCAGGATTTTAGGGGAAGCTGAGTCCTCAAGGAAGAGTCAGGCTACAGTGAGAGAAAGAAGGTTCAGAGAAGAGTTCAAAGAGATAGAGTATTTAACTGATGACATGCTATGAGTATTGGAGGATAAAATGGGTCGATGGACCTGCAAGGGGGTGCAAAACTGGACCAAATTAGAGCATTGTATGTAGGTAAGAATCCCAGAAAAAATAAGGGATGATCTCAAGAGCTTGGCTGTGTGATGAGATGTAGAGCCTTTTGGAATTAGTCTTGATGGTCTCTTAGGGCTTTCAAACATCTTGACTATAGTAGAAATACGTTTTACACGGTGACCCAGAACACACACACACACACAAACACACACACACACACACCAGCAAAATTCCATGAAACTAGTCCTTATCTTATTCTTTTTATATATAGTACATACTATTTTCTATCCAATTCTATTCTATTAGTGAAAATACCTAGACCCCTCTGGGACCCCTACAGATGGTCAGAAGTAAAAGATTGTAGAAATTCTGAGTAAGCAGAAACCCAAAGGTCGAGAGGGTGATGGAGTAGTTGAGGCTTAAGCATCTTGTCAATCTGCAACAGCTTTTCGATCGCCAGAGCTTCCTGTGACCACTAGGGCTGCTGTTGGATCTTTGACTCTAGTGAATGGCTCCCGCAGATCTTCCTGAGGCCAGGTGAGCTAGTATCTTGCTCTTCCTTGCCTCCTGGGTATTCTTACCATGAACCTCTATTATCTAAGGTAGAGTTAACATAGTGGTGATGTGTGAAAATAGAAAAGAGCCTAATTAACAATGACTGTGAAGCACAAGCCCTCATATGTATTGGCTATTGATAAACACAATAACAAAACACAGTAACAAAACAGGCCCCACCCCAGAATCGAATTTCTCTTCTCTAAGGCAGTGCTTCTCTAACTTCAGTGTGCATACGTATCACCTGGGAATCCTGTAAGAGTGTGGATTTCAACTGAGTGGGTCTGGAGTGAGACCTGATACTCTGCATACCAGTTTCCACATCACACTTTGAGTAGAAAGACTCTAGAGTAAGGTGTGGAAATTTTTCTATAAAGGACCGGACTATAAATATTTTAGGCTCGGGGGGGCCATACAGGGGCTGTCATGGCTACACAACTCTGCCGTTGTAGCATGAAAGCACAAAGCCATAGATAATACTTAAAGAAATACACCTGTGTTCCAATAAAACTTCACAGGTATACCTCAGAGATATTGTGGGTTTGGTTCCAGACCACCAAGACCACTGCCATAAAGTGAATATCTCAATAAAATGAGTCACACAAAATTTTTGGTCTCCCAGTACATATAAAAGTTATGTTTACACTATACTGTAGTCTATTAAGTGAGCAGTAGCCCTGTGTTTAAAAAACACCATAATACCTTGATAAAAAAAATGCTTTATTGCTGAAAAATGTTAACTGTCATCGGACAGTGCCTGGTTGCCACAAACCTTTACTTTATAAAAAACACAGTATCAACAAAACAAACAAAAACCCCCCACAGTATCTGTGAAATGCAATAAAGTGAAACTAAGTAAAATGAGGTATGCCTGGACTTATGGACACTAAAATTTGAATATATATAATTTTCATATGTCACAAAATATTGTCATTCTTTTGGAGTTTTTTTTCAGCCATTAAAAAATGTGGAAACCCTTCTTAGCTCACAGGTCATACAAAAATATGTGGCAAACCAGATATGACACATAGGCTGTAGTTTGCCATCCCCTGCTCTTGAAGGCACCTGTTAGTTTTCATTACCCAGCATCTATGGCATTTTCCCATAACTACACCTCCGACTGGTTGGGGGCAGGGACAGTTGGAGGAAACTTGCTCTTGGCCCATTTATTGCAATTTTGCTGGGACCATGAATATCGTGATACCCTGACCAAAAGGTAAGCACCTGACCCAAGCTAGGCCATTCTCTCTCAGGAGTTTGGCTCTTGGGTGAAGTGACCTAAGGACTTATGATGCCAATTTCTCATACCTTGGTGCCCTGAAGAGACTGTCCCATAGTGCCTGCTAACGAGCCCCAGGAAGCAGATGAGATCATTCCTTTCTGTAGAATTCTTTCCTAATAGTATGACATACACACGTGAAACACTTCTAGGTAAATCTTGTCAGTTTATTTATTATCATGTAACTCCAAATTCATCCTTTTTGCCAGCTCCATGAAAATGGAGCCAGGCCCTTTAAATACCCTTCCTTTGCCAGCTGCTACAATGTTATGTCAGAGGAGGATGATGGAGAGGCATTGCAGGAGGAAAGGGTTTTGCTTCCTGGTTCTGGTGTGCCAGCTTAGCAAGCTGCTACTGTGTGGACAGCTTCCTAAAGCACGGGCAGCTTCTGTAGCATGTGGCTTCTGCAGCATGCAGAGCTTCTCCCGCACCAGACCCTTGCAACGCATGGGAGCCTGCAGCACCTAGTGGCCAGCAGCTGCCCCTGGAAGACCCCTTAGGTGGTTTTGCTGCAAAGTGCCTCTGGCGAGACACTTTCCTATGACCAGCTTTCCTCAGCACTCTCAAGGGTGGATTTCTGGCAAGTTCCAGAGGGCGAGTTTCCAGCAAGTTCCACTGGACTGGCATCACGTGAGTTCTCATCCATCCAGTCAACCATGCTGAGCCCTCTCCAACATGGTCTAGATCTCAGCTTTGAGGGGTGCGAGCTCTCCCTTGGGCATGTGTCTCAGCCCCAAGGGTAGTGGTTACTCCTTACATCTGCTCTCCCTGTGTTCCTTAGACTCACTTCTTACTACCAATCCCTTATTAATTCTAAAAGAGAATTGGAGGAACAATTCTTTTTTTTTAAATTAGTTAAGTATTTTATACATATTAATGTATATATGTCAATCCCAATCTCCCAGTTCAGCCCCCACCCACTTTCCCCCCTTGGTGTCCACATGTTTGTTCTCTACATCTGTGTCTCTTTCTGCCTTGCAAACCGGTTCATCTGTACCATTTTTCTAGATTCCACATATATGTGTTAATATATGATATTTGTTTCTCTCTTTCTGACTTACTTCACTCTGTATGACAGTCTCTAGGTCCATCCATGTCTTTACAAATGACCCAATTTTGTTCCTTTTTATGGCTGAGTAATATTCCATTGTATATATGTACCACATCTTCTTTTTCCATTCATCTGTCGATGGGCATTTCGGTTGCTTCCATGACCTGGCTGTTGTAAATAGTGCTGCAGTGAACATTGGGGTGCATGTGTCTTTTTGAATTATGGTTTTCTCTGGGTTTATGCCCAGTAGTGGGATTGCTGGGTCATATGGTAATTCTGTTTTTAGTTTTTTAAGGAACCTCCATACTGTTCTCCATAGTGGCTGTATCAATTTACATTCCCACCAACAGTGCAAGAGGGTTCCCTTTTCTCCACACCCTCTCCAGCATTAGTTGTTTGTAGATTTTCTGATGATGCCCATTCTAACCGGTGTGAGGTGATACCTTATTGCAGTTTTGATTTGCATTTCTCTAATAATTAGTGATGTTGAGCAGCTTTTCATTTGCCTCTTGGCCATCTGTATGTCTTCTTTAGAGAGATGTCTATTTAGGGCTTCTACCCATTTTATGATTGGATTGCTTGCTTTTTAATAGTGAGCTACATGAGCTGTTTATATATTTTGGAGATTAATCCTTTGTCCGTCGATTCGTTTGCAAATATTTTCTCCCATTCTGAGCGCTGTCTTTTCATCTTGTTTGTAGTTTCTTTTGCTGTGCAAAAGCTTTTGTTTCATTAGGTCCCATTTGTTTATTTGTTTTTATTTCCATTACTCTAGGAGGTGGATCAAAAAAGATCTTGCTGTGATTTATGTCAAAGAGTGTTCTTCCTATGTTTTCCTCTAAGGGTTTTATAGTGTCTGGGCTTACATTTAGGGGTTTAATCCATTTTGGGTTTATTTTTGTGTATGGTGTTAGGGGGTGTTCTAATTTTATTCTTTTACAGGTAGCTGTCCAGTTTTCCCAGCACCACTTATTGAAGAGACTGACTTTTCTCCATTGTATATCCTTGCCTCCTTTGTCATAGATTAGTTGACCATAGGTGCGTGGATTTATCTCTGGGCTTTCTATCCTGTTCCATTGATCTATATTTCTGTTTTTGTGCCAGTACCATATGTCTTGATTACTGTAGCTTTGTAGTATAGTCTGGAAACAGGGAGTCTGATTCCTCCAGCTCCATTTTTTTCCCTCAAGACTGCTTGGCTGTTTGGGATCTTTTGTATCTCTATGCAAATATTAAGATTTTTTGTTCTTGTTCTGTAAAAATGCCAATGGTAATTTGAAGGGATTGCATTGAATCTGTAGATTGCTTTGGGTAGTATAGTCATTTTCACAATATTGATTCTTCCAATCCAAGAACATGGTATACATCTCCATCTGTTTGTGTCATCTTTGATTTCTTTCATCACTGTCTTATAGTTTTCTGAGCACAGGTCTTTTACCTCCTTAGGCAGATTTATTCCTAGGTATTTTTTTCTTTTTGTTGCAATGGTGAATGGGATTGTTACCTTAATTTCTCTTTCTGATCTTTCATTGTTAGTGTATAGGAATGCAAGAGATTTCTGTGCATTAATTTTGTATCCTGCAACTTTACCAAATTCATTGATTAGCTCTAGTAGTTTTCTGGTGGCATCTTTAGGATTCTCTATGTATAGTATCATGTCGTCTGCAAACAGTGACAGTTTTACTTCTTCTTTTCCAGTCTGTATTCCTTTTATTTCTTTTCCTTCTCTGATTGCCATGACTAGGACTTCCAAAACTATGTTGAATGATAGTGGCAAGAGTGGAAAACCTTGTATTGTTCCTGATCTTAGAGGAAAGGCTTTCAGATTTTCACCATTGAGAGTGATGTTTGCTGTGGGTTTGTCATATATTGCCTTTGTTATGTTGAGGTTGGTTCCCTCTATGCCAACTTTCTGGAGAGTTTTTATCATAAATTGGTGTTGAATTTTGTCAAAAGCTTTTCTGCATCTATTGAGATGATCATATGGTTTTTATTGTTCGATTTGTTAATATGGTATATCACATTGATTGTTTTGCATATATTGAAGAATCCTTGCATCCCTGGGATAAATCCCACTTGATCATAGTATATGATCCTTTTAATATGTTTTTGGATTCTCTTTGCTAGTATTTTGTTGAGGATTTTTGCATCTGTATTCATCATTGATGTTCGTCTGTAATTTTCTTTTTTTGTAGTATTTCTGTCTGGTTTTGGTATCTGGGTGATGGTGGCCTCGTAGAATGAGTTTGGGAGTGTTACTTCCTTTACAATTTTTTGCAAGAGTTTGAGGAGGATAGGTGTTAGCTCTTCTCTAAATGTTTGATAGAATTCACCTGTGAAGCCATCTGGTCCTGGACTTTTGTTTGTTGGAAGATTTTTAATTACTGTTTCAATTTCATTACTTGTGCTTCGTCTGTTCATATTTTCTGTTTCTTCCCAGTTCAGTCTTGGAAGGTAATACCTGTCTAACAGTTTGTCCATTTCTTCCAGGTTGTCCATTTTATTGGCATAGTGTTGCTTGTAGTAGTTTCTTACGATGCTTTGTATTTCTGTGGTGTCCATTGTAACTTCTCCTTTTTCATTTCTAATTTTATTGATTTCAGTCCTCTCCCTCTTTTTCTTGATGAGTCTGGCTAAAGGCTTCTCAATTTGTTTATCTTCTCAAGGAACAAGCTTTTAGTTTTATGGATCTTTGCTCTTGTTTTCTTTGTTTCTATTTTATTTATTTCTGCTCTGATCTTTACGATTTCTTTCCTTCTACTAACTTTGGGTTTTGTTTTTTCTTCTTTCTCTAGTTCCTTTAGGTGTAACGTTATATTGTGTTTTGAGATTTTTCTTGTTTCTTGAGGTAGGATTGTATTACTATAAACTTTCCTCTTAGAACTGCTTTTGCTGCATCCCATAGGTTTTTTTTTTTAACATCTTTATTGGAGTATAATTGCTTTACAATGGTGTGTTAGTTTCTGCTATATTACAAAGTGAATCAGCTATATATAAACATATATCCCCACATCTCCTCACTCTTGCATCCCCCTCCTGCCTTCCCTATCCCACCCCAATAGGTGGACACAAAGCACCAAGCTGATCTCCCTGTGCTATGTGGCTGCTTCCCACTAGCTATTTCCCACAGGTTTCTTTTGTTTTTTGGGATTTTTTTGCGGTACGCGGGCCTCTAACTGTTGTGGGCTCTCCCATTCTGGAGCACAGGCTCCTCTGATTTCTTCAGTGACCTCTTGGTTATTTAGTAATGTATTGTTTAGCCTCCATGTGTTTGTGAATTTTACGTTTTTTCCCCTGTAATTGATTTCTAATCTCATAGGGCTGTGGTTGGGAAAGATGCTTGATATGGTTTCAATTTTCTTAAATTTACCAAGGCTTGATTTGTGACCCAAGATGTGATCTATCCTGGAGAATGTTCTGTGTGCACTTGAGAAGAAAGTGTAATCTGCTGTTTTTGGATGGAATGTCCTATAAATATCAATTAAATCTATCTGGTATATTGTTTCATTTAAAGCTTATGTTTCCCTATTAATTTTCTGTCTGCATGATCTGTCCTTGGTGTAAGTGAGGTGTTAAAGTCCCCCACTATTATTGTGTTACTGTCAATTTCCTCTTTTATAGCTGTTAGCATTTGCCTTATGTGCTGAGGTGCTCCTATGTTGGGTGCATATATATTTATAATTGTTCTATCTTCTTCTTGGATTGATCCCTCGATCATTATGTAGTGTCCTTCCTTGTAACATTAATTATTTTAAAGTCTATTTTATCTGATATGAATATTGCTACTCCAGCTTTCTTTTGATTTGCATGGAATATCTTTTTCCATCCCTTCACTTTCAGTCTGTATGTGTCCCTAAGTCTGAAGTGGGTCTCTTGTAGAAAACATATATATGGGTCTTGTTTTTGTATCCATTTAGCTAGTCTGTGTCTTTTGATTGGAGCATTTAATCCATTTACATTTAAAGTGATTATCGACATGTATGTTCCTAGTACCATTTTCTTAATTGTTTTGGGTTTCTTTTTGTAGGTCCTTTTCATCTCTTGCGTTTCCCACTTAGAGAAGTTCCTTTAGCATTTGTTGTAGAGCTGGTTTGGTGGTGCTGAATTCTCGTAGCTTTAGCTTATTTGTAAAGCTTTTGATTTCTCTGTCAAATCTGAATGCGATCCTTGCCGGGTAGAATAATCTTGGTTGTAGGTTCTTCCCTTTCATCACCTTATATATATTGTGCTGCTCCCTTCTGGCTTGTAGAGTTTCTGCTGAGAAGTCAGCTGTTAACCTTATGGGAGTTCCCTTGTATGTTATTTGTTGTTTTTCCCTTGTTGCTTTCAATAATTTTTCCTTTGTCATTAAGTTTTGTCAATTTGATTACTATGTGTCTTGGCATGTTTCTCCTTGTGTTTATCCTGCCTGGGACTCTCTGCGCTTCCTGGACTTGGGTGGCTATTTCCTTTCCCATGTTAGGGAAATTTTCAACTATAATCTCTTCAAACATTTTCTCGGGTCCTTTCTGTCTCTCTTCTCCTTCTGGGAGCCCTGTATTGCAAATATTGGTGCATTTAATGTTGTCCCAGAGATCTCTTAGTCTGTCTTCATTTCTTTTCATTCTTTTTTCTTTATTCTGTTCTGCAGCAGTGAATTCCACCATTCTTCCAGGTCACTTATCCGTTCTTCTGCCTCAGTTATTATGCTATTGATTCCTTCAAGTGTATTTTTCATTTCAGTTATTATATTGTTTATCTCTGTTTGTTTGTTCTTTAATTCTGCTAGGTGTTTGTTTGTAAATTCTTCTAAGTGTTTGTTAAACATTTCTTGCATCTTCTTGATCTTTGTCTCCATTCTTTTTCCGAGGTCCTGGATCATCTTCACTATCATTATTTTGAATTCTTTTTCTGGAAGGTTGCTTATGTGCACTTCATTTAGTTGTTTTTCTGGGGGTTTAATCTTGTTCCTTCATCTGGTACATAGTCCTCTGCCTTTTGATTTTGTGTATCTTTCTGTGAATGTGGTTTTCATTCCATAGGCTGCACCTTGTAGTTCTTCTTGCTTCTGCTGTCTGCCCTCTGGGGGATGAGGCTATCTAAGCGGCTTGTGAAAGCTTCCTGATGGGAGGGATTGGTGGTGGGTAGAGCTGGGTGTTGCTCTGGTGGGCAGAGCTCAGTAAAACTTTAATATGCTTGTCTGCTGATGGGTGGGGCTGGGTTCCTTCCCTGTTGGTTGTTTGGCTTGAGGTGACCCAGCACTGTGGCCTACCTGGCTCTTTGGTGGGGCTAATGGCAGACTCTGGGAGAGCTCATTAGCCTTCAAAGCCTTCAAAGTCTGATTCTCTGGGAATTCCTCCTCCCATTGCCAGACCCCCAGGTTGGGAAGCCTGATGTGGGGCTCAGAACCTTTAGTCCAGTGGGTGGACTTCTGTGGTATAAGTGTTCTCCAGTTTGTGAGTCACCACCCAGTGGTTATGGGATTTGATTTTGTTGGATTGCGCACCTCCTACCATCTCATTCCAGCTTCTCCTTTGTCTTTGAACGGAGGGTATCTTTTCTGGTGAGTTCCAGTGTCTTCCTGTCGGTGATTGTTAAGCAGCTAGTTGTGCTTCTGGTGCTCTTGCAAGAGGGAGTGAGTGCACATCCTTCTACTCCGCCATCTTGAACCAATCTTGGAGTAGCAATTCTTTATATTAAGCTTCCCCTGTTCAAATAATTATGTGGTTTCTGTACCCTGTTTGGACTCAGAATGATATATACGATGAATAACTAGTTTAATTTCCAATTCACCATTGGAAATTATACCAATTTACCATTTTATGAGTTTTCATTTCCTCAGTCCTTTGAATTGAAGATTTTTAATGATTGCCCATTTGATGAGTTTGAAATTATATCTCCTTGAGATTTAATATATTTTTTTCCTGATCATAAGCCCGTTTTGACCAGTCTCTTAAAATAGTATTTGTACCATGTTTTCATATACCAACCAGAGGTCTGCCTCCTCTGGGTTCTACAGGATCATCCCCTAGACAGTTTGCTAACAGAGTACCTTGAAGCAGTAAGGCATTTTCTTCATAAACTAAAGATTCAAAGCCCAAATCTGATTGCCATGCCAAACTCTCAGATTCCTATGCCTACATTTTAAAAACCTCAGCTTCCCATGTTAACATTTTCTCACATTTGCTGTAGCACATGTACACTTTCCATATATGTCTGTATGTACGTTTATATATGCATTATATGAATATATACATATATATTATACACAGTTTATTATTATTTTTGGAATCATTTGAGAGTAAGATACAGATATCATACCCCTTTACCCCTAAATATTTCAATTTGCATAACTTAAAAACAAGAGCAATATCATCTATGATCATGGTTCAGTTTGTTTATAAAATAGAGGAAATTTAGCAGAAATAAATTTCATTTTGTAATATACAATCAATATTTAATTAGTCCAGTTTTTTTTCACTTATCCAGGATTTGATATAGGATCATGAATGGCATTTGGTTATAATGTCTCTTTATACTTTAATCTGGAGCGGGCTTTCCATCTCTCTTTATATTTCACAACACTGATATTTTTGAAGAATATGCATTAGTTGTTTTATATATTGTTCCTCAATTTGAGTATGTCTCATGTTTCCTTATTATTAGATGAAGGTTAGACATTCTTGACAGAAATATCACAGAAATTATATTATTTTCTTTCCAGTGCTTTGTATCATAGGGCACATGGTATCAGTTTCTCCCAATATTGGTGATGTGGACTTTGATCTCTTAAAGTGGTATCTGTCAGTTTCTCCAAGTAAAGTTATTATTCCTCCCCTTTGTAATTAATAAGTAATCTATGGGGAAATACTCTGAGACTATGTATTTATCCTGTTTCTCCCCTTGCCCAATATCATTTTTTATATCTCCCTCCTCCCACAGTGAGAACCCTGGTAACCAACAAAATGAATATCTTTACTCATTTGCTGTATCTTATAAATACATGGAATGTAGTTTTATAATTGACACACTAATGCCACTAACAGTAACAAACTAGTTACTGAGTAAAGTTCAAAAATTCTTTACAGTCCTTTTTTCAATAGACCATGTCCTATTGAAGATGTATAGAGTACTGTGTTCAAAGTTACTTGAATTATGGGGTTTTTTTCCATGTGATTATTTTATTATTTTGGTTTATATTTAGGCTTATTTGTTTCTGTTTACATACTAGTTAGTGATTTACTTTTTTGTCCTTTTAAGTTTAATTTTACCTTTTGAATATTTAAAATATTGAATGGCTTACCCTATTCCTATCAACCTTTAAAGAAAACCAATTTTATAAGTTTATGGTTTATTCTTTCAGTGTTTCTTGTTGCAAAAATAAGCAGATATGTGTGTGTTATTTTTCTTCTTATACAAAAGGTAGTATACTATACAAACTCTCTTGCACTTTGCATTTTTCATTTAACTGTGTTTCATAGAAATGTATATAGGTTCATAGGGCTCTTCCTCACTCTTCTTTATAGCTTCACAGTTCTCCATTGTGTGGATGTATGATAGTTTATTCAACCATTTTCTCTGTATGGTCATTTAGGTCATTTCAGTATTTTCCAATTACAGACAATGTTGCAACAAGTAATATTGTACTCTTAATTTTTTCATATTTTAAGGTGTAACTTTGGGGTAAATTCCTAGAAGTGGTATTTCTGCATCAAAGCAGAAATGCATAAGAAGTTGTTTTTGTTTTTGATTTTTTAGATGAGGCCACATTCTCCTCTACAAAGCTTATACTATTTTGCATTCCCGTGAGGAATACATGAGAGTGTCTTAGGCCAATGTTTGAGGCAAGTACTTTTCTATCACCTGAAAAATCTAGTCTATTAGTTAAAGAAGGCCAAGAAAGGAAGTTGGGTTAGGAGACACCTTGTCATGTCTCCACTGGGAATACTGAGAAACGATTGGAACAGAGAAAAGGGTCAGAAATAGACCAATGTGTTTGTTGAGTAAAACGTAAATGTGACATTTGAAACCTGTGTGGAAAGGATACATTTTTCAACAAATGTTATTGACTAAGTGGTTAATCATTTGGGGGAAGAAATTTTGTCAGCTAGCAATTGCAGAATGTGCTATTCAGATGAACCTGGATCAACTCCTGATGGAAATAACTAAAGAGCTTGGGTAAAATGTAAAAAATATCTCCCTGAAAGCATAGAAGACATGATGAGACAGTAAAAAATTTCTAGGCCCAAACTGAAAGAAATAAGAACCAAGATTAGTCCCATTAACTCAAAAGTGCCTTGGCCTTTAGGGCATTTTCTGGTGCTTGAAAGGTAGAAGCTTAGTTCTGACAACTCATAGGGTGAGGGGAAAGGAAATCAAAACCTATAACTCATCTAAGATATGCATTCTTCCTACAATAAGCTGGCACTTCACAGGGCTACACCATCAAGGTAAGGGTGAACCAGAAATTAAAACAAAACAGAACTCTGAAATAGACTTAAAGCTCAAATTAAAATTACTCGAAGTGGTTGAATACAGCCCTAGTCTGGCAGTGCCCCCAAGTGTCTGATAGAAGCAAATGTAAATCCTCTGGAAGAAGGTACAGGTCTCAGATTATTTCCACAAAGATTTTGCAAATATAATGACCAACGCATAATAAATAATAAAGAGGAATATAAGGAAATGAAGCTCTGTGACTGAGAACCAACAGAAAAAACAAACAACAGAAACAGATGCACAAAGACTTCAGATATTAGAATTATCACACAGTATAAAATAACAATATTCACTATGCTTAAAGAAATTTTTTAAAGGCTTAGAGTTATCAATAAAGAAGATAAAGTTTTAATAAATGATATTTCAGATTCAAAAAAGGACAAATAGAATTTCTAGAAATTAAAAATATAAGCAAAATTAAAACTAGTCACCAATCTCACACCATGTACAAAAATTAACTCAAGATGGATCATAGACCTACACAAAAAAATCAAATCCATAATGCTTTTAGAGGAAAACATATAACAATACCTTTGTGATTTGGTGGTACACAAAGTTTTCTTAGGTCATAGGAAGCCATAAGCATAAAAGAAAAAAATGACCAAGTTAAAAATTACTGTTTGTCAAAAGACATTGTAAAAATAAATAGGCAAGTTACAAACTGGGGGAAAAATATTTGCAAAGCATATAAAAGATTGGTAATCAGCATCTATAAATAACATTTACAAGTAATAATAAAAAGGTAATCAACTCAATTTTTTAAATGGACAAAGGGTTTGAGAAAAAGACAGCTAAGGAAAGGAGATAGCAACTTAAAGTATTTATTTAACACCAAAGGAAACTTATACAAAGGAATGAAGAGCAATAGAAATTGTAAATATGCCAATAAATATAAAAGTCCTTTTCTCATTTTCAGTGTTCCTAAATGATAAAGTTAAAGCAAAAATAATAATAATGTATTATGACATTTCTAATAGGCAAAAATTAAATGTATGAAAATAATAATAAAAAGGACAGAAAGGGAAATGGAAGTGTACTGTTTTCAGGTTCTTACATTAAAGGTGAATTGGTATAATATTATTTGAAGGAAGACTGAAAAAAAAGATGCATATAGTAACTTATAGAACAACCACTTAAAAATAAAGTGAAAAGATAGAGATAATAAGCCAAAAGTGTGGATAAAACAGAACAGTGAAAATGCAAAAGAAGACAGAAAAAAAGGCAAGAAAGACAGAAAAGAAGAAAAAAGGCAAAGAACAGATAGAACAAAGAAAGAAAAGAAATACTATCATTGTAGAATAAAAAGTCATTGTGTTGACCACATTAAATGTAAAAGATCTAAGCACTGCAATAAAAGGCAGAAAATTTCTTACTGGTTAGAAAGCAAGAGCCAATTATATACTGTCTGTAAAAGGAAACACTTTAAATATAAAGATACAGATAGGTTAAAATAAAAAAAACTTGCAAACACTAATCATGAGAAAGATGGAGAAGCAATACTAATACCAGAAAAAATACATCACAGAGCAAAGAATATTAAAGATAGAGGTACATTTCAAAATGGTAAAAGGAGCAAGGTATCAAAAATATGTACATATCTCAAATGTGTATTATAGAATAATGAGCTTAAAATATATAAAGCCAAAACTGACAGATATAAAAGGATAAATAGACAAAAACACATGAACGTTGAAAACTTTAATACTATCTCAGTAATTGATAGATTAAATAGAGATAAAATTAGCAAGAATATAGTGGAGCTGAACATCACTATCAACCAACTTGACCTAATTGGTATTTAGAAAACACTATATCAAACAAAGGCAGAATATACATTGTTTTCCACTGTACAAGAAGTACTTATTAAAATAGATGATACACTAAAAAAGTTTTGTGTATAAACACATAAAAATAGTTTCTATATGTTTAAATAGACTGAGAACATACATAGTATGTTAGCTAACACTATGGTGGTAATGGTAATCACTTTGCAATATATGTTTATCACATCAACATGCTGTAAACCTTAAACTTACACAATGTTACATGTCAATTATATCTCAATAAAAATTTTTTAAAAAGCATACGTGATATGTTCTCTAACAGTAATGAGATTAAATTAGAAACCAGTAACAGGGCTTCCCTGGTGGTGCAGTGGTTGAGAGTCCGCCTACCGATACAGGGGACACGGGTTCGTGCCCCAGTCCGGGAAGATCCCACATGCCACAGAGCGGCTAGGCCCATGAGCCATGGCCACTGAGCCTGCACGTCCAGAGCCTGTGCTCCGCAACAGGAGAGGCCAGAACACTGAGAGGCCCGCATACCGCAAAAAAAAAAAAAAAAAAAAGTCTTGAGAAACCAGTAACAGAAATGTGTGAAAAATTCCAAATTTTTGGAAATAAACAATGCACAAATAACCCATGGTCAAAAATAAATTGCAAGAAAAATTAAGATATATTTTAACTGAATTTTTAAAATGCAAATACAACAAACAAGATTTAAAGGATGCAGCTAAAACAGTGCTTAGAAAGAGAGAAATAACTTTAAAAGCACATGGCAGAAAAGAAAAAAGCTCTAGTATTGATTATCTAAGCTTTTATCCTAAAAAACTAGGGAAAG
>NW_006776635.1:1070756-1104638 GCF_000442215.2 Lipotes vexillifer
TCAAGAGTAAATTAGCAGGAAGGAAATATCAGTAGTGATCAGAGCAGACACCAGTGATCAGACAACAAAGAAAATTAATGAGACAAAAGTTAGTACTTTAAAAAAACCAATAAGATTTATAAACAACTACTTAGACTGAACAAGAAAATAAGAGAAATCACAAGATAACTTAAAATTACCAATATCAGAAATAAAAGAGAGAAAATCATTACAGATCCCGCAGATATTTTAAAAATCTTAAGGGAATATTATGAGCAATCTTAAGAGAATAAATTTGATAATTACATACAGTGAATGAATTCCATGAAAGATACAAATTACCAAATCTGACTCAAGAAGAAATAGAAATTCTAAATAGCTCTCTATTTGTTAAAGATATCAAACAATAATTTCAAAAATTTCAGCAAAAACTCTGGGCCAGATAGCTTCACTGGTAAATCCTATCAAACATTTAAACATTTAAAAAGAAATAATATAATTGTAGACAAATTTATTCAAAAAACAAAGAGGAAGGACCACATCTCAACTCATATTATGAGCACAGCATTTCCCTGACACTGAATCAAAGACATTACCAGAAAAGAAAACTACACATTCATATTCCTAGTAAGCATATGCCAAAAAATAAGAATTAAAATCTTTAGTAAAAATATTAGCAAATCAAAAAAAAGATACATAACATAATAATACATCACTTCACAAATTACAGTTTATCTCAGGAACGCAAGGCTGGTTTAATATTCAAAATTCAGTCAAGATAATTCACCACATTAACAAAATAAACAACAAAAAAGTTATATGATCAGCTCAATAGATGCAGAGAGGCATTTGGCAAAATTCAACACCCATTTTATTAGGAAAAATAAAACTCTTGGCAAGTTAGAAATGAGAGGGAACTTCTTAAAATTAATAAAAAATTCCCATAAAAACTCTACAACTAATAGCATATAATATGCTAAAAGACTGAATGCCTTTCTTCTAAAATCATGGACAAGGCAAAGCTTTGCACTCTTGCCATTGTTGATCAATAATATATTAGTTTGATAAGCTAATTCTAAAATTTGTATGAAGATACAAAGGACTGAGAGTAACCAAAATAATTTGAAAAAGAAAAATAAAGGGTTTTTACTTCCGAGTTTCAAGATTTAACAGCTAAATTAATCAAAATAGGGAGGATTTGTGTAACGTTTGAGGTTTAGTTTAGCAGAACAGAAGGTAGAGTCCAGAAGGAGATCTGTACATATCTGATTACTTGATAAGGTCCTAAAGTAGTTCCTAAAAGTAGTTCAGTGGAGAAAGAATAATCTTTTCAAGAAATGGTATTGAAAAAATTGAAAATCCAGATGGAAAAATATTAACCTTGATCTTATCTTCTAACACACAGATATTAACTTGAAATAGATCATAGGAAAACCCAAAAGCATAAAACTTATGAAGGAAAACATAAGTGAAAGTCTTCATGATCTTGGGATAGGCAAAGGTATCATTTACATGACACAAAACTCACTAACCACAAAATAAAAAATAATAATTTAAACTTCATTAAAACCAAAATCTTCTGATCCTCATAAAACATCATTAAAATCACTTCCAATTCTGCTAAGGCAATATAAGCTCCCTTAAATTCCATTCTTCCCATGATAATAATAAACCATAAACAAAATATTATAAACTACTATCTGAGAACTCTGAAGAGTTGAATAAAAAAAGCAGGCAGATAATGGAGAAGAATCAAACTTACAGAAGTGACTGGCATGGGGTGGGGAGTTTACTATGGTTTTGGGGGTGAGTTCACTGGCAGTTGCAGTTATTGTTGCTTTTGTTATTGGTGTTGTTTGAAGCTTTCCCAAGATAGACTCAGAGTCAGACAATAGTGTGAGTAGCTAGATTTCCTAGAGAGACCCCGACATACTTCTTGGTAAAGGAAATATGGAAAGTAGGCTAGGCAAGCTGCAGAGTGAAGAAAAATTTTAAACAAGAGAGAGCTGGAGCAGAGGGCGTCATCTAATTTTGCTTGTGAACATATGCACAAAGACTCTGCCAGTCCCCAGAGCCATGTATACGTGGAACAGACTCAAGACCTCACAGCAGAAGCTCAGAGAAATAAATTGAGATTTGTTCCACCACTCAAAGAAGATTAAAAAGGTTACCATGAACTCAACTGGGTTCATTGCCCGCTAAAACAAAATCATCAATATTCTCCAGAGAATTATAATAGAACCCCAAATCTAGACATCATACAAGTCACAACATCCAGGATACAATCCAAAATTTCTTGCCGTAAAAGTAACTAGGAAAATATGAACGATTCTCAGGGGAAAAGACAATCCACAGATGCCAACTCTAAAATTATCAGGTTATCAAAGTTATCAGATAAGGACTTTACTAATAGCTATTATAACTTTCAGTGAGGTAAAGATGTACACACCTGAAATGAATGAAATAAAGAAAATCTCAGGAGAGAAATATGTTACAAAAAATAATAAAATGGAAAGTTTTAGAATTGAAACATATAACAATGGAAATAAAATTTTCACTGGATAGACTCAATAGCAGAATATAGATGACCAAAAAAAAAAAAAAGAGCTAGTGAACTTTAAATCAGATCAATAGAAATTTTCTAACGTGAAGAACAAAAAGAAAAAAGTTAAAAAAGAAAGAGCTTCAGGAAACTGTGGGAAAATATCAAACAGTGAACAAAAATAACAAATATTGGCAATGATGTGGAGAAGAGGGGACACTCCTACACTGTTGGTGAGAATGTAAGTTGGTGCAGCCACTGTGGAAAACAGTATGGAGGTTTCTCAAAAAACTAAAACCACCATATGACCTAACAATTCCACTCCTGGGCATATATCCAAAAAAAAAACAAAAGTACTAATTAAAAAAGATATATGCACCCAATGTTCATAGAAGCATTATTTATTATTGCCAAGACATGGAAGCAACCTAAGTGTTCATCAACAAATGAATGGATAAAGAAGATGGAATACTACTCAGCCATAAAAAAGAATGAAATTTTGCCACTTGCAGCAACATGAATGGACTTTGAGGGCATTATGCTGGGTGAAATAGTCAGAGAAAGGCAAATATTATATGATATCACTTATATGTTGAATCTAAAAATGACAACAAACTAGTGAATATAACAAAAAAGAAGCAGGCTCACAGATACAGAGAACACACTAGTGGTTACCAGTGGGGGATGTAATACAGGGGTGGGGGAGTGGGAGGTACAAACTTTTGGGTGTAATGTAGTCTCAAGGCTGTATTGCACAACACAGGGAATATAGCCAATGTTTTGTAATAATTGCAAATGGAAAGTAACCTTTAAAAACTCTATAAAATTTTTTGAAAATAAAAAAAGAAAACCATGGCGAGACACATCATAAACTGCAGAAAGACTAAAGATTTTTTTTTAATCTTAAGAATAGTTATAAAAAAATGACTCATACAGAGTAGCAATGATTTGAATGACTGCAGATTTATCATCAGAAACCATGGAGGCCAGATGACATGAAACAACCTCTTTGAAGTGCTGAAAGGAAAAAATTTATCAACCCAGAGTTTTATATCCAGCCAAAATATCCCTCAGAATTAAGGCAAGATAAAGACATTTTCGTATAAAGAAAACTAAAATAATTTCTTGCCAACAGCCCTACACTATAAAAAATGCTTAAAAGAAGGCCTCCAGGCTGAAGCGAATAGTGCTAGAAGGAAATTTTTATTTCAGATCAAATAACAAACATCAGAAATGCTAAATATCTGAATAAATATGAGTCTTTTTTCCCCTCTTGAGTGTTTTAAAATACATATGACTTTTTAAAGCAAAATTATAATATTCTCATGCATTGTTTTCAATATAATGATATCTCTAACATAAGGATGGCAGGGGGAGGGTAAGCAGTCTATATTGTTGAAAGGTTTTTATATTTTACATGAAACTGTTAGTTTTAGTGTCATTAGCTTTAGATAGACTGTGAAAGGTGATAGGTAGATAGAGTAATTCCTAGATCAATTCCTTAAAAAAATGAAAAAAAGTGTATCTTAAAAACCAGTAGATAAAATGGAATACTGAAAAAAATAGTGAAATAATCCAAAATCAGGCAGGAAAGGGGGAAGAGCAGGACAAAATAACAGTGAGGGAAAAAAAACAGAAAACAATAAGCTGGCTGACTAAGTCCATCTGTATCAGTAATTGTATTAAATGTTAATTGGAGGGCTTCCCTGGTGGTGCAGTGGTTAAGAATCTGCCTGCCAATGCAGGAGACACAGGTTCAAGCCCTGGTCTGGGAAGATCCCACATGCAGCGGAGCAGCTAAGCCCATGTGCCACAACTACTTAGCCTGCGCTCTAGATCCTGCAAGCCACAACTACTGAAGCCCATGTGGCTAGAGCCCATGCTCCATAACGAGAAGCCACCGTAATGAGAAGCCTGCGCACCACAATGAGAGTGGCCCCCGCTCTCTGCAACCAGAGAAAAGCCTGCGTGTAGCAATGAAGACCCAACGCAGCCAAAAATAAAATAAATAAAAGAAAATCAATAAATTTAAATTAAAAAAATGTTAATTGGAGCCTAAACACCCCCAATTAAAAGAAAGTTATTGACAGATTGGACAAAAAAAGGTCCAATAGGTCCTGCCTTTAAGAAGAAGTGAACTACTGATAACTGCAATATATATGGCATATAAAACATACAAAAACATTTTGCTGAGTAATAAAAGCCAAACACAAAATATGTCATTTATATAAAATTTTAGACTAGGCAAAACTAATCTAAAATGACAAAGCATGTCAGTGGTTGCCTGGGGTCAGGAAGTAAGAGGTGATGAAACTTTATGTGTGATAGAAATATTATATTTTTTGATTTGGGTGATGACTAAAAGGTATGCACATTTGTCAAACTCATTAAAACCGTAAATTTAAGATGGATGCATTTTATTTTATGTAAATTACCCTCAATAAACTTGAATCAAAACATTAAAACATAAGTTAGAATTTAGTTATATGAACTTTAAAGTTATTTTATATGTATATGTTTATATATATTTTCACTTTGAAAGAAAGAAATTAGTTTAATTCTACTCCTCCTTCTGCCCTGTGCTACACAAAATTATGTTGAACTCAATAGTCTAGTCCTTGGGAAAATAACACTTTCTTCTTACTGTTTTGGAAGACATAGCTCATTCTGCAGAGGGAAAAAGCTTATGCCATGGCTTCAGATTTGGTTTTAAATCCCATCTGATATTTAGTATATATCTCTTGATAAATCCCTTGTTCTTTTGGAGTTGCTCTCCTGCCGTTAAAATGGCTGTAATACCTGTCTTGCTGGGCTGCCAGAAGTAAACAAGACATGGTGTGTAAAGTACCTGGCACAGATAGGAAACTGGAAAGAAGTGGTTGCCCCCTTTTTTAGAAGAATCACAGGTCCTAGATTTTTTTAAATAAATTTATTTATTTTATTTTTGGCTGCGTTGGGTCTTTGTTTCTGTGCACGGGCTTTCTCTGGTTGCGGCGAGCGGGATTCTCATTGTGGTGGTTTCTCTTGTTGCAGAGCATGGGCTTGGTGCGCAGGCTTCAGTAGTTGTGGGGCACAGGCTTAGTTGCTCTGCGGCATGTGGGATCTTCCCGGACCAAGGATCGAACCTGTGTGCCCTGCATTGGCAGGTGGATTCTTAACCACTGTGCCACCAGGGAAGCCCCACAGGTCCTAGGGTTTTAAAAACAAGCCTAATTCCAAATGTTCCATTGAACCTATAATCTCATGTATACTTCTCATACTATGCATTCTGGAGTGTTGTTATATATATACTAACAAACGTAAGGTAGATAGCCAGTGGGAAGCAGCCGCATGGCACAGGGAAACCGGCTCGGTTCTTTGTGGCTGTCTGGAGGGGTGGGATAGGGAGGGTGGGAGGGAGGGAGACAAAGAGGGAAGAGATATGGGAACATATAGATATGTATAACTGACTCACTCTGTTATAAAGCAGAAACTAACACACCATTGTAAAGCAATTATACCCCAATAAAGATGTTAAAAAAAAATAAAAAAATAAAAGTGCAGGTCACTTAGTCAACAATACCTATTGACCACCCATTATGTGTCAGGCACTTTTCTAGTCTCTGGGGTTACTGTTGAGGAGGGGGTTGATAGGGAATAACTAAAATGTTTTTAGTTAGTGATATATATATATATATATATATATACACACTAATTTTATGAATGTATATACACACACACAAATGTAGTATAGTGAATTTATACACAATTTTGAAACATCTTGCAGTATTCTGCATGGTAATAAGATTGTAGGGTCCTGCTTCAGCTCTGGCAAAACTGATGTCATACTGGGCAAGTAAACTACATTAGTTTCCTCATCTACAAAACAAGAGATTTGAACTATGTTTCCTTTCAACTCTAAGATCTAGGTATGGAAAAATATCTAAAGTTTTTTTCTGATTTTCAAAATCATTCATTCATATATTATGTTTTCCACTAATTCTGAATGTACATTATTAATCAGTTATAGGTCTATAGGTAAATAAGTTTGGTTTCTGAATTATCATCTCAAACAAAAACAAAATTTTTATTCATTCACTCATTAAATATTTTCTGAGCACCCTCTATGTATAAATAACTATGCCAAGTTCTAAGTATAAAGTGATGATCAGGGCTTCCCTGGTGGCGCAGTGGTTGAGAGTCCGCCTGCCGATGCGGGGGACACAGGTTCGTCCCCCGGTCCGGGAAGATCCCACATGCCGCGGAGCAGCTGGGCCCGTGAGCCATGGCCGCTGAGCCTGCGCGTCCGGAGCCTGTGCTCCGCAACGGGAGAGGTCACAACAGTGAGAGGCCCGCGTACCGCAAAAAAAAGAAAAAAAACAGTGATGATCAAAACAGTCTTGGTCCCTGACCTCATAGAATGTACTAGGTTTAGAGGGTAAGGAAGAAGTTCTCTGATTTGGGAAGAAAATAAAAAATTCAATTTTGATAGGTTAAATTAGAGATTCCTGATATACATCCCAGTGGAGCTGGCATGTAAGACAAATTAGGGAGACATCACCAGAGAGATAATATTTAAAACCACGGGACTGGATGTGGTCAGCTTGAGAGAGTATGTACAGTGAGAAGAAATCACAGGTCTAAATTTTCAGGAAAGTTAAGATTTAGAGATTAGGCATAGGAAGAGTTGCTTACAAAGAAGACTAAGAAGAGATGGAAGAGACAGAATGAAAACCAGAGTGTAGCATATCCCAAAGAGGGAGATGGTTAACTGTATCAAATACAGATTAAGTGAAAGAAGGATCCACTGCATTTGGAAAATCTAACGTTACTGCTACACTTGGCAAACATAGTTTCAGTGGGCTGGTTGAAGCAAGGTTGGAATGTGCTGAGAAGTAACGGAGGGTGCAAAGTTGAGTCTCTGAGTGGACAAGATTAGAGAGAAAAAGCTCTGGTAGTTGAAAGGAAATATAGGCATGCCAGGTTTTGTTGTTTGCTTGCTTCTTAGTGTGACTGTTTTGTTTTCATTTTTATTTTTTAGAATGAGTAATATCAGGGCTGAAGGGAGGTCGAAGATGAACAAGACAGGAGAGAACTGACGAATGAGAATTCTTGGATGGTGAGGAGTGATGTAATCCAAAGGAGAATGGAAAGGTTGGTCTCTGACACTTTTCAAAGGCTGAAAGCAGTGGAAGGATGACAATGCAGATAGGTTTGTAGAAGATAGATGAAGGAAAAAGAGGTAGTATGGTGGAAAGTTTAGAAGCCAGACTATGAAACCAGGTTCAAATCCAACTCCTTCCACTTACTAGCTTGATGAAATTCTGCTTTCTGGACTTCAATTTCTTCATCTGTGAAATGGATGGAAAGTATTACCTATGTCATAGATTTGTGAATTTTTAAATGAGTTAACATTTATAAGAGCACTTTAAGACTATCTGGCACCTACCAAGTGCTGTATAGGTGGTAGCTGTGATTATATCATTGTGGGATGATAAAGAAGGTCCTGTTTGATCGTGTCTATTTTATCCAAGAAATGGGATGAATATGAAAAAAATGTTAACCTTTCCAAAAGGCAAAGTCGTGTAAACAAACAATGAGAATACCTTTTTTCTGTTAAATTGCTAAAGATTTAAAAGCTATAATACCCACTGTTGGTGATGGTGGGGTGAATCAGGCCTACTCCTCCACATCTGGTGAAAGCATAACGTGTACGTCCTCTTCAGGAGGCAATTTGGTTCTATGAATCACAAGATTTTATTATGCCAATAACACAGAGGTCCTCAGAGGAGGGGTGTGTGCTATAAAGAGGGGGTGGAAAGTCCTGCCACTGAGAAAGCCAATTAGTTATAGTTGACTCCATCCCCAGTCCCCTGATTGATGAAACTTCAGGTCCTTCCCATGGTTCCTGTTAATTCCCAGGTTTATGCTCTGCAGTATAATCGGCCTTAGGCTCCTGTGTTTGTAATTCTGTCTTTGTTTCTCTTTCCAACAATTCGGCTTCTTCAGAAGTCTCCAAAAGAAATCCACTCAGAGGGAGGGGTCGTGTCCTTGGAGCGCACAGTCTCACATCTTATTTCTCTGTTTTATTCTCTGCCCCCAGTCCCCAGCCCCCTCTCCCTGACCTGCCATTGCCTCTGGGGGTTCAAAATTCTTCTCTATTGTGCAGAGCACTTCAGCTCTTCTAAATTTCTATTAGTAATTCCAAAATTGCATAGTAAGCCCTTCAAGGCATCCTGGAGAGTATCCTAAGACCGACTGTTCCTAGAAGGGTTTTCAATGACAAAATTTTGCTACTGCCTCAGCAATTCTATGTCCAGAACTAAGAATAATCAAATACTTGTTAGAGTATTATAACCGCCAAAACATAAACAACTTAAATACTCAACTGAAAGGGTTAATAAATCATGATATATATCACGTGATGGAGTGTCACACAACTATTAAAGTACGGTTTGAAAAACAATATGGAGGAAATTTTTGTAATACATTCTAAAAAATACACTGAAGTACAAAGCATAAAACAACCAAAAAGGGGTAGACCCTAATCTCCCTTCTCATCAACACTTTAATAAGGAATAATGCATGTATGAGGTTATAAAATTTAAACAGTGCAGAAAGTCACAAAATGAAAAGTGAAAGACCTCATTTCCGTCTTTCCCCTACCATCACTCTCCAAGTGAACAATTGCTTATTATACTTCCTAATTTTAAAAAGCATAAATCTGCATAAATTCACATCTATCTTTATTTTAATTTTACACAAAAGAGAGCATACAATTTACATAGTTTTATACCTTTTTAATGTTTATGATACATTTTAGCGATCTTTAGCGAATATGTATATGTATAGATACACATTTTTAATATAGCTTTGATAATATTCCACATTATTCCATTGTATCAGTATACTATATCCAGTACCCTATTTTTGGAAACTCTGGTTGCCATATTTTCTTCCAAAAGATTGCTCCAATTTACACTCCAATTTACAGTTTTCCCATATTTTCATTGCATCTGTACCAAGTATCATTAAAATTTACTATATATATTTAAAAGAAAAAAAATCCAATATAAAAATGTCAGTAAAGTTATTCAGCCACCAGTAAATTAGAGCCTACTATGTCAATTTGAAAATCATGGCATGGCATTACATGGTATTCCACAACAATTACAGAGATTAGTAAAATATGGTTCTTAGTCTCTGCCCTCAGTCTAATAATCTGGTGCGGGGAGGGGGGGAGAGGAGGAAGATGTAAATAAGTGATAACAATACAGAAAAAAATAGAAAAGAAAAAGAGTACAAAAGAGAGGGAAATAATTGCCATACTAAAATTAAAATGAAGAGCAGAGCATGGAGGAAGAAATGATTTATTTCCACTGGGATTACGGAAACCTTCGTGGTACAGGTGCCATTTTACTTGGGATTTAAAAACTGTAATAGCTACCATTCGTTGATGGTACCAGGAACTATGCTGATTTACCTTAAGTGCATTTTCTAATTTAATCTCTGTAACAATTTGAGGTAGATAAGATTTTCACAGGCATTTTATAGATAAGAAATCAGAATCTGAGCAAGATGAATAACGTTACACAGCTGTTAACCATACACCTTACATGCACAGCTCTTTTAATTCTCATAACGTTCCTGTGAAGTAAGAACTACTATTACCCCTGTTACAGGTGATAAAAATAAGGCACAGAGGGCTTAAGTTATTTGCTTAAGATCACAGTGACAGATAAGTGGCAGAACAGGGACACAAACCAAGGCAATCTCAGAGCCCAAGTCCACAGCTGGTTTGTTGTGGGAAGGAATAGGATGAGGAAAGGGCACCTGAAGAGGAGAGAGCTGCATGAGTGTGGTCAGTGTGAGGGATGGATTGGCTGAGCCAGACTCTGGAAGCACAGTGACCAGTAAGGGAGCTGTATATTGGGGACTGGACAAGGCTAATGGAAGTGAGAAGGGAATAAGTTTATGGAAATGAGATGCGGTGCAGAGGTAGAATAGAGAAGACTTGATGACTAATCAGATGCCTCAATCACAGCCCTCTCAGCCTTCACCTCTCTAAACTAAGCATTTTACTCCTTTTAGTCAGAGCTCACAGGCAGCCTTTTATTCCTTTCCTTTGGATTATTTTAGAGGCCTGTTTCGGGATGCTTCTGTTAGAAATGAGATCCTTCTTGTGCAATGTGGGCTTGAGAAAGGATGATGATAATGAGCTTTGCACTGGAATAGTACTCCTCCCTCCCTTCCTAGCTCAAGAATGCAGCAGTCATGAGGTTAGGGTAGTGGTTATCAATCAGGCTGCAGGAGAAATAGCATCCTGCCCTCCAGTAGTTTTCAAAGATGAGCGGAGAGATATGTCCAATAGCCATTTTCCAGTTTTCCTAACACTTCTTTCTGTAGCATTCCACACTGTTGATTATTCCCTCCTTGAAGTCCTCTCTGCCATTAACTTCTGCATTATGACTCTTACTGATTTTCCTCCTACGTCTCTGACTTGCCTTCCCATTCCCCTTAAGTAGTACTATCTGCTCCTTTGCTTGCCTGTTAAGGGACCATGTTCCTCAAGGTTTGCTCAGCATTCTTTAATTCTCCTTCTGTTGCTACCTAAAATCTCAAATAAATTTACTTAGAATCTTTCAACTGTCAGGTCACAGAAATAAGAGGACCTGGATTTCTTTTTTTTTTTTTTTGCAGTACGCAGGCCTCTCACGGTTGTGGCCTCTCCCGTTGCGGAGCACAGGCTCCAGACGCGCAGGCTCAGCAGCCATGGCTCACGGACCCAGCCACTTCGCGGCATGTGGGATCTTCCCGGACCGGGGCACAAACCCGTGTTCCATGCATCGGCAGGCAGACTCTCAACCACTGTGCCACCAGAGAAGCCCCAGGATCTCTTTACTTCACTGTTTTTATTCATAGGACCTCATTAAAGTTATAACTAGGGCTCTAAACCCATTTCTGAGAAGGTCACATGAGTCAACTTTACTTATCTCCTCTTCTCGGCAGAGACCCAATGATTGGTCCTGACTTCAGCTCTGATCTGGACTCTGCTTCATGCCTAGACCTATGACTGCCCTGCTTTTGACTGCTATGTACAAACACTTCATTTGGCCCAATCTAGTTATCAGTAATCTGTATCAGTAGTTCCCAGATTTTACAACACATTGAGTCACCTATAGGGATCTTAAAAAATCTTGTCACCTGGTCCCCACCCAGACATGCTGATTTAATTGGTACGAGGGTGGGACTTTAAAAAGCTCACCACATTATTCTAACGTGCAGTAAATTTGGGAACTACTGCCCTGTATAGTCGTTCTCACACCCAGTTGCTCATGGGAATCACTTAGGAAGCTTCTTTAATAAAATACAGATTTGGGGGTTCTACCATAGACCTCAGCCACTGGGACCCAGGAGTCTTCACATCTTTTAAGTCTACAGATGAATGGAATATTGAGATCAATTCCCTGCCATGTGTGCAACTTGAAGTGGGCCTTTGTGGCCAGATTCATACCAGTTTTTTTTAATGGCACCATGATATAACTTGCACCTATATCTGATGGACAGCCAGTCTATACCTTCTCTTCCTATCCATGTTCTGTGATCCAGACTCGTGTATATAAGATCCCAAAGATATTTGGCTGTCATGCCATGTGCACTTCAAATTCAACAGGGCCAAAACTGAACTCATCAATTTTTAATTTTGGGGGTTTCTCTTCTCTGTCTCATCCAGGTGAACTTCACCCCTACCTATATAAGTATACAAGTCCCAAGCCTAGACACCATGTTTGACTTCTCTTAACCCACAGCCAACAGCAACTAAGTCAGCTACACTAAACTGTATGCTGTTGATTCTTCCTGTTTTGCAGATGACAGCCTTAGTTCAGATCCATATTCTCTCTCAACCAGAGTACTTTTTTTTTTTAACATCTTTATTGGGGTATAATTGCTTTACAATGGTGTATTAGTTTCTGCTTTATAACAAAGTGAATCAGTTATACATATACATATGTTCCCATATCTCTTCCCTAACTGGTCTTCTTGCCACGAATTTCCTGACTGCTAATCTCAGCTTTCTTCCAGTTCTTTACTGCTGCTTGAATGAACTTTCTAAAGTGCAAATATGATCTTATCACCACTCTGCTTAAAATCTCTTAGTGGCTTCACCTTGCCATTAGGATAAAATTCAAACTTTCAAGCATACAAAGTCCCATGCGTTTTGCCTCCAGCCTCATTCCTCGGGACCAAGTTTCCCTTTTATGTGAGTCACCTGGGGCCCCACTCCAGACCTACTAAATCAGATTCCCTGGAGGAAGAGGCTAGATATCCAATATTTTAACAAGCCTTAGGTGATTCTGCTGATCACGCAAGATTGAGAAACATAGCCCACAGACACACCCAGAACACCTGTCACTTTAGAAACCCAGCCTGCGTGAGGCTTCTTGAATAAACTACATGGTGTCATATCTTTACTGTCATTTGCCTGTGCCCTTTCAGCTGGCTCCCTTCTATTTTTCCCTCCGGATACCCTCATGGGATGGAGTTTGCTGACTCTTCCGGTACTACTCTTCTGGACTCCTCTTTTGTATTTCTATAACACCCTGTGCCCTTCCTTGTTCCACTATTTACCACCTACTGTCTTGTTTTTCTTTTTTTTTAATCCCCAGATTTCAGCACAATGTTAAGCATAATGACTATCCGTTGAATGTATTACTAGAAAATGAAAACGGAGGAGTCCATTGTTAAATAAACAGGGTTGTCAAAAGCCTAGGCAGAATTAGCAATACAGACGAGTATCCAAATTTGAATTTAAGTCTGGAGGTCCCATACCAATAATTTAAAATACAAGTACCTAGAATCATAGTGTAAGTACAGCATAGGTCAAAGTTTTTAATTGCAGGTGATAGACACGGACGCAGGCTGATTGGAACAGAAAAGGAATCTATTGAAAGGTTGTTGGAAAGCCCACAGAATTTCCAGGAAGACTAAAATGCCAGGCTTTGAAAACAGGCAGGAACAAAGGAAGGCTGAGCAGCTAGAATCACGGCCACGGCTGAACAATGGAGGCTGCAGCTCACCCACCTGCAGCACAAGGCACGATGCTGTAGTCGATGCTGCTTCTAGTGACTGTTGCTGTGGCTGCTGTGGCTAAAATAAATTCTCCACTCACCCTGTTTCATTGCCTTACTCACCCCACTGAAATCTCAGGCTGGTTCAAATGACTGGACAAATGTATGTCTGGGTGTGTGTGAGATGGAGGTGCTGTGAGAGCACGCTCTGGACTTCTCAGCATCCATGGGCACATGGAACAGAGGTTCATAGCTTGGAGAACTTCCCAAATAAAGGCAGGAGTTCAGATCCTGAATAGCCAATTTAAAATAAAACTTTCTAATTTATGTAGTGTTACAAAATGGTAAAATTAATTAAAATCCTAGGGCTCTCTTAATTTCTGAGTAAAATAACAACATTCAGTACATACTGTGATATCAGACTTGCAGAAGTCTTTAGGCAGCAAAAACCACAGTTTACTTCCTCCAGGACACTTGGAGAATGAATAGGAATCCAGAGGAGAAAGTTAGGTTCCAAATAAGGGGGATAGAGAGGAGAGTGGTGGGCTCAAAATTGGTACTGCAGGGTCAAGAGTTTGTAGCTGGGGAGATCAAGTTGAAGCAAGGGGGTGAAAACAAACATAGGTTCTGGATGATTGCCTTATACGTGGGGAAGTATTCAAGGTTAATAGTTCACTTCAAATTGTATTTCTTTGTTTTTATTTAAAGAAAGATTTTTTTTTTTGTAAAAAGAATAGATGCTTTAAAAATTTTCAGCAATATTGAAAAATGCAAAAGAGAAAGTTGAAACAATCACTTCAAATCCTACCCCCAAGAAATACCATTAACACTAGGGGGGACATCATTCTAACCATCGTTCCACACGTGGTAGATGTGTAGAAAATATATACACATGTATACAGATGAAAGCATCTAGGCCGCCACATTGCACCACTCAAGAGGTCAACATTCATCCAGAATGCATATGATAAGGATAATTGATTGGATGGATGGATGAATGGACTTTTTTTTTTTTTTTTTTTTTTTTTTTTTTGCGGTACGCGGGCCTCTCACTGTTGTGCCCTCTCCCGTTGCGGAGCACAGGCTCCGGACGCGCAGGCTCAGCGGCCATGGCTCACGGGCCCAGCCGCTCTGCGGCATGTGGGATCTTCCCGGACCGGGGCACGAACCCTCGTCCCCTGCATCGGCAGGCGGACTCTCAACCACTGCACCACCAGGGAAGCCCAGGATGAATGGACTTTTGTTAAATGGTCTCATTTTAAAAATAAAAAGAATAGCTTTAATTTTCATTGAGAGAAAAAAATTAAAGGAATTTGTGGACTTCAAATATGTTTCTTCATCACAAAATACATTATTTCCTTTTTTAAAAAAGACTCTCTTAGGTTAAAAATGAATTTGTTAAAAAATAAGAGATTGAAATTGTTGTGTTTCTTGTTTCAATGGAATGTTTTGGTCTTAGACAGTGTCAGTTGACTCACTGCTATGAAAGATGAGAACTGCAGCCCTCTTATGCTTGTTGTCTCATACCCCTCTCAATTTTGCCTTGTTTGAGTTGTTTTATTTTTATACTGTCAAGATTTATTACACTTGTATTATGTATTTTCCAGTAGTCTATTTGGAAATGGCTTAATTGCTCACGTGTTTGTTTTTTTATTTTTGCTACCACTTATCCATTTCCTAGTTTTTAATTTTGATTCATTTCTTAATCAGCTGGATTTTTGTCATCAAATATATTTTACTTTACAAGAAAATCTCAGTGTGTTACAATCCCTGAGCTCTTTCTTTTTAAAGTATGTTTGTTTTCACTTACATGACACCGTGCCTGGGAAAATGTTCTTCGGTCCTACTTTCTTTACTTCAGAACTCTTTTTCACATTTCTCTATCATTTCTTTGGCATTGAATACTGCTGTGGAAAAGAATGTGATGCCAACCTGTTTCTTTTTTTTCTTTTGTACGTGATTTGGTTTTTTGCCTCGATATTAGACTATTCATTTTTATACTTTCAAGTTCAACAAATAAATCAGAAGTTTCTTAGGGCTGAGACTTCCTTATGTAATTATTCTCATCAGAATTTGAGGTGTGATTATTGCTCTCCTTGCTTTGGCAGTCCTGAGGAACAGTCTTCTAGCAAGTCTATAAAGCCAGGGAGTATGAATGCATTAAGAAGAATGCCAGATGGTATCTCTGATTCTGATTTTGTCTTCTAGGTCCATTGCTTTTGGTTTTTGTTCCTTTTCATGTTCAGGCAAGTCTTGTACCTTTCCTTGGGTGGCTTGGAGTGATTTTATGCACTCAACAGTTGCTGGAAGGATGGTGAGGTAAGGAAGTAACAGGAGTAGAAATTATTGTTACTTTGCAGGAGAGTGCTCTTGGTGGAGAGTTGTAATGAGTTCTGCACAGAGCAAGTGTGGTAGACCAGATATATTGTTAGGAAGATGAGTTTTGTAAGATTTCTTCTGCCTGGCTAATGGTCTGTGATTTGCTGTATATAGATAGATACATATGGATGGAAGGGTCTGAACAGAATTTTCTTTCTAGAATAGGTAGATGAAGTCATTGACAGTCTGTGGAGGTAAAATTCTTCTGCATTGTCCTCTCATGTAAAGATAATACATGTCATTTTGGTGAGGGCATACACTTCCACCAAGACAATTTTGTACCTTAGTAAGGAAAAGGAGAGCAGCCAATGATAAAATACGTGATGATGTTATCCCAGAGGTGCTTGGAGCGGGGTGTCAAGAGGACTTGAAACAATTATTCTGGACCGTTAAATCTATCCTGCATATATATACATGATGTAGGTGTTTGTGTTTTGGATGTTAATATGCCAAAGGTAGAGTCATCAGAAATTCCAGAGGATTATTTTAAATGTTTTTAGTGGGCCACAGTGACCCCAGATGCAGAAGCACAGAATTTGTGGGTATGCATCTCATGCCAAGATATATATCAAATTGTTTTGGTTAAGAAGTCTCTCTCCTATCACTGGACCACACTGCTGGGAGCCCTGGATACTGACCAAGTGCTGAGCCTCTAGGCATTGGTTGGCTTCTCTAGGACAGCTCTCCTTAACACTGGCTGAGACTGAAAGATCAGGGTTTTTATATAGGAATATTTCTTGTGATGGGCTAGTATTGTGCCTACAGAGCAGTGTATCTGTGTGGTTGTCTGAACTCTTGTCTCTCGTTAGCGACACAGATAGCAAAATGGAGCTCCCCTCCTCTGATGCAAGTAGAGTTCTCAAGATCACCGGTGCTACTCACAGCCTTCACGTGAGATGTGAACCTATCAGGATGTTGAGCCCTTTTAATTTAGCCTACCACCAAACTGTCTTTGTTGGTAGTTTTTTTTCCCCTTCACTGGGGAGTTACCCTTAGCTAGAATGAGCTGCCTTGAAGAGAAACAGGTCAGTTGCAATGGAAACTTCTTTGGGCCCAAATGGCATTCACAAAGATATTAGAAAGTTAATTTAGATCAGAGATATAAGCTATAAGCCTATATTATGAAATCAGCCCACAGGCACATTTTCTTTGGCCAAGATGCTCTTTGCCTGCACACAGTCATTAAAAGATTTTTTTCAGTTAGTTCCCTATTTTCAAAACTTAGAAAATGTCCCATAAAGCATCCAGATTTTTCTCTTTTCTTGTAAAATGAGAGAGATGACAATCACACCAAGTGTACATGTCCAATGGCAACACCAGATCCAAAGCTGCTAAGAAGAGCCGGGGAGCAGGCATCTTCTTGACACAGGCCTGTGCGCTCTGCTTCACCAGGGTCCCGCCAGGTATCATCCTCCCGACACAGAGGCCAGCTGTCGGTTACCATGTACTGTCACACCTGAACTTTTGTTTTTCATGTGGTAGAGTCAAGAGGAACATTTCCTACCAGAAGTGGAAATGTACAAGACAGAGGGCAATGGATTTCTTCTTCTTGGCCTGCCTGACTCATTACCTATTGGGAACCTCTAGGCATCTGAGTGTTGCTTTAGATGATAGAAGGGCAAGGTGGGTCAGGTAGGCCGAGATTAGGATACACATGATGGTTAGTTTATAGAAAAGGGCTGCTCCTTCCACGTGACCAGCACTTACCTTTGTCATGTAGAGTTATTGCTTAGGAGTAGGGATGGGACTATTGGGGAAAGAAAAGTCAATGGTAATCAGGGACTATTGAATGTCCTTAATTCTTTGGTTCTTTTTGTGATACGCGGGCCTCTCACTGTTGCGGTCTCTCCCGTTGCGGAGCACAGGCTCCGGATGCGCAGGCTCAGCGGCCATGGCTCACGGACCCAGCCGCTCTGCAGCATGTGGGATCTTCCCGGACCGGGGCACGAACCCGTGTCACCTGCATCTGGCAGCGGGACTCTCAACCACTGTGCCACCAGGGAATCCCCAAATGTCCTTAATTTTTGCAGTAACATATAGCTTTCTGACTTTTCTCCCTGAGTTTTATTATTATAAAATTATAATGTGATTTATTCAAGTCCTCTGCTTACTCTCCATGCCTGAACTACTGGGCAGTTTGTGAGCCTAACCAATGACTCTAGGCTAAGCCTCCTGTGAGCCATGGTTCTAAAATCATCTGAGTTTTATACCAGCCAGATGCTTTGCAACTATGCAGCCAGGCAGAATATTATCCTTGTATAAATACAAGTTGTCACCTTACTTTCCTTTGTCCAGCTTTCAAGTTTCTTATGCTCTTTAAAATCGTTTCTACATTTATCTTGGAATGACTAATACATTCCCTTGGTTCAAATTCAGAAAGTAAAAAGGGTATAGAGTGAAGCATCTTCCACCCACACCTGTCCCCCAATTATCTAGTGCTCCTCACTGAAGGAGAATAATGTTACCAGTTTCTAATTTATTAATCCAGAAATTGTTTATGCTAATATTTTCCAAACTGTGATCCACTGACCCCTGTGGGTTTCCAAGATGCATTGAGGGTCTGTGAGATCAAAACTATTTTTATAATGATTTATAATGATAATGAGGCACATTTGCCATGTTTACTGTTGACATTTTCCCCGGTCATGGAAAAGCAGTGGTGGATAAGACCCCTGGCACCTTGACATGAGTCAAGACAGTAGCACTAAACGGTACTAGGAGTCATTGTATTCTACCCTACCATGTATTCACAGCTAAAAACATTCAAATTTCACTTATGCATGTCCTTGATGAAGCAGGGAAATCTAATAATTTTATTAAATCTTGACTCTTGAGTGCCTTTTTAATATTCTGTCTGATGCAAAGGGAAGTACACATGAAACACTTTCTCTGCATACCAAAGTACCAGGTTGTCTCAAGGGAATGCACTTGCATGGTCGTTTGAGTTGCAAACCCAAAGCTGCATTTTTCATGGAACACCATTTTGACTTGAGAGAATGACAGGCAAACTATAGTTATTCATGCAGTTGTTTTGGAAACATTTTCTTAAAAATGAACAAAATGTGCCGATTAATTCAAGAAAAGCAAATGACAGTATAAGCCGCAAATTATAAAATTTGAGCTTTTAACTAAAAATTAGAATTTTGGAAAACTTGTATCCATCAGTGTGAGCTCAATAACTTCACAGTATCTAAAAACTTTTCTGATGAAATTGGTGGTGTTACAGCAAATGCAATTTTTTGATGTTGTAAAATGAGATGTGTTAGCCTTTAGAAGATATATATAACTCAATGGACCAATATTTCCCAAATGACCAATGCATGATCTTAAAAAATCATGCAGGGGTAAAAGAAGTATGCAAAGTGCAAGGCAGACCAGTGGATTTTAATGTAACTGGGTATGAATAGCTCTTTGATAGTTTCAGACACTACATTGCAGTTAACCTTTAAAAAACTATTGTTGAGTTTTGGCGTAATAGCAAAGAAGAATAGCTACAATCATCTAAAAAGCCTTTTGAAATACTTCTGTTTTCCAACCTCTTAACTGTGTGAAACCATATTTTCTTCTTATACTTCAGCCAGAGCAACATATCACAACAGATTGAATGCAGAAGCAGATATGAGAATCCAGATGTCTTCTAGTAAGCCAGACATTCAAGAGATTTGCAAAAATATGCCACTCTTAACTTTTTATTTTGAAAAACCCAGCTATTTTTAATAAAAATATGATATTTCTGTTACCATGTAATGGGTTCATTATTGCTGTGTTTTCACATGATGGAAGAGGCAAGAGAGCTCCCCAGAGTCTCATTTTTAAGGTCACTAATCTCATTCATGAGAGCTCTGCCCTCAGGACCTAATCACCTCCCTAAGGCCCCATCTCCTAATGCCATTATACTGGGGATCAACATATAACTTTTAGGGGGACAGTAACATGCCGTCTATAGCAACATATATTAAATATACATGTATATATATATATATATGTATGTATATATATGTTCTTTATGTATTCTCCTTTTCTTATACAAAACATCCTGTGCTCACTGATCCCACACCTTGCTTTCTGAACTTAACAACATGTCTTCAGAATCATTCCATTATCAGGACATATAGATATTCTTTTTATGGCTACATGTTATCTCCTTGTAAGAATTTGCCATAATTTTAAAACCTAGTCTTATATTGGTGAATTTTTAGTTATTTTGTTCTTAGAGATGATGCCACAATGAATAACCTTGTACCTATGTCATGCCACACACATGTGGGAAGCTATGTAGGAGAGAGTAGAAATGCTGGCCAAATATTCAAGTGCATATGTAATTTTGATATATGTTACAGAACTTATAAGCTCATGCTTTTTTTTAACCAAAAAAAAAGCAAGTAATCTTTAATAATAATCTATTACAGCTTTATGAAAATAGAGAACATCAATGTTATATGTACGTTGTGGTCAGGTGAGTATAGCAGAGTTGAATGGTATGTACATACATACATACATGTAATTTACATGTTTTGGAGCAAAAATTGACTTTAAAATATAAAAATTAAGAAAGCTATAAAATCTATTGTAATATATAAGGCATATTGTTGATTGTCCATAAATGTTCTATATCATGGATGTAATTTTGGAGAAGTTATAAGTTTTGGCATTTCTTTGGTCTATAGTTGAAATGATTTGTTCTTTTGCTGGAGGCCATGAAGCAGCTGGCACTGACTGCACCAATGAGCACAAGGTTGCAGCATTTGTAAATTCCAAGTTCACAGTGGCTGGTGAAGGAGATGGTGCTTGTCATTGCAGAAGCAAGATTTCAGAGCCTAGTGGAGATGAATTCCAGGCAAAGACTGTTGCAGAGAAGGAAGATAAGTTCTTGCCTAGATGTTGCAGGTAAGTGTGTATAGCTCATAGATTTGGGCTGGTAAGTGATATAATGAAGCATCTTTGTGTAGGAGGATTTTTTTTTAATCTTAACATTTTCAAATAAATTTAAAGAAAGTCCTTCGTTACCTCCTCCCTGTCCCCAGAGAAGCTTCACAATTTTTTTTGTACTCATTGATCTTTGGCTGATTATCTGGTGTCCCATATTCTCCCATTTTATCTTCATATATCAACTTAAATGCCACCTCTTCCAGAAAACCTCACAAGGTTCCCTTAAAATCAACCAAATTATTTTCCTTCCTATTCCCAAAGCATCTTGTACTCTCTACGATATTTCTTTATTTTTGTACTTTTGCCACCAGTATTTCTCTAGAATATATTGTGATGTATTATAATTGCCCATTTATTGATAACATCTCCACTATATTTTACATCCTAAGGAGAGTGATGATATGTGTTTTATTTCAATGTGTTTTACTCCCAGAACCTAGTATATTACCTGGCATATAGTAGATACTCAATAAATATTTGTTGAATAAATAGAAGGACAAATTTAGCTGAAATATGGGCTCTTGATATCTGGAAATTTTAATTTAAAAGTCCCCAGTATCCTAGCAACTACTTTAAACAGCCCTATTTTCACATCATTTGTTTTACTGTTTCATATAAAATTTCTAGCAAAACAAATACACATAGTATTTCTGGTATAGATATACTATGGTTTGATGTAATTTAGAATGCTATTTTCTCCTCTGTTTTCTGTACCTTCCCTAGTGATATTAGTGCTATTTGCCTTATTGGCCATCAATGGCACCTTGGGCCTAAGAGAAAAAAATGGATTCTCCAAAAAGTAATAGGATAAATCACATAAGAAAAGTACAGTCAATAAGCTGGTATAATATACACATTAATAGCCCAGTGAAAACATGCTTTAGATGATATTATTTAGTGTGAGATTATTTTTCTGTATTTTGATCAAAATTGATTTATTTTCCTTGGTTTCTAAACTACCTTAGGTCAACCAGAGGAAGCAGAATCTCAAGATGTGGGGTAACATTATCATATTTTTAATTCTGAAAAGACTTCTTTTGTGTTTACTTACGTGAGCAAGGTACAAGTGAGGAGGCGCTCATGAGAGGTTGGAGCTTCAGGACGCTTCTTCCCCATGTTCCCTGTTTTCCTCCTCACTTTCCCATAAGGCAAGATCCTATTCATTTCCTTTGAGAAAACTTCTCTCATCCTCTCATTCCAGTTAGAATTCATTATTTCCTCTTCTGTGCACTCTTTTACTATTTTCCCACATATGCATTCATACTTTTTTGACTGATCTTGTATCTTCTGACAGAAAATGGGTTTCTTGAGGGTCCATCTTGGGTTTGCTCATGATGTCTAGCATGATGACTCACGTATGATATTGTTCTAAAGATGTCAAATGCCTCAGTATCTCTGTAGTGACTTGCCCCCATTGTCTATACAGACGTGTGATGTAGAGAACGAGAGTATTCAGAAAAGGTGGAAAAAGCTAGACAACCTCTTAAAAATACAGAAGAGTTTTTGCAAGCACAAGAAGATTTAGATGAAGGAAATAAAAATCATTTCAAGAATACCATGAGTTAGCTTAAACACTGGCCATCGGCCTAGTTCAAAACTTGACATTAACATTTGGAAGTTTGTCATCTTGACCAATGACTTACATCTCTAAACCTTAGTTTATTCATCTGTAAAATGGGGATAATAAGAGTAGGTATCTGTGTTAGGTAGAATTATAAGCTGGCCCCCAGCTGGTGTGTATTCTTTGTCTAATCACCTCTCCTTGACTGTGGGATGAATGTGTGGGATTTTACTCTAGTGATTAGATTATGTTATGTGACAAAAGAGATGGGATTTTTCAGATGTAATTAAGGTTTTAATCATCTGACTTTGAGTCAATCAAAAGGGTGATTATCCTGCGTGGGCCTGACGTAATCATGTAAGCCTTTTAAAGGAGGGTCCAGGGCCTCCCTGAAGGGAGACATTCAAAGTGAGAGAGACATTCAATGTTTGCTTCTTTATTCTTGCCAGGATTGAAGAAGCAAACTCTCCTGTTGTGAGAGGTCTGTGCATGTGCCAAAGAACTGCAGGGGCCTCTGGAGCTGACAATAGGCAGCCTCAGCAGACAATCAGCAAGAAAAAGGGACTTCAGTCCTACAACCACAAGGAGAAGAATTCTGCCAACAACCACATGAGCTCTGAAGAGACCTCCAAACCTCACATGAGACCTTAGCCCTTGCTGTCACCTTGACTGCAGCCTGTGAGACCCTGAGCTGAGGACCCAGTTTAGCTATGCCTGGAGCCTTGACCCATAGATACTGTGAGAGGATAAATGTGTGTATTTGTCAGCAGCTAAGTGTGGTAAAGTTTGTTACACAGCAGTAGAAACAAATATACTACTTTACGAGGCAGATTTTCAGGTTACCAACAACTGATTCTGGCTAAAATTAGATTTTTTTAAAAAGCAGAATTTATTAGAACAAAATTTAGTATGTCGAAAAGTTGAAGGAAAAGCTAAGTGATCAGGCCTGGGGGAAAACAGGCACTGGGGCTACTCTGCAGATATCATTCAGAAATTCGGGGGAGTGCACTCTGGAGTAACTTACCTACAGCCAGCTACTCTTGTCACTCGGCCCACGAATCAATAATCAACACTCCTGACAGAGTCTGAATGGCCTCATTTCCATCACCCACCCATTCCTTGGTGCTAGGAAGCTGTGGACTTGACAGGTACCTGAGGCCACATGGAATGAGTCTGCAAGCTCCCTAAAGGGAAAGTTGGTGCTATCAATGAAAGAAGAGGAAAAGAACCTAGGGTAGTCACAAAAAAAGAAATCCTCCTTGCTATCTCATAGCATTGCCAAGAAGACTGAGATAATATAAGGAAAATGCCTTGCACAGTTCTTGGCACACAGTAATCACTCAGTAAATTATTAGGCATAATTGTTAAGCACCGGGGGACCTAAGTCTCATCTAGACAGTAAAACAGAGAACTCTGCTCCTGAAGGTGAAAAGAGAAATCCCATCCTGATGAAGGAAAAATTTTCCTAGTACTCAAGAAAATAGTCTTAAGTGTCTGATGCTACCTGGATGATTTATAATTAAAGGGTTATCAGAAGATAGAAGGTTGTAGATTCCTAAGTGCTCTTTGTGCTGATTATTATTGCCATGTACTCAAAACCAAACCAGCTGTCAGATGGACTCCTCCAAACTCCAGTGGGTCAGGAAGGGAAACCAACTGTTAGTGGCTATACCTCTTTTCACAAAACTCTTAATGATCGGTTCACAGTTCTGACAGTAAACATGCCAGACAGTGCCTAAGTCCATCCATCTATGTTTACACCATGGCTTTAAATTTGAAATTTTAGAAAATTCATTCATATGTGAGATGATAGCCCATTTACTGAGGATCATAAATGGAATCCAGAACAGCTGTAAGTACCCGGTACTGAGTGATGTAGTTGTGTCATAGAGGCGGGGCTCTCCTTTGATCTTCGTGTTAGAGTATGTTATTGGTCAGTATGCCCCTTTTGAGGAAGGCCTGTCTATGAGATGGTGTCATTTTCGGCCTGAAACATCATTGATGGCTGAATTTAACTTCCCTTCCATTCTGTTCTACTCCACAAGTTTATTGAGCCCCCATTATGTGCAATGAACTGTATTAAGTGCTATGATAGATTTAAAAAATGAATAGATAAGATAGAGCTCCTGACCTTAGGGCATTTTATTATCTCAAAAGAGAGACAAACGTTTACGAGGACCAGATATAATATAGAGCAGGATGTGACAAGTGCTAAAATAGGTAGAGACAGAAGAAAGCTTTAAATTTCAAGTGTAATGACCTGGAGTTTTTCATGGTAGAGGTAGAATTTGAGGCCTTCTCAATTATATGCCCTTCTGGGACAGGTAGCACTTTATTATTTATCTGTTTGTTTGTTTGTATTCCAGGTGCCTAGGTCCCTGGTACTTAATATATGTAACTTAAGATGAGTTAGGAAAAAATTTTAACAGAGGTAAAATATACATAACATAAAATTGACCATTTTAACCATTTTTAAATGTACGGTTATGTGGCATTAAGTACATTTGCATTGTTGCCAAAAAACTGTCACCACTATCCATCTCCAAAACGTTTTTCATCTTACAAAACTGAAACTGTACCCATTAAATGACAACTCCCAATTTTCCCCTCCCATAGTCCCTGACAACCATCATTCTGCTTTCAGTCTCTGTGAATTTGATTCCTCTGGGTACCTCAGATAAGTGTAATCCTACAATATTTGTCCTTTGGTGACTGGCTGATTTCACTTAGCATAATGTCTTCAAGGTTCACCCATGTTATAGCATGTGTCAGAATTTCCTCCCTTTTATAAGGCTACATAATATTCCCATTGCACGTATACACCACATTTTGTTTATTCATCTGTTGATGGCCATTTGTGCTGTTTCCACCTTTTGGCTATTGTGAATATGCAGCTATAAACATGGATGTACAAATATCTGTTTGAGAGAGTTAGAAATTTCGATAGGTCAAGTGGGGACAGAGAATGGGCATCTCAAGCTTAGGAAACAGCATGAACAAAAGCAAAGACAGGTGACAATGTGTTGGGTTTGCTTGGCGTGGCTTATGCATGGGTTTGTGGGGTGTACTGGCTGAAGGTAGAAAGGCCAGTTTGTTCCATTGCTTGAAAGGCACGAAATACCAGACCAATGAGATAAATTTTTTCTAAAGTTCTGAGGAACTATTTAGGTATTTGGAGCAGGGGAGTAATATTACTAACTCTGGACTCGAGGAGAATGATTGTAGTGGCAAGGATGTAGTTAGAAACATAGGGTAATAAGCCTGGCAGGAGACCAGGCTGGGCAGTGGCAGAGGAAATAGTAAAAGGCAGGGAGGGATTAGAGGAGAGATATTATAGAGGAACAATCAGTAGGATCTGGTGACCAACTGGATATGGGTGGCAGCAAGAGGAAGTTGTAGTTAAATCAGTGACTGAGAGCACTGGGACATTATAAACTGAGATGGGGAATGCAGAAGAAAGAAGCCATTCATTAAGCTCATGCGTTAGGCACCTTACATGCATTATCTCCTTTAATCTTGATAATGGCCAGTACAGGAGATATTATTGGGCATGGGAGGAAACTCAGCGTAGGTAGATTAAGTTATTATTACCTAGTTAAGTAGTGGAAATGGGACCCCAACACAGGTCTAACCCCAAAGCTTTTTTTTGTTTTAAACCACCACACTATTCCATTGTCTTCAAACACATAGAATATCCACGTGGATTTATAGCTCAAGAAAGTGGAAATGTAAGTCTGAAGCTCTGTAGAATGCTCATGAACAAAAATACGGTCCAGGAGTTCTTTACACAAAGATGAGTTCAAATGATGCTGAGGGAGTACATGAGTTCCCTCAGGATAGAGTATAAAAACAGAAGGGAAGACCAGAACTTAACTCCAGAAGGACTCATATTTATCAGGTGGGAGGAGAAAGAGGGACTAGGTCCAAGGGACAAGAGAACAGCCAGAAAAGTGAATTGACAAAGAGGTTACGTGAGAAGAGAGTTTCAAAGAAGGGATTAGTCAACACTTGTCAAGTGCTTCTAGGAAGCACTTACATAGGAATTGGACTGTGGCCACTAGATTTGACATTTAGGAAGTCACTGGAGACTTTAAAAGAAGAAAGCATATTCAGTAATGTCTGTGGATTAAAGAATGAATCAGATGTATGGAAATTAAGAAAGTTGAGTGCAAACTACTTGTTCAAGAAGTTTGGCAGCAAAGGAAAGGAGAGATTATGGGACAGAATTTGAAGGGATGTAGAACTCACAAAAGGTTTTCTTTTTTAAGACTGGGAAGATGTGAGCATATTTGGGGGCTGTAAGAAAGCCAGTGGAGAATAGCAAACTGTAAATATCGGGAGAATAATGAAAATTTATGGAGGAATAGAGAGAGGGTGTGATCATGATCAAGAGCACATTTAGAGAGACAGCCTGGGGAAGAAGTAGGGATATTTTTCCTTGGAGATGGGAGAGGAGGAGAGAGAGATTTAGAAGTTGAAGGGAAGAGTTGAAGGAGCTTACATTGGGATAGAAGAAACCTGGAGTGGAATCTGGCCTTGAGATTTGTACACAGCTGGTTGGGCTGTAGAACAGGAAGTCAACTAGAGTCAAAGAAATAGATCATCCAGCTTTACTGAGGGCTCCTCTGAGTTAGGATTATTTTAATCTGTAGCGAAGCCAATCAGAATAGTGACCAAAACTCAGTATCTCTTTTCAGTCCAATACATTTTCAGACTTTTCCTGCAACTCCACAGAGACACCTGATTGGATTTGGGCATTTCCCAAATCTCCTTAAACTAGATTACTCTTGACTGAGCTCATCAATGGTATACTGATGTTTACCCTTTCATTCTTCACTGTCTACAGATTCCAAGGGCATGCATACAGAAACCCCCAACACACTGACAGGAGGAAAGAACTACTTTCTTGGAGAGGTTTTCGTAGAAAAAGATTGGGAAATTACTGAGATGTGGTGAAATGTTTCGATACTGAATTTCAAAATTTTATTCCTTAACAGTCTTCAAACCCATTGAGAAAACCCAGTTTAAAAACCTTTCTATTGATTCTAGTTCCTGAAATAGAACCAAGTGAAAGGCAGAGCTAGTATAATTTAAAGTAACAGACTGTCTTCTTCTCGAACGCTGACATTCCATTCGGCATTCTACATGAACAAAGTAATGTTCCAGATTTTTTTTTTTATTGTACAGTTACACTTAACTGTATTTATGTGATGAATTTTATTCTAGATATAGGTATTAATGATTGGAACCATGCCTCAGTTACCTCCCTTATGAAAGATAACGTAGGAATGTTATAACAAATATTTAGTTAAAAAACTGAAAAGGGCTTTGAAAATATAAAAGTGTAATATAAATGCTAAATAAAGATAATATATTCTGAACAGCAGGCTCCTTTGAAATAGGGCCTATGAATTCCATTAGCACTCTCTGTTTACATGCTTTCAGGAACTTTTAGGAGGATGTTGTCCATGGGCACGCCTGTGACATGACACCTCTGGCCTAGTAACCAGCTGGGAAAGGGGCAAGTAAAAGAGTGGACCTAATAATTCACATAATAGTATTTCCTTAAGTCACTGAATAAATATTTATTGCATACTTAACTGTGTGTAGGTACAAGTCTGGGTGTTAGGAATATTGCAGGGAACAACTCAGGCAAAAACCCCCAACTCACAAGCTAACATTTATTGATTACTAACCACACGCCAAGGTTTAGTCTTGTATTACTCCATTAAATCCTAACAACCTCATGAGCTAGGTACTGTAAATATTCCCATTTTTACGGACGTGGAATCTGAGGTAAGAGAGGTTCAGCAACTTGCCCAAGATCGCACATCAGCAGCAAGTGATGGTGTTGGGATCTGATCCTTACCGTGTGGCCTGCATGTTCCACTAATGGGCACAAGGTGATTGGGTACTGGGCTGACTAAACTGACTTTCTAACATGGTCCCCTTTAAATCTGTAAGATTAAAAAGAAGAAGTCATACATACTGCTGTGGCTAGGGGTCTTTTGTTTATCTACTCAATTCAAAAAACGACTCAGTTTTTCATAAGGGATGGGGAGCTATCATGGTGATACTAGTGAAGACAGAAATTCTAGCTATGTAGGTGGTTTTCATGATGTCCCAAAGTGGCCAGGCCTTTCCAAGACTAGAATGACATTTGGGGATCAGAGGACATGTAGAGCCCAGGGCAGCTCTAGCACCTTTATCTTTATCTGGCTGGCTAACTTCTGTTCTGCTCTACCTTATGATTTCTACTTATGCATAGTTTCTAATGCCTAACAGCTAAGGTACCTGCACTCTGCCGTTTTCTCTCTGTGAATCATTTAGTTTTTGTAGTGCCTATCAACTAATTTCATCTTCAGTATTTCCGGTTCATATGGCCAAGCGTGAGAATAGACTGTTCCACTTCATCACTTTTACTCACACGGGGAAGCACTCCCTGCTGACTCATAGGCCACCCCTACTTGATTCAGTCCTTGGATTAAATGCCCCCTTCTGGACCAGTTAGCTGTGGCCAGGAGGCCAGGTCAAATGGAAAGAACATTCTAGAACCAGGGTCTAAGTGTATCAGAGGCTACTGTCACAGACATGTTCTGAAGTCTGGCTTGTTCCTCTCATACTGTTTAGTTATAAGGCTTTTAAATTTAGGCTTTAAGTGAGTAAGTGTGTTATGGAAAATTATAAACTCTTTTTCCTTTTAATTTAGAAGTCAGTTTATAGTCCCATATTATTCTGCTCTTTTGAATATGTCTGTCATATTTCTAACTTTACCTTTGCATCTAAACAAAATTATAATAAATATTCACATCTATCCAGAATTAATTTCCTCAAGACGTTGAGGATTTGAGATTTACATTATGATCCTTTCCTTACCTGATGAGTAACAGATCCTTTTTCTTTTACTCTCAGCATTTCAATTACATCTCACTATCACAAGCTCTCTGCTAAGAATATATACAGATGTGTCACAGTAAAGATTACCAGTATTACATTTCAGTGTTATCTAGAACACTAACAAGAAAATCAAACTCAGGTCTTATAAATAAATATCAATAATAAGAATCTTGGCCAAATCAATGTTAATGTCATTTTTATACTTGGAAAAACATGGAGCACACAATTATATAGGCTAAAAAAATAAGTAACGTGACTCACACTTAAAAGTAAGATAATACATTGAAAGAATGATTTCAAGTATTGTTCATTTTAGAAAATTTCTATGGAAAGATTCAATTTTACCTTAAGAATTGTGACCAATAGCACATGTTACAACATGGGAAACTGGGGTTAGGAAAGAAGTTTGTGGCTATGAAACAGATCAAAACTAACTAGCCATTAGGGAATGGAACTCATGACCTTCATCGTACCGGGCCTAAACCAACTGAATGAGCTATAAACTGATAACATTCTGATACCTAGCAGATGGATGGATTTTCCACTCCTTACTTAAAATTCTTTCCTTGGTTCCATATTATTTGTACTAAAATGTGGCAATGTTACTGTTATGTGGAAGGATGGAAAGGGACATGGCTTTCAAAGAGATCTCAGAAATCAATTACTACTCTCTTTTCTTTGTGTAACTAGTGAGAGAATTCAAACCCTGAAATATGAGGTGACCCGCCTAATAGTTCCCAGTGGGTGGTGGCAGAACTGGATTACTTGGACTTCATTCCTGGTCACTTTCAATTTATGAGGGGCTGGCTGGTGGAGGAGGTCGTCCTTGAATTGTTCCAGGAAGGAGGAGTGTGTCCTATCAATGCAGAACAAGATTCGCGTTAGGAAAAGGGAATGTAGGTTTTTCTAAATTGAATTCACACAGAGTAGAGGTTACAGGATGGAGTATAGTGAGAAAGGTTTTGAATGACCTTCATCTGGGAGGTGATGAGAAGCCTCAAAAAGTGAGTACAGTGATTTAAAACATTTTCCATGTAAAATGGCTTAAGCTTCAGAATGTTTAGAAATGGAATAGCCTGAAGTCAAGGGGGCAGGGCACAAGTTTGGGTATAAATAAATAAATATAAAGAAAAGTAAAGGAGTGGCTAATACTTTAGTTTGGGACATCAGGGAAGTTACAGACCTGGTCTGAGGATGGATTGGGTATGTGCGTGTGATAGGGTAGAGCAGGGTGGGATGGGAAGTGGGGAGAGTGGTGGAGAGTCATGCGACAAAGGGATGCTGGAAAGAAGGGATTCATCGTGAATTACTAACCAGTGACTGAATGGTGGAAGTGTGAAGGAACAACAAAAAGCTTCTATTAGTATATTACCATTTAGGGAACAGATGGAGAAAGGTTCTGTAAATACTACCAATTTATATAAAGAATAATGCAGTGTTATTTAGATTCTAATATCTTATTCTGCCTCTGTTTCAGGTGGTAATGCCGATGAATTCTTTGTAGAAAAATCCGGTAGCATTACCCTTACATATGAGTACCTTCAAAATATTTCCCATCCGGAACTACATCTTGGGAACAATTTAGATTAAATCTTTGAGATTTTACTGATGATCTCTGGGGGAGAAAGACACATATTGTAGAGAGCCTCAACCAGTCCTTATTTTTGTTAGTGAATCTCGACAGGTGCATAGGTCTCAGGCAAGCCTTGCTCTCCAAACCCTTGGACCTTTACTCAGGCTTCCTCTGATTGGATCATCTTCCCAGAGAAAAAAGTAGAACCACATACCCTGGACACTTGTCCTTCACAGATCAGGTTAGTTACCACCTTTTCTGGAAAGCCCTTCCTATTGCCATAGATGCTCCTCAGTTATAATTGTTCTGCATGCCCCTAGTACAACATCTTCCACGCTGTACAGCAATGCCCAGTGCACTAGACTGTGCCCTTTGCCACACTGAATTCCTTGTTGCCTAGTTTTGATCATCTGTTTATCCCCAACACCTTGTAGCATGATTAGCACAAGGTAGGCCTTTAATATAGGTTTATGGACTGTGGAAATCTCTGAAAATATATGTGAAGTAGAAACATCATCCAGAAATTATCTAGAGAGAACAAATCTAAAATGGATTTTTAGAAAGAGGAATCTAAAATTAATTTTAGTTTCTTTTGGGGTAAGGTCTTAGTTTTGCACATAGCCCCTGGCTGTGCTTCCTTTCTCCTCCTGTAGTCTCTCTCCCTTTGGCCATTTCACTGCTTATTCAAGGGCTAGGGAGAAAAGGAGAGAAGCTGAAATTCAGATCAGTTAATTAGGCTGTTTGGGAGCAACTCAGAAAAAGGTTGGATGTGGTGGGTGAAATCAATGATATTATCTATAGTTCTCACTAACCCAGCCTTCCCCACTTCACATCCCTAAACCAATTGTTTCCCAAAATATGAAGCATATTTTATGAACTCATTTCAGCTTCACAGAGTTTGTTCCTTTGTTTTGAGTACATATCAAGTCATACATCCTGGGTTTTGGTTTGGAGAATTTGGTCACTATACCAACAGAAGACATTGTCGGGTAGTCTGCTTCTCTAGGGTAATTTCATGGTCCTAAGGAAAGAATTTAACAGTTTATTTTCTGAAACTGGTTCAAGGAACATTCTTTAAGTGAAAAAATTCAATCAAGAATATTATTACTTACATTTTGGAGAAGGATTTTTAATACAGAATTTCCATCTGTGATATATTTAAATTCTAGGCCTCAGGCAGCAATTTTGGAAAAGGGCCTCCTTTACCCTTTATTAGATGCAAACTAAATAGTCCATTCTGAGATGGGGGCATTACTTTATCTCCCTACCCCAGCAAAATGTAAGACCTGCTTCCACCATTCCTGAAGTGCTACTTTTTTTCTCCGGAAGCAGGCTCCGTTATTGACATAGAGGTGTTTATCACAATTTCAATTTCTTTAATTATTTTCTAAGTACTTGTATCTAGTAGAAAAGGAGAATGGTGAGCGGCCCAAAAGGAGGCCTGTAGTCAATAAGTGGAAAGCTGTCAATACCGAAATACAATACCCTCGCTTGATCTAGTTTTGATGCCTTTGCTATTTAGGACCGCTCAGCAATCTTGACTGAATACATTGAGAGGGTCGACCTCGACCTGCTTATTGCCAGAGGACAGAAGACTTTAACACTGATTTCTAAGTTGACATACGTATCCCAACATATTTCACAACAGAGGCCTAACACGTTTAAGCTGTCAATAAAGACCAACACTTAAGAAACGCAAAGCACGTGCACACTTCACATGCACACTTTATAATGTATTCTTCCAGTCCTAAAAGCGGGGGAGGTTCTAGGGCGTAAAAACTTAAAACTTTCTTATTTTTCATGACCTGTAGCATGCATTTAGCCTTTGGGTTGTGTTCCTATAAGACTAATCCCACTCTTTAATGGCTGAAAGCATACCTTTAACAGTATATGGTGGATTAGCTGCTCTGAGAAATGCCTTTTTAAAAAAGTAAAGTGAAAAATACACAAGGAAATTTATAACCTTAGCAGTCTTTCATATTTGTTTTGATTGTTCTTGAACCAGCCCTGAGCCGGTGACAAGGGTATTGAAAAGATGCACCTGAAACAGTGTCTGCGGGCTGCTGCATTTGCCAACCCGCTTTAATGCTGCTTTCCAGCGGCGAAGGCGCAGCAGCATTAACAGGGAAGCCAGAGCGAGCTTCCCCGGCAGTGGCGGCGGCGGCGGCGGCGGCGGCGGCGGCGGCGGCGGCGGCGGCACCAGCGCAGTTTCCCCTCTCCCCAGCTCTGACTCTACGCGCACATGCGCAGTGCGCCCGCAGCCCTGGACCATTTGTCAGGACTACTCGTGAGACGGAGAAAAAAAAAAGAGAAAATTTGGGGGTAAGAAGCGGTTGATCGGATCTAATCTCTTCTTAATCTGAAGATTTGTCCGTGAAAAAGCCATTCATTTATTTTTCTGGGTGAGGATGAAAGTTAAGAGACCTATAGAGAGAAGGAAGCGCACCCTCGTCTTGTGAAACAGATCAGGGGAGGGGAAAGAACAGAAGGGGTTTCTCCCCCACTTCTCTGCGCCTCTGGGAAAGAGAAGAAAACTTAATCCTGGGGAAAAAAGTGGGCAAGTGACTCAGAAACGGCTGGAGGGGGAGTCTCTGGGCATCTCACTCTGAAGTAGTGAGTGCGAGTGTGAAAGAGGAACAAAAGAGAGAGAAAAGAGAAAGGAAAAAATGGGGGGAGGAGAGACTTGTATTTTTTTCTTTGCGCGCACACGGGGAAGGGTGTGGGGGGCCGTGCGGAAAGGAGCCGGGGCGAGGCGGCCGCGTCGGGTTCTCGCCCGCGCGCAGGCGGCCAGATGCGTGTGTGCCCCCTCCCCCGCGCCCCCCGAGCTTGTCACTTTGGTCGCTTTCATGACACCGGGCGCGGGGTGGGGAGCGCGGCGGCGCCGGGCTCCGCCGGGGTGCGTGCCCGAGTGGGCGCCGCGGAGCCGCAGCCCGGGCGGCGAGCGCGGCGGCCGAGGCTGGGGGCGCCGGCGGGG
>NW_006776635.1:1104648-1105225 GCF_000442215.2 Lipotes vexillifer
GATCGGTGCGGCGAGAGGCGCGAGCCCCGCGCGCCGCCCCTGCGGCCCCCTCCGCCCGTGTGGCCTTTGTGCCGGGCGCGCACCGGAGAGCGAGCGAGCGAGCGCGAGAAGTACAAGTACGGGAGACCGAGGCAGTGGGAAAAGAGGCCGGGCCACTTTCTACCCGCTCAGGCTGCGGAGAATGGACTGGTTGAATGTGCAGGCGCGTCTCCCCGGCGTGTGGTGTGTGTGTGTGTGTGTGTGTGTGTGTGTGTGTGTGTGCGCGCGCGGCGGAAAGGCCTCCCCGACTCCCACCGCGCACACGCACACTCACACGCACGCACACACTCACGGACCCGCGGCGGGCTCGGCGGCCGAGAGTTTGCGTTTTCTTCCTCGCCGCCTCCCCCTTCCCGACCGACTGTGTGAGAATTTCATATAGATCAGCTCCAATTTCCGCCATTTTGGGAAAGTTGCACAAAAATAAACCCTCCGGTTTATTTCTGCCCGAGGCAGGAAAGTGCTTCGGGAAGCGAGGCGGCGCGGGCCCGCGGCCGCCGTCCGCGCGGGGGGGGGCGCAGGGCGCGGGCTCGCGGGC
>NW_006776635.1:1105763-1110258 GCF_000442215.2 Lipotes vexillifer
GAGGCCGGCGGGGGTGGGGATCGGGAAGCGCAGGAGCCGAGGCATCCGCCGCGCGCCCCGCGAGCTGGTGGGGCGGAGGGGGGCGGGGGGAGGAGCGGGAGGAAAACTTGTGAGCCCTGGCAGCGGGGGAGGGGGGCGCAACTTCTGTGCTGGTGGTAAAACTTTAATTACCTTGAAAGAAAAAGGCCCTCCAGTCTCCCCCACCCTTTCTGGTCAAAGCCCGGCCCAAGCGCGACCGTGAGAGAAAGTTTAAAAGCGGGCACTTTCCTCCCCGCCTTCCCCGCGGAGGGGTGGGGGTATCTGTTTGTCCGTCTGCGCTCGGAGAGAGGTGGGGGTAACGAGCCGCCCTCCGGGGTCGCGAAGATCGTGGCTGTTACCCCACCCTTACACGGGGAGACGAAGGTAAACGTCGCTTCGGTTTCCCTCCTACCTCCCCCCTCCCCGCTTCCTTTTCCTCCCCCTCCCTGCCGATTTTTTGAGGGGACCCAAAAAACGGAGTCTCTTTCCTTATGCAACTTCCTCGGGCGCTGTGAGCACGGCCCTTCCCCCTCCCTGCATCCCTCGGCCCGCTCCTCTACCACCTCGGGTCTACCGCCAGAAAAATGCGTTAGAGATCCTTCAGAGTGCACCGAAACAAAAATAGATTTTTGATTGTTCTGAGTTTAAGTTCAGGGAAACTGAGATGAGAAATAAGAATGGGGCGGGGGGGAGCGGCTGGAGCGAGTGCGTCGAATATTAATTTTGATTTTCCTAGAGGGTTGTTTGTAATAGCTTTATCGGTTTGGGGAGCCCGAGAGTCTCTGTACTGGCTAGCTCGGTCGCGTGGATTTTTGCGCAAGTTTTTAGAAAAACACTGACTCGAGTAGAGCATTTCTCCGGAAAGTTTCAAGTGCAGCAAAATAGCGAACGTACAAAACTGGCCAAGGGGAGACCTCTAGTGGTTAAACGCATCTTTTTAAGTTCGGAAGGCCGAGAGCAAACTTTGGCCTTTACTTTTAGCTACGTAGTCCGTTCAGACGTGGAAGTAATTAGACGACCCGAGCGAGCAGCCAGATGTTGTATGAGAGGATGCTGATCAGAAATAGAAAGTTTAGTACATTGGAGAGCAAATGAGATCTGAGGACCCAGACTCTACAACTTCCACTCTTCATGACTTCTATGGGAAAAAACACTTTGCTTTTATTCTGGGATTTGAGATTGGTCACTCTCTGGATTAGAAGCAATTGTTTGTTTTTTATATTTATCGTTGTCTACACATTTGATCTACTTTTAATCAGGAGTCACAGCGGATAATTTCATTTGGACGTTAATAAAAATGCAAAGTGCAATTTGTGTTTAAAACTTCGAAAAAATGAGAAAGACCTTTGGTTGAAATTTGCCTTTTATGTGAGCTAATCATTTTATTCTCTAATAAATATAATTTAAGGCTGGTATTTAGTTTCTTAAACATACAGTTATATATAGTCATAAAATAAATGGCCCCTTTTAGTGCTAAGAGTGTAATTTTGTTTCACTGCAAAAGACATTATTTCTGAACGCTTTGTATAGTTTGTGATTTAAAGACTTAAATATTTGATATATGGACAAAACTTGCTTACATAGAATCTATTCTTTTGCCAGTGTGTGTTCTGCGTAGTAACTTTAGTTTTAAGAAAAGCAATGAGAGAAATGAAAGTTGAATCAAATGACCCTTGTAACTTTCATCGGCTTGTCATACAATGGGAGAGACTTTAATGGGGGAATTTAGGGGAGGGCAATGATATAAATGATAAAATCTAGTTCATCTCATCCAGAACTAGTTTTTTTTTTTTTTTTTTAACATACCAATTGGTAATGTATGAAATTATGCAATAAATCAGCAATTCAAAATTTATACATTTTAGTTGCGGGTTTGAAGGCTTTTTTTTATGACAATATTTTGATTTTATTTGTCCTCCTTTTAAATCAATGCTAGACCTCCGGAAGAAGTCTTGAGGGTGGACGACAGTCTTAAAGACCATCAGACAATTATTTCTTCACTGCAACTAGGTAAGAGTTGCATGTTGAAACAGATTCCTTGATATACTTGAAAATGTTAAAAGCTGCATTTGGGGATGAGGGAGGAGGGTGTGGAACAAGGTTGGCAGAGAAACACCATTTTGTGAGGGCCGCTTTGAATGCATGAAAGTCTTGACACTGAGTGTGTTTGAGGCTCTAATTAAAACATTAGGAAAAGTTAAGAGATTGTTCTGGATAACCTTTGGACTGGCTTTTTGCTAGATTCTTAATTCACACTCCAATTGCACCTGTTTTCTGCTGAAAATAAATTGTTTTATTCTTTGGAATTGAGAAAGTGGGAAAACTAGAACAAAGCAATTGTGAATTAATATAACTGTTGTATAAGTACACAGTGATATGGAAGGTTCTGGAACTTGGTAAAATTTTGTAGGTGAAATTCACCACAAGATCTTTGGGGATATTTAAGTAACTTATATTCCGTGACTCAAGTCCAACGGTGGGCTGACTTGTGCCAAATATCGAATCATAGGTTATAGTGAGTTTCCAGTGTGTTAGCATAATCTTGTCAACTTTTAAGCATATCACCACAGGGAATACAGCTGTTGTCCAGTAAAGATCCCTTTGGTAATTTTGGAGGGTGCTGATTTGTCTCCAATAATCCATGGCCTACTTTCAGGACAAAGGTCATTCTCAGGCAAAGGGGGGCCCTCTCTGGGTAGAGCATCAAAGTACATTTGTGCTACTGTAGTGCTTTCTACTATGTATACCTTTTTTCTTTTGATCTTTCCCTTTCTTTTTCTGCCTTTCATTTTCCTTCTCTGTCTTGAGTATTAAAGGAGTTGCTAATTCTTGTTTGGCAAAAACAAAAGAAAACAAAATAAATTAGCAGGACTAATAATCCCTATTGAGCCACCTTATAACCAGGGTAGATGTGGTCTCGATGTCATAACTGAATAAATAGCAATATAAAAATGATTGTTAAAAGGGAATTTATTGTCATTTTCTGCTTGTGGATCATCTTGAGTAGTATAATTTAGCAAAATAAATAGACGTCCACGTAGGTGACGCAGCAGAGATCAGGGGGCAAGAACAGCTCCAAGATCACCCAGACAGAAGTAGAGTTCAGGAAGAGTGAAATGTGTTTCCTAGGGTGGTGAGTTTCATGTTTAGATGTGCTGAGTGGAAGACAGTGATTATTTTTTCTACATTTGGGGAATCATCGTGAGTGTAGATAGAGTACTAGAATAGGAATCAGAAGACAATTTAGCCACTAAATGTACCACTTTGTGTAAGTCACTTTAACTCTTTCAGCCTAGATTTCCCCATCTGGAAAAGTGGAGCAACAATGCTTGCCTTGGTTTCTTTGTTGAAGGGATCAAATAAAATAAGGTTTTGAGCGCTATGAAGAGCTATTCAGATGTTTGAAATGGTTGTCATATTACCGTTTCACCTTAGCCAGCTTTTCTGGAAAGGGCAGGAGGTAGGTTTTTAAGAGCTGAACAGAGTGATTTAATTCCCAGCTAAAATTATTAGATTAGTTTTTGGTGTATATATTATATGGACTTGTCACAATACTTCTGGGGGATATTTCTTTTCTTTAGGAAAATAGTAGTTTCTCTTTTACAGCTTTGGCTCCTTGAGAGAAGGGACCATGTTTTTAACATGGTGTTGAATACGAATTGATATTTATTTATCCCAAACTAGTCATTTGCTAGGTGGGAGTAGATGAAATAAATACTTTTAAATATAAAATGATGCCAAATTGTGGAAATGGTAGGGTGATGAAAGTCGAAGGGTTGGTGTGAGGGGAATTCATGTGCTGTAATTAATAGTTTAGTTGTGTGAATCTGCTGGGAAATGAGGATGAGAAAATAGGTAACTGGAGTAGTAAGAATTTAAACTCTCGGGGCCAGAAAATGGGTACTGCAAATGACTGTGGATTTAGGGGAAGCTACCTGTAGGGCTTTCCCCCCCCTATGTTTTCTAGACCTCTTTGCTGCTTTATTCTAATTCTAATCAACTGTTATCTAGATAGAAAAAAGAAAACCACAAGTACTATCTGTCATTGTTTTCAATTTGATGATACTGAACTTGACAAACTCTGACAAGTTTTAGTTTATCCACTTCTCTTGTAAATTATCCAATCAATATGCTAAGAACCCAAAAACCCAATAGTGAAGGAAAGAAGAAATATATGTCCTGTTTAATTCATCCCTGAGGAATTGAGGTTGGTTCTTGAAAAATTCCACTGGTTTGTTTTGTTTGGTAGTTTATTTCTAAGAAATACATATATCAACAAAGGCTATTTATAATAGGATGGGAAACTTACAAAAGAAGTTACTTTATGTGGTGTGGACAAGGGTACCTTTGGGGTCCCAAGGCTGGGTAACCTGAGTAATCTCTCTAGCGATGTTTCTACTAGTTAACTCATTTTAATTGAGCTCTTACAGTGCTGAACACTGAAAGACTACGTCTTTGCCCTTGATGAGTTCCCTAC
>NW_006776635.1:1110299-1113733 GCF_000442215.2 Lipotes vexillifer
CCCTACACGCTTACCCCAGGAGTTTGATTTATGAAGTCGAATTGAAAAAAGCCTTTAAGAGAAGTCCTTTTGTAGGAGACAGGGTGATTTGCAGGAATGAACAAGGACTTTTGAGAGGAACTTGTATAAAGTTGGGTGATCCTGGATGTGGCTCGTTTCTTCCTCAGAAGTGGACTTATAGTTAATGACTTGGGTAGTGATTAGAAGAATTACATGTGTATTATAATAAAACCTTTTTATTATTATTTACTGTTCTTTCTGTAAGTCAGTGTTTTATGTCAGTCCACAAATATTTATTGATATCTATTTTGTGTAAGTCTCCGTTGGGAAGTGCTTCACATAATCAATACTTAGAATAGGGTGAAATGAATGAATTTGTTGAGGCTACAGAGAAAGCAACAGTCTTTGGCCTCAGTGTGTTCATAATCTAGTTGAGATAATCTATACACATACAATGGTAATTACCAAAACAAAGCCATGGTTCAGTGCTAGTGAAAGGTAGATAGAGGTAAGTACTGTGGTGGTACTACTGGATGTGTTTCCTAAGGTAGGGTCCTGGAAGGTAGGGTGCCCTCTGCAAAACACTGTGAAGTGTTGATATAGTCAATGTAATTGTGTATTGAGTGCCTTCTGAATGTCAAGCATTAAGCTAGATATTTTATATTCATTCATTGATTCACTCATTCATTCATCTAACAAGAACTTACCAAGTGCCTTGTGTATGCCCAGGTATTGTTCTAGACACTGAATATTATCCCTAATACTTTCACTAACCTTGAACATTTGGTATTCTTAATTCTCTTTTAGAGCAAACTGGTGCTCAGAGATACTTAGGAACTTGTCTTAGTTCATATCATGTACTTTGAAAGGGGTGGGGCCAGGGAAAATGACACTGGCTTTTGTTTTGTTATGTCTTTAACTCTCTAATATTCCAAATAGTAATTCTTAGAATATTTCTAAGAAAACACATTTCCTGATTAATGTATTTGCTCTTATACATTGGTTCGCTAAGATGAGCAATAGCAAACAGGTGTAAGAAAAAATTACGGGAAGAAAACACTATCTTCACTTTCCTGTTTTTTTTTTTTTCCTCTTTTTTAAAAGTTGGGGAAAGACTGAGTTATACTGAAAAGAACACCTTCTAGTTCATGGCCTTGAAATGATCACTAACTGTTAAAACATTACTCAGCTTAGTTTTGGGAATTACTAGGCTTATATATAAATAAGATTTCACTTGTTCTGTATAGGAAGAGACCTGATAAGGCAGTAGTGTGTGTTATCAAAAAGTGTAAATCAATCAATCATCAATCAAAAGATTGGGACCTAAATTTACCATTTTGTGAACTCAAAACATGATGGAATTTATTCTGATTATAAAAGAAGAAAATTAAAATGAGGGATAGAGATAATAGTGGTGAGAAGCTGGGGGTAGGGAGGAATGTAGTGTTAGGATCAAAGTTTCATAAAGATAACAGGGAATATGACTAAGAATATATTCACCAAAATACGATAACTACTGATATTATACTCTTTAACCAGAAGAGTAGGCCCATTTACAAAATGAAGTGAAGAGTTTTTGATTCATTGGGCGGTTCTGGATTACAGTGGGAGTCATATAATATTTCTATTATCTGAGTCATGGCCCATCAAGCAGAGCTTTTGTCTGACTGAGAAGGATGCTACTGCAGGCATTGATTATAGGGTGATGGGCTGTTTCTCCTTTGTTTTTGTTTTTTTTTGTTTTGTTTTTTACATTTTTATTGGGGTATAGTTGATTTACACTGTTGTGTTAGTTTCAGGTGTACAGCCTGTTTCTTCTTTGTTGAAACACTGTCATCCAGTAAATTTTTTTGAGTACCTGCTGTGTGCCAGGCCTTTTCAAGATTGGACTATAGCTTTATGTTATGTGAAATTTTATAGAATTAAATCAGTTTAGTTCCTAAAACACTTTTAGTAGGATGGTTCAGGCACCAAAATCAGTTGATTATTTTTCTCCCATCTGTTACACTGCTTGAACCCTGAACTGTGAATTAAAATCCCTGGTCTGGTTGTTAAATGGTCTAGATAATTTCACCCCATTGGTTTGTGGTCTTATTTGGCAGATTGGAGGCCTAGCTGTTCAATCTATTGATAAGGAGTTTAGCTACAAATAGTTATCAGGGTAAGCCCTGTAGACATGACTTCTGTGACAGAAATAAAATCTGGTCAAATCTAATTTATCATATACAAAAGAGAAATCAAGTGTAAATCTTAAATTCTAGCTCTGTGTTCCATAAAAATATGAAGCAGAATAAGAAAACAGATACCGCTTTTAGCATTTTAAAAATTACGAAGTGAAATAAGAAAAAAGAACAAGATACTACTTTTAGTTTTCTTTTTTAATTTAAGTTCATGCATATTTTGCATAAGCATGGAAATATCTGTGTGAGACAGGTTCTTGCTCTTTTTATTCCCTTGAATCCCTCTAATGGGTGTAAAATTTCTGTTATTACACTACTGGTGTAATATGTTGATGACGTGATAGCACTTCTCAGCATATTTTTGCCTCAAATTGAGATATAGTCTGTACACTGAAAATGAACTTCAAATAAAAGCATTTGAAGAGAGTATATTAAATATGCTGTAAGACTGTTAATGTCAGTTTGTGATTTCATTTTCTATGTACATTTTTTTTTCTTGAAAGGCATTTTTAATTTTCTGTTCCTCCTTCAGAGGAAGTAAGTAGGTTAGGCCACAGAATCTCAAATAATTCATCCTTCTTACAGTAACAAACGGAAGGGCAGGAAGTTGAGATTTCGTAAAGGTTGCCTTCAGTGACTACTCCTTTGCATGTAATCTCCGTGGCAGAAAAGGTAGCAAATCAGAGAAACCATCAATACGTTATAACTAGGGTCATTTTCATTAAAACATGACCAGTAGATAACCACTGGTGGTGGTGGGGTGTTTCTGAAAAAGTATCAATAAGAAGGAACTGTCCTAATAACTGATTTCACATTTAAAGGAAGGCATCTACTATATAAGCATATATATGGACAGGAGACCCAGATTCTCAAGGATTTGTTCTTGATGCTACTGAGATTTCAATTCTCACATAGAAATGATCTAGAGTTTTACCTGCCTAAAAATCTATGAACTTGGGCCCACAGGGCAAAATTTCACATCTCTCCACAACAGATCTCAGTTCCAGTATGTGTGCGATTCAGAGTTCTTGCCAGTCAGGGTAAGTAGAATATCAAAGCTGGTATCTGTCATGCTTGATTTGAAAGGAAAATTTTTCTTTGTAGCAAAATGTGTTTGTTGAGAGATGCTTCAGGTGTGAGTTTAGATTTTTCTCTTATCCTTATTGAATAAGCCTGTTTAAGAGGTCTGAATTTAACTTCTTTTCATGTATTCTTCACTGACACTTAAATAAGGAAGGTTTCTTGGAGCAGGAA
>NW_006776635.1:1113753-1117280 GCF_000442215.2 Lipotes vexillifer
CAGGAATGTTATTCTTCTGCCAAAGAGGTAAATAAATACTTAGCAGCCTCGTTGTTAGTTAGAATTCTCACTGGAGAATAAGAGATAGATGGACAAATGAAGATCTTTTCCTCTCTCGCCAGTCCCTGCCCACAGCTAGTCTGTTATATTTTCCCCTTCTATTTTATTCATTCATCTGATAAATTTTTATTGATTCCTACTGTGGATAATCACACGGGATAGCGAAATGAATACATCCAGTTTTCTTTCCTCCACAACCTCCTGTAAGTAAATGATCATGATATGATGTAATAAGTATTATAATTGGGGTATAGATTCTGCCTTTCCAGCCTCTCTTCTCCTGGCATCTTACGTACACATATTCCAGTACTTGTACAGAGAAAGACTCACTGTAGTCATTTGAGTCCCCTTTGGAGAGGATCCATAGCGTTCATCCCTCTTTTTCCTCCTGGCCTCTTGCTGCGATCTCTTACGGTGCTTTCTGTTTGCCTCTGTACTAGCTTTCTTGAAAGCAGGTCCTGGAACCACAGTTGGTATGCAAGGAAGCTTTTATGCCTCCTCAGCAAAAATGTCACAGTAAGGTCGCCAGTGGCTTAGTCTTGGGTCGCTGTTCAGAGATTATGTCCTTCATACTTTTCTCCTTGTTAAAATGTTCTTTATAAGAGCTTGGGAAAACTAATACTTATTGACCTTTCATCACCTTCCCAAATTCATTTTGAAATTTTATTTGTCCATGAAATCCCAGAATCCTACCACAGTTCTTAACTTCCACTTTTCTCCACCTTCACCCCTGTACTCTCAAGAAATCAAATAGGACTTTGTGGTGCAAAGGTATTGGCTTTTGCAGAGTTAGCAACTCCTCTGCCCTGGGATACTTCAGACATCTGGTAAACCCATGTTTGGAGGGAATGTGGACACTGGAGAGCAGCTTGTTTCTTTTCTTCAAAATAACCGTAGCTGTTGTGGACTGAGTGTCTAGAAAGTACAAACCACTTTAACATGCATGATTAAAACATTTTTTAATCCATATGAAGTAGATATTTCTATTCCATTTTTTAGATGAAGGAGCTAAGGCTCAAGAGAGGTTGGGTACCCTGCCCAAAATTATACAGCTGGTAAACTGTGAAGCCAGGATTCAACCCAGGTACTCTGGCTGCTGTGCTTTTCACCTTGACCTTAGATTGGCTTCTTTATTGACTAAAATACAATGTGTTGGGCAGTATGGTATAGTTTGAGGGGCACTGTCTTGGGAGGTAAAAGTCTGTTTATTGGTTGGGTGATCTTTTCTTATCTGTAAAATGAGGCTAAGAATTCTTGGCCATCTTAAAAGGTAGCTGTGAGGGTCAACTAGTCTAGTATTGGTAAGAGCCTTTAAAATGGCAAAGCATAGAAGAAACCCAGTATGTTTGTGTCTCCAGTAGCTCCAGTATGTTTGTGTCTCTGGAATGGGTTAGGCTTATTGGCTTTGTGTGACTACCCCTACATGGCCGTGTGTTTGTGGGTATGTGAGTTCCCCCGTTACAGGCTGTGTACCTCTCTGGTGTCATGAAAGTACATAGGAGGCCATTAGAGAATAAATCAGAAAACCATAGATAGACCTTAGGAGGCAGAGGTTTTGTCTTTCTCAGGATCACTTTCTCCAGCCTGGACTCTAGGTCCTGAGGGCATTCCCCAGTGTTAGACACTACAAGTCTCAACACATGGATGCAGATGGGGAGCTCAGCCAGGAGGTAGCACCTCTGTAGTTGACTCTAACCTGGAGATGAATAAATTCTACCCTGTAAAATACTGCCTGCTCTCATGTTGTTTGTTGAATTTATTTTCTATAACTCAGCATCTTCCGAAAAGGGGATTCCATGGACCTCGCTATACTGTGATAACAGAGCCACAAGGTTAAGTGACTGTGGGAAACTTGGGCTCCTACAGCACTACACAGATTGCTGCGCTGCTGCTGACGTGCGCCATCCGTCTCCTAAAGACCCTGGGGGGGTTACACATCTTCCCTCACCACAAAACTTTTATCGTGGGACATGCAGAAATGGTCTAAAAGTTTTGAGGGGCAGACTTTGAGAAATGTGGCCCTAGCCTTTCATCTCGTCCTGTTTACATGCCTTAACCTGGTCCACAGTGTCGTGCCAGCCCAGCATGGTGGCCAAGAGAGCCTGGCCTTTGGGTTCAACTCCCTGCCCACACAGCAAATCCTTCTCATTACTTCAGAGGTATTGTTCTATGAAGAAAGCTAGTCATTTCTGGAGCCATGTAAATATAGGTATTATTATTATTAACAATGAAACATGTACTTTTATGTAGTGATCTTGACATCTTCTGATGGAGCTTTGAATACAGGTGGCTTACTATAAGAGATGCCCTTGAAATAAAATGAAGGGAAAGGGGGAAAAAAAAGCCACTGACTAATTTTTTGAGGTCACAGAGCGACTCTCATGAGCGCAAATAATTGTTAAACCAGATAATTAGAGCAGAAAGTTAAGATTTTATTGGCTGCTTACTATGGGATAGGCACTGTGCTGAGGTATTACCTGGCTTATCTCATGTAATCCTCACCATGGCCCAAAGAAGAAAAGTTCTATTGTTTGCCACATTTTACAGGTGGGGAAATTGAGGCTTCAAGGGGTTAGTTGGTCTTATGTCACAGAATAGGTAATTGTTAACCTTTGGAAAGTGAATTGAAGCGAGGAAAGGTAGGCTCTGGTTTGTTTAGGAAAGGGAGAGGGAAGGAAAGAGGACCTTGAGAGAGTGTGGCAGGTTTTGAGGATGATGCATGACGTGTTTGATTTGCGTCTGTCTATGAAAGGATGACAAGGGGCAGGGTGAGTGGGGATGCGGAGGCCCGAAACAGTTTTATACGCCACTTTAATAACGTGTTTAGCAGTGGGCAGAGGCCTTCTTGATGATATTACCGAAGACGACGCTTAGGACGTTTTTGAGAACGTCACAATGTGCCAGAGACAGCGTTTGGTTAGTGATCGATGATTTTTACAAAGTACACCAAAAGCCAACTTAAGTTGATGGTATTAATGTGGGCATCAAAGCAACAAGGCGTTGGATCCCCACAGTGGAGGCTGACTTTTCTGATTGCCGTCTTACTCTTCTGCATAGCTCTCACTTTTGTTTCTTTCGTGGTCATGATTTTAGGGTTAACATTCCTGACTTACTCTTCACAAAAGATAACATTGCCCTCTTGAACCCAAAACTGATGAGTTTAGTCCGTTGACATCAGGCACTGAGATCTCAGCCCCGGCATCTCTCTGAATGACAGAATTTAAATCTGATTCTCAGGTGCTGCTTCTGAGGTCATGTCTACCCCCATTTTACAACTACTACCAGCTCTTGGCCTTGTCATCTCTGTAACTTATTTTTGAAAAGTGCACCTGTTAACTGTAAAGCTGTAAAATGGAATTCTAAAAAAGCAACTTCATGTAAAATTATTAAAACTATTTAACTGGTCTTAGTGAACAGTAACTAGCCGTTCTTTTAAATACTGTAATATTTTGAAAACAATAGTTTGA
>NW_006776635.1:1117547-1129133 GCF_000442215.2 Lipotes vexillifer
GAATGGCCAGGCTACAGTTAGTACACTTTCTTTAGTAATCTTTAATTCTCACCTTGTCTGCAGATCCAGACTTTTGGTTTATAGGCAAGGCCCACTCTCTGACTTTATGTTGGGTTGCTTACCTTTCAGGGAACTGTTCTCTCCATCACAACCCCAGGCAGCCTCTTCACCTTGAACTTGCTGTGGAAGTGCAGCCCTGGGGGAGTCTCTGCTCCCACTCTGAGCCACCATTTTATCCTCTCCTGGTAGATGTGAGGGAAGGAATCATATGAAGGGAGGATTGTGAAGGACTCTGTTTATTTCCAATCAAAATAAGATACAGTAGATTCTTGACATTTGTGAGGGATACAGCCCAAGACCATCGCCAAGCCTCAACCTGAAAAAAATCATTGTAGCATGTAATTCCTCCCTTCAAATTACTAAAGTATAACTGAAAAATGTAAATGATCTCTCTAGACCTTAAATACTTATCTCACTTGATGAGCAACTTTGGTACTGTCGAGAGCACTTGTTGAAACAAATTCACACATCTTTTCTACTTACTTCCTTTTGGAGCATTTGGTAGTTCTGTTCACATAGTGTGTCTGAGTCATCATTGCATTTGACATTTCATCCTTTGATTTATCCGAAACTTCTGTTTTGTGGCTGGGACCTATCACTTTCATAAACATTTCCGTATTCTCCTCGTTCTGTCATCAACACTAGAATCAACTAGCACTTGCTTTTGTTTCATTTCTTAACAAGAAACAAAAGTTTTTATCACTTTATTTACAGTGGTCATAGCACTCAGACAAAGCGCTGTGACTCAGAGCACACCTGGACCTTGGCCGGGACTCTCAGTTTATGGAGTATTATTCAGAATCATGTCTCTGCAAAATGGCAAATTACTAAATGTCATGGGAACTTCAGCTGTCACTCAGGAATGGTAGAAACCATAAATAGTCTGTGAATGCCAAGGTTCTACTGTATGTTTTTGATACCTCAGTTGTGGAGAAGTGAACCCGACCCTTTCTCTTTTCACCCATCTGTGGAGCTGATACATTTGCATATATAGTTAAATACCTACTAGTTAAATTACCCAAGAGCTTTGGGGAAGTTGATTTTCCTAGCACCTTCTAGTCTATAGCTTCATTTGTTGGCATCAGTAACAAGCTAAGTATTTTTCGTAAGAAGACATGCCTTTCAAAACATGGAGTACTTTAAATAAATATGAAACAGGATTTTAAAACATTTTTTTTTAATGTAACCTTTTTTCTTAGAAAAATCCCACACATTTAAACATTCAACAGGTACTAAAGGGTACACTACACAGAGAGAAGGTTCCCTGCCTTGGTTGTCTTTCAGTCAGTCGTTGCTCCTTCCTGGATGCAGCCAGCGTTACCAGCTTCTGACAAATCCTGGCAAAGGTAGGCTATGCATATATAAGCAATACACGTATTTATATGTACCCCATTTGTTTTACACAAATGGTAGCACACAGTTTTTATACTTGCATAAAATTTTAGTATTAATAGTATCTTGGGGCTCTATCTATATCAGAATGTGAAGAGTTTCCTCATTGTTCTTTGGGGTTTTTTTTGGTTTTTGTTTTTTTATTTATGGCTGTGTTGGGTCTTTGTTGCTGCGCGTGGGCTTTCTCTAATGGCGGCGAGCGGGGGCTACTCTTTGTTGTAGTGCACAGGCTTCTCATAGCGGGGGCTTCTCTTGTTGCGGAGCACGGGCTCTAGGTGCACGGGCTTCAGTGGTTGTGGCGTGCAGGCTCAGTAGTTGTGGCTCGCGGGCTCTAGAGCACAGGCTCAGTATTTGTGGCACATGGGCTTAGTTGCTCCATGGCCTGTGGGATCTTCCCGAACCAGGGCTTGAACCCGTGTCCCCTACATTGGCAGGCAGATTCTTAACCACTGCACCACCAGGGAGGTCCCCCTCATTGTTTTTTAACCATTGTATATGGCTGTACCACAACTGTCCTTTACTGATGGGCAGTCAGGTTGTTTCCAGTTTTCTAACATTACAAACAGTGCTATAGTCCATGAATCACCTTTTACATTTTTTTGTACATGTAAGTATCTATAGGATAAATTTTTAGATGTAGAAGGGCTGAGTTGGAGAATATGCTCTTGAAAATTGATCTCCATGGAGGTTGGTTGAATCAATAGTGCCACCATCGGTATATGAGAGGGCTTGCATCTCCATATTCTTATAACATAGGATTTTTAAATGTAAGGTGTTAACTAATTTCATCACCACCTAATGTTTCTAGATTACTAGTGGTACATGGTAGGCTAGGGCTTCCAGAGATTTCTTTGCATGAGAGATGGAGGAAGTGCATCCATTCGATACATGATTCCCAGGGAGAGTCAAGTTGCACAGCTTTGGTTTAGAGACAAGGAGTGGTGCAGGAGAGAGAGAAGAGGTAGTTCTGATGACAGTGTTAAAATGTCATTTAGTCTGTCCTCCAGCCCTTTTGCTGAATTCTTAGGGCAAGGAAATTGTAATAAAAATGAGTAAAAGCTAAAGTGAACTGTTTCACAAAAGAGGGACTTTGGGAGTATAATACATTTGCATTGGTGCCAACAGTAATGGTCTTCACCTTCAGTAAAATTATCAGCTCCTTGATGAGACATCCGCAATGGGCATTGGTGGGAGCACATTGGGTGTCAGTACCCTTGATATTAGCCATTGTCAGCCATAACATAGGTGAGTGGGAATCAGAAGCTGCATGGATGCAGTTGCTGGATATCTGATCTCGAAAGCTGTCCCTTTTGACATCAGCAGTGGCTGGAGACCATTAGCATTTAGAAGAGGTTAGGAGAAAAGTGGTAGATCTTGGCTAATAACACAGAGGACCCATCATGGTACATATTTAAGATACTTCCTTAGGAAATCTCAGCAGCATTAACAAGAGATTTGGGGTATGATTTTCTGCAAATGAGAAATACTATTTGTGACTTGTATTGTGAGTGACCGTTATCTACCTGGTTTTCAGGCCCGTGGAATACAGGTTACACGTGGGATGATGGAACAGTACCAGGTGAAATTTAAAGAAAATATAAAGCATAGCATTTCTAAGTACTAAAAAAAAAAAAAAAAAAGCTAACTCCTATGCGGATGTATTTTTCTTAGGTGTGAAGCTACAGCAAGGGCCAGCATTTGTCCAAAAGCCTGGTTACACCTGCAGGAGTGTATAAGGCATGTGACTGGTAGTCTTCTGTCACATGTAAAGTGGGGGACGAGAGGCTGAGAACTTCTAACCAGAGGTATCAAAGGGCTGTTAACCCTGTGGGAACCTGTTGCAATGGCAGGAATTAGTAAAAACTGTCCTGTTGCCAAAATCAAATGAATCAGAGGCACTGGCTTTGGCTATGGAGCCAGCATATTGGCCACCTTTGGCCCTGCTGTACAGGCGGCAGGGGCCTGCCAGGAACAGCCCACAAGCAGGTAGCCACAGAGGAGAAATATTTCGTATCAGACTCTATTTCCAGGGATTTCTCTTCAAATAGAAGAGTAAGTGTTGGAGAACAGCTGGTTCCCTGGTGCCCTGAGAGAGAGGAACAGAGCAGGGCAGCCAAAAAAAAAAAAAAAAAAGCTTAACTCTTAGAAGCACAATTGGTTGAAGTGAAAAGGCTTTGTATGTTTGTATACAAGTGCACACACTTACAGAAGATGAAAAAGGAGGACGACTTAGGGTGTCATAAAACCAGCTTCTGTTCAAATAATATTGGTAGCTGGTTGTTCTACCTGATTAGGAGATGGTGGGAAAATGCCTAATCTATTGTAGCTGTTCAGACTTCATGCGATAGTGAAAGTAGCCAGTGGCTTCAAAATTGGATAAAGGAAAGGACAATGTAGTGAATATTTTTATGCTATAATATTTTATACAAAATGTCCACAAGCCTTAGAATGAAACAATGGATGGAAACAGTTTTTATAAATTTTAGATATGTGCTTGCAGGCAGAGTATACTATGTAACATTACCAGTGTTTTGTATAGCAAAAGCATATTCTAATTATTTCCTAAAATATGTAATAAACATTTACTGCAGCTTTTGTACAGTGATAGCTTTTAGATTACCCCGATTTTCTATTCCTCCTCCTGGTCACAGACAGCATTTTTGCTCTTATAAATTTCATACATTTATGGTTTTTAGGTAAGAAAAGACCAAAAGTCTATTTGTGTTGAATATGTGTCTCAATGACATTTTGTTAATAAGCATATATTTGATGGCACTTTACTAAAAAGGATACATGTTGTACTGATCTACATAAATCGAGAACTTTGGACCTAGTAAACTGGTTTCTGGACTTGCTGTGTTCCAAGGAGTAAAATGGGGAAAAGTAGGCTTAGCCAGATTCTCAGAGCGGGTAAGACTTTGAGACAGCACAAGACAGTGGTTGAGAAAAAAGCCCAGGGTTGGAATCAGACTGACCTGGGTTAAAATCCTGGGTATGCCACCAAGTGTGGTTTCGGGTGAGTTACTGAACTCTGCACTTTTTTTCAGTGTCGACTAGAGGGATGATAGAACCCATCTTTCTGTGAGAAACAAATAAATGAAATAGTTTGTGTAAGTTTTCTGATGTTTTGAATGCTTTTCTGGAAGAAGATGCGATTGAATTAATAAAGGAAAAATTTTTCTTATTAAAGGATCACTCAGGTTTTACCTGGTTTATCCACCAGGGGGAAAATTATTCTATTACTCTACTATCTATCAGGAAAAGCTGCCACTCCTACCTTAGAAAGTCAGGTTTGTTGCTGATCTTTATGTATTTAGTGAGGTAGGAGTCATAGAGAACTTCAGTATGAGTCTTAATTTATTTCATATTTTTACTATTTCTTAGATTAATTCTTCCTCAGGCCTTTACAACCTATTTCCTGTTTTGAGGATTAAGTCTTAATGATAAAGGAAGAAAGAATATTGAAGCATCTAGTAAACTCCAACAGAAGATAGCTATAATTCAAAGAAACACAGGGTTTTGTTTTGTTTTTTCCTATTGACTATTAAATGTGGAATGTAGTGTAATAACCACCCTGGACCCTTCACTCGTCTTTATCCTCACAGTTCCAACATGTTGCCGGTCTTATTTCACCATTTTATCCCTTAATTAATTTGTAGCAACTTCCTCACTTTATATCACTTCATTTCACAATTTCAGCTTGTATCTCTAAAATACGAGGAAGACCTCCTCTCTTTAAAGTATGTATCATCATCATCCCTCAAAAAAAAGCAATGGTATTTCTCTAATATCATCAAATAGTCAGTTGGTACTCATGTTTCTCCTCCTGTCGAATCATCTTTTTTCTTTTTTTTTTTTTAAGATTTTTTGATGTGGACCATTTTTTAAAAACTTTTCTTTATTTTCTTTCTTTATTTTTATTTTTGGCTGCGTTGGGTCTTTGTTGCTGCGCATGGGCTTTCTCTAGTTGTGGTGAGCGGGGGCTGCTCTTCGTTGCAGTGCGTGGGCTTCTCATTGCGGTGTCTTCTCTTGTTGCAGAGCACAGGCTCTAGATGTGCGGGCTTCAGTAGTTGTGCCTCGCGGGCTCTAGAGTGCAGGCTCAGTAGTTGTGGCACACGGGCTTAGTTGCTCTGCGGCATGTGGGATCTTCCTGGACCAGGGCTCGAACCCGTGTCCCCTGCGTTGGCAGGCGGATTCTTAACCACTGCGCCACCAGGGAAGCCTGATGTGGACTATTTTTTAAAGTCTTTATTGAATATGTTACAGTATTGCTTCTGTTTTATGTTTTGGGTTTTTGGCCCCGAGGCATGTGGGATCTTAGCTCCCCAAGCAGGGATCAAACCCACACACCCTGCATTGGAAGGCGAAGCCTTAACCACTGGACTGCCAGGGAAGTCCCTAATAATCTTTTTTTTTTCCTTAAATAATTTAAATCAGTGTTCAAACAAGATCTATGAAATGCAGTATTGCGATTGGTTAATATGTCTCTTAATCTAAATTTCAAATTTCCTCTTTCATTTGTTTATTAGTTATTCCTTACAATTTTTTGTGGGTGCCGAAAACAAGTTTTTAATCCTGTATAGCAGTGGCTTTCAGACTTTTTGGTCTCAAGTCTCTTTTATGCTCTAAAAAATGAAAAACCCAAAGAGCTATTGTTTGTGTTATATGTATCAATATTTACTGCCTTAGAAATTAAAGTATATTGGTTATTATGACTTATAGTAAACTGATTACCTTAGTATGTATAAGCACAACTTTTATGAACTATAATCACAGTTTCCAAAATTTAAAAGAAAAGGTGAGAGAAGTACCACTGTTTTACATTTTTGAAAATCTCTTTAATGTCTGCTTAATAGTAGAGAGCTGGATTCTAATACCTGCTTTTCATTCAGTCTGTTGCAATATTTTGTTTTGGTTGACGCATATGAAGAAAATCTGCTTCACACTGGTATGGGGTTGGAAAAGGGAGGATTAAGTTTTTCATTTAATGATGGACACTCTTCTTTAATATTACACCAAAACTTGACATGTGGTAGTTTCTTAAAGGTTAGTTGCAGTGTGCAATTTGAAATCCTATCAGTGAGCTTTCTGTACTCTGTCACATTAAAATCCATCAGTCTGTGTTGCACTTTGAATGGAACCTTTAGCCATGCTTAATTTTGTAACTGTAAGCATTGGTCATTTGGAAAAATCACTTCACTGAGTTATGTAGATCTTCCAGATGTTGACATATTTCATTATGAAATATTTTTAAAAATCATATTCATGAATATCTCCACCCATCTCCTTAGAAAAGTCTATAGCTTTTGGGAAGCTGTCAGGCTCATGGTGGTGGATACAGGTTTTCCAAAATGCTGAAATTGTATCATTAGTAACGAATGCTGTCAGTGTGACAGAGTATTTTCCAAATATCCAAACTTGAATAAACATCGTTTTTTAAGTAAAAGTGGGATTCCATTAAAAAAAAAAAAAAAGCAGCTTGTTCAGCTTGCATCTCAAACAATTCACAAGTGCTTTCCCTTGAGACGGCCTTGGTATTTTGGCATGCCCGAGTACTTTGTGCATACTTCTGTTTCATCACACAGAATATTAAAAAGATATATATTCAAATATCGACTTAATAAAATTTATTATTTTACTTCATCAAAGGTGTTTTTTTAGTGAATCTGACGTTTGTTTACTGTGAGTGCATGCTGCTGAAGAATAAAATGACTACTACTGCAGCTGGGTGCCACAGCTTCAGCAGTTTTATCCACTATTGCTTTGCACCATCAGTGTAAATGTCAACATAGTGAGGAAGGCAAATAACGTGTTAATATTTTTATGAAAGTAATTTTGACTTCTTGGACCTTTTGGAAAGGTCTCAGGGTTCCCAGTACAATCCATGTTTTGCTTCTTATGTCTTTATGGTGTGATTTCACATGTTCCTTTGTCTCTGGTATTTCCTGTAAATAGACTTGATCACAACAGATTTGATTTAGTTTTTTCCTGGCAAGAATACTTCATAGGGCTTCCCTGGTGGCGCAGTGGTTGGGGGTCTGCCTGCCGGTGCGGGGGGCGCGGGTTTGTGCCCCGGTCTGGGGGGATCCCGCGTGCCGCGGAGCGGCTGGGCCCGTGGGCCATGGCCGCTGGGCCTGCGCGTCCGGAGCCTGTGCTCCGCAGCGGGAGAGGCCGCAGCGGTGGGAGGCCCGCGTACCGCAAAAGAAAAAAAAAAAAAAAAAAAAACTTCATAGATGGTGTTGGGTTGGTAGGTATTCTTAGAAGGCATTGATGATCGTTGTTAGAGTCATTATTTTAATGGTTGCAAATGGCTATGTTTCAGTTCTATCATTCCTTCTCTGTTTATTAGCAAGAATTTTTTTCTGAAAGGAAACTTCTCACCAATGATTTGGTTACCCTGAGATACAGTTTTTATCGATCTCATGCAATATGGGCAGGATAAGTCCTTGTTTATTTTTCCAAATAATAAGTTGGTTGGTTCCCTTGTATAATCAAAAGGTGATCAGTGAGGTGTTCTTGGTTGGTTGGTTTGTTTTGAATATCGTTGTGAACTCATAATGATTTAAACTTATTTGATGTGTTTCAACTCACTGCAGCTAATATCCTGACTTTGGCCAACAGAAGCCTCTTCAAGTTTGCTTCTGAGTCCCTTTGGTATGACCTCTGCTGTCTTTGATAGCTTCCTTGCTTTTTTTTTTAACAAGATGTTCCAGGCTCACCTTGCACATTTCCTGCCACCTCTGGGAAGGCCTGGGAGAAATGGTATTTAGAGACCACAATCTGAATACTAGGCTGTTAATTACTATTGACTGATGGTTGTTTCTAGAGTTTGTCAGTGGGCAAAGCTAGAAAATATGCATATTTTTTAAACATAAAAAATGCATCATGAAATTATACAGATACTTCCATTCAGATTTAGGACCCATTGATCTTCGATCACTTGTCAGTGACACCAACATAATTATTTATTTGTTTTATCCCATACCACACAGCAGTTTCAGAATAACAATATCAATACTACCGCCAATGGATATATGATTACGAAAAAGCTTGCTTTGAAAATGAAAATTAAGAGCATTATCACAGTGTAGCTAGCCAAATTGGTTATCTTAACATAGCCTAATTGTGTTTGCTGTACATTTTGAGACTGTTTTCCTGTTTCTCAGAACATCAACTTGGCAGATATTTCAACTGAGTTAAATAAATCAGTTTCACGAAAGAATCAATCATACTGTATATTCATTGTATTGATAGAACAGACTTACCTGTCAAATTTAGTGTAGATGGCATTCAATAATGGACTGAATTTTCTTGTCCCTTTTTTTAATCTAAATGGCCTCTTTTTCAACATTTTTATACTGGATACTATCCTTTATCCACATCTACTCTCTTTTGAATGTCTTGGGGTGGGGGGAACTCCTTAGAGGGTGAAGAATTCTGTCCATATGTCATCATGATTTTTTGTTCTAAGTGAATATGCTATGAAAACAATGAATTCCTCTTCTAACAATAGCAAAAATTTACCATGGGACTTTTTGTTTAACCTAGAACTTTTATTAATATATTTTCTCCTGTAATTTACCATGGATTGCACTAGGAAAAATATTTTTGAAGCAATTATTTCTAAATCTCTGGATATGGGATATTATGATCAAGAAAATTATGTAATTAAGGGAAATTGAAGCAATGATCACTAAAATAAAAACTGATTTGCATGTAGAATATTTAGTGATATGCCTTTTTTTCCTTTTCCAGGTTAAAGAAAAATCATGACTGAATCTGCCTCTAGCACAAGTGGTCAAGAGTTTGATGTATTCAGTGTTATGGATTGGAAGGATGGAGTAGGTACGTTACCAGGAAGTGATTTAAAGGTAAGCTGTCTTTATTACATAAAATTGTGTGTGTGTGTGTGTTTATCATTAAAATGAATTTGAGCACATATGTGAAATAAGGATTAAAAGCATTAAGCATAGTGGCTGTAGTTTTATATGATGCTTGGTCCTCAGCATCTCAAGATGATAAACTGCCGGTGGTTTGGCAGAAGCCTTTGTCAACTGGGGTAGGGGACTTAGAAGTATTTCTGCAGTCTGTACGCATTTTGTAGAAATTCATGTATAGCTTCAAGGAAGATGGTTTCAGGTTTTAGTCTATCAGGATGGCCAATAAATGTAAAAGTGGTAGACTTAGAAGGTCTAGCTTTGTATACTTTTTGTAGTAATGGGCTTTGTAACTTGAAGTGAAAAACCACACTCCCTGTGTCCTAGTTTTCTTATTTTAAAACTGGATAATGTTAAGATATTGAATAAACAGGACTGTTCACCTCCCTTAAATTATTTATACTGTAAGCTGTAAATATGGATTTTTGTGTAATCACTTGTTCAGAAGCTGGTCCTTCCTGTAAATGAGACTGCTTTTGTATAGCTGAGAACTCTCCTCAGAGAGTACTGCTTCAGTCTGCTCCTTTTCTAGGTGCTTAGCCTGCCCCTTCTCCCCAGCCCCCCAAAGCCACTCCAGGACCACATCCGCTGCACCCTGGGACAGGGTTGTGCAAGCACCCACCTGGAAAGTCAGCCACCCCACCTCTCATTTCTAATTTGCTTTTGCTCTGATCCTGTCTCTGGGACCTTGAACCTGTCCGTGGCCCTTTAGACTTTGTGTTTGTACTTAGTCACTCAGGTGTTTGAACATCCGACCTCCCTAACTGGCCGTCTCTTGGCTTGCCTTGCTGATGCTTGGTGTTCTGGCCTGTCTTGAATAGAAATTCCTGCCCCCTAATATTGACTTCTTGGAATCCAATCCCTTTTAGTGGCCACTTGACAAGTATCTGAGCCAAAACTGTTCTAGTCCATCCTCAGTGGTGAGATTTGGACAGTTCACCTCTTGTTGGAAAAATACTTAGATTTTAGTTGGTTTAGGTTTAATTAAGTGCAGTGTGCCAACATATCTATCTGAGTTTAGTTTAACAAAAATGTTGCAGTGAGGTTTAGTGAAATACGGAAAGGAGATTCGGTTTTTAGTTTTAGTTCTATGTGACCTTGAACAAGTCAGTTAATCTCTTTGGGGCCAATTTCCTCTTTGGTAAAATAAGGAATTAAATGAATGCCAAGGGTTTTATCTTCTCTAAGATTCTCCAAATGTTCATCTGGATTAGATATGATGGAAATAGAGTGCTGAAATTTTTGAGAAAGAAAAACTCTTCAAGATTCTGATAGTGTCAGCCACATAATTAGCTAAATGAGCTTTGTTATTTAAATTCTAAGTTTCACAATCTTTATCTGTAAAATGGGGTTATAGGATCTATGTCATAAGCTGGTTATAAGGATTGAAAAACATAATATATGTAAAACATGTAACAAATTGTATCTTTTCTTGCTTTATGGTATATTATGTAAACTGCCTTTTTTTTTATTGCTTCAGCGTCTTATTTTTCTTGTACATTTTTATTCCTTCTGAATGGCTTATTTTTTTTCCATGTAGGTGGATGATGAAATTTATAATTTTTGTTCAGTTAGATTTTGACAATAGAGTGAAGTCTCCATCCCTAAGAAATTTAGATTGCCTAAAGGTTTTCTAAGCAATGGATTTTAGGAATTAACCTATTACTTTTATAAAGGTAATCAGATAATTAAGCCACTTAGTGGGTATTATAATCTGGGTTATTTGATTTGACTTTTAGACTCATCTAATTACTTGGGTAATTGCCATGTATCCAGTTCACTTTATCTACTGTTGACAGATACCCTATTTTAAAAAAATAATTTAAAAAATTTTTCTACTTTATAACCCTTTTTATCTGAGGAGATTCAAAGACTAGCCAGTTGATTATATTGCTTAGGATATCTGATTCATTTGCTCCTCGTATTAAAATTTGAGCTGCCTAAGAGAACTGCTTAAGCAATTGATTTTTCATAATTAAGTTATTGGAAAGAACTTTGAATAAATCATGCAGTTTACTCTCCCGCATCATGCTCTGCCTATTTGACACTGGAAGCTTCTCTTTTTTAATGGGCGAAGGCCTGTGGCTTTCTTAATGTGCGATCCCTAAGACAACCAGCTGAAGTTACTTCAACTAATACATAGAAGTTGGTTTCTTATCATGGGAACAGGTTTTTTTTTTTTTTTTTTTTTTTTTTA
>NW_006776635.1:1129422-1134260 GCF_000442215.2 Lipotes vexillifer
AGGTACGCGGGCCTCTCACTGCTGTGGCCTCTCCCGCTGCGGAGCACAGGCTCCGGACGCGCAGGCCCAGCGGCCACGGCCCACGGGCCCAGGCGCTCCGCGTCACGTGGGATCCTCCCGGACCGGGGAACGAACCCGCGTCCCCTGCATCGGCAGGCAGACTCCCAACCGCTGTGCCACCAGGGAAGCCCGGGAACAGGTTTTAATATGCTTCAGTTTATTGCCATTTTGAAAGAACTTTTCTCTGTAAAAACCTCATGACTGCTGGCCAGTCAAGTGATATCGCTCTTCTGCTTAAAATCCTTTAGCAGTTTCCTGTATCCTTCGTGATAAAGTTCAAACCCCTTAAGTTTACCACAAGAGTTTTTTGGTGGTCTAGCCCCTACTTTCCTCTCCAGCTGCATCTCATTTCACTCCTCTGTGCCACCCTGTTTCCAGCCCAGCCAACTAGTTCACACCTTGGTCCCTTTTCACTGGTCCCTGTTGCTGGCATCCCCATACCCCCCTTCACACTGGGCTAACCAACCATTATATAAGACAGAGCGCAAAATCTCCTTATTTGGGTGCAGTAGCAGAAAGAATAGAGAATTTATTCTCTGATGAGCACTTAACCTACGTCTTTTAATTCTCTTATTTAACCCATTTGAGGGAGTTTCTGTCACTGTTGTCAGTTCACAGATAGGGAAACAGAGGCCCGGTGTGCTTAAGTTACTTGCTCAAGCAAGGTCAGACAGTGCATTACTGGCAGAACTGGGTCTTAAAACCAGGCTTTTCTGATTTTAAAATTGATTTACTTACCACTGCTATTCTACTAACAAGAGAAATGTTTTCATATCAAAAGAGATGAAAGGGAAATGTTACAGCAATTTAGAGGAGGTATTATGTTAGCTGGAGGGATCAGGAAGGCTTTGGAAGCAGATGTCATGTGAGATTTAGGTGCCTGAAAATAGGTGGGAAACTGTGTGAAGACTTTTGGGGGCAGGGATGGGAGGAGGGAGAGAAAGGGGCATACAGATGAGGGGCTAGCATCCGAAAGTATAGTGTTAGGGAAGAACAACAAGTGTCCACCGGTCCTCCTGAAAATATTGTAGTCATTAACAAGACATTTTTACTTAAACAAACTTTGTAAACTTTACCGTTGCCTAATTTTTTCCTTTAAAATGCAAATCTGTGTTTGTAGATTAATATCTCAGGGCCAGCTGTAAGAACAGGCAGGTGACTAAGTGGTAAGGCTTGTGGAAAGATGCATGGTAGGGCTTGCTGTCCCTAAGCAATTCTCTGCCTAAACTTCTTAGGATTTCTGAAATTTATCTGCAGAGAATTATTCCTCTGGGTTATAAGGATTTAGTCTTCCCGAGTCCCTCAGTAAAATGTCAGTACACTCCTGAGAGTGATAGCATCTTATCTCAAAAGAATAGTTGCCACTTAACCAAGAGCAAGACCCAGCACCAGTGATGCAGAAACCCAACTGGAAAATTCACTGTGCTCTTATTGCAGGGTTTTGCCTTGTCTTGTTTGACGTTCAGAACAGTTTCGTTACTAAATATCTTTGTCCTTGAAACAGATTGCTAAGTAGAACTCCTATTTCAACACTGAAAGTAATGAAAACAGTAATCTCAGCAGTGTCTTTTAATGATCTATTGTTAAAGATAGGCACAAATAGGCTAAAGATCCTTTGCCTCTATAAGCAAAAATAAGGAGAATGAATCAAATAAAAGGTAGCTTAAGCCAAGACAAACAAACAAAACCTTTTCAACCCCTTATATATTTCAGGCGTAATTGTTTTCTGATTGACCTAGATGTATCCACTAACAGAAGTTACAGTGTCAGCTGATATGCTTGATTTGCTTAATAAAGCCCTTTTGTAAAGTTTATAATTTTGACTTTCTTGTTTGTAGAATGGAGTCAGTTGCTAATTTTTTATAGTGCTTTTTAGATGTCTAGGTTAAAAGAACTAATAACTTTTAAAAAAGTGATTATATCAAGTTTCTATAGTTGCAGCACCATTCATAAAAGCATTACCAATTTCAGAATTTGAGTATTTTATTGGGGAAAAAAATGTTAGGAAATGTGTCAGTCTTTCTGGAATTTCATCAGTGCAACTCAGTAATGTTAGCAGCACCTAACTAGCAGCCTATGCTGTCCAACATTTTTTACAGTAGTAATATTGTGGAAGACAAAAAAATTGAGAAGTCAAAAAATTGATCCCTGTGTCTTTCTGCATATGATAGGATACTTTAAAAACACTTTGAGGTTAATTTTTTATTATAAGTTACAGGTGTACACTATAGTGATTCACAGTTTTCAAAGGTTATACTCCATTTATAGTTATTATAAAATATTGGTTATATTCCGCATGTTGTACAATATATCCTTGTAGCTTATTTTATACCTAATAGTTTATACCTCTTAATGCCCTACCCCATGTTGCCCCTCCCCCCCCCCACTGGTAACCACTAGTTTGTTCTCTATATCTGTGAGTGTGGTTCTTTTTGTTATATTCACTAGTTTGTTGTATCAGTATTTTTTAGATTCCACATGAGTGATACCATATAGTATTTGTCTTTCTCTGTCTGACTTGTTTCACTTAGCATAATGCCCTCCAAGTCCATCCATGTTGCTGCAAATGGCAAAATTTCATTCTTTTTTATGGCTGAGTAGTATTCCATTGTGTGTGTGTGTGTGTGTGTGTGTGTGTGTGTGTGTGTGTTTTATGTATATATATAATATATAGTATGTGATATACATATCTCTCTCACATCTTCTATATCCATTCATCTGTTGATGGACACTAGGTTGCTCACATATCTTGGCAATTGTAAATAATGCTGCTGTGATCATTGGGTTACATGTATCTTTTCAAATTAGTGTTTTTGGGTTTTTGGATATATTCCCAGGAGTGGAATTGTTGGGTCATATGGTAGTTCTATTTTTAGTTTTTCGAGAAACCTCCACACTGTTCTCCACAGTGGGTGCGCCAATTTACATTCCCACCAACAGTGTAGGAGGGCTCCCTTTTCTCCACATCTTTGCCAACATTTGTTATTTGTATCCTTTTTGATGATGGCCATTCTGACAGGTGTGAGGTGATATCTCATTGGGGTTTTGATTTGCATTTCCCTGATGATCAGTGATGTTGAGCATCTTTTCATGTGTCTATTGGCCATTTGTATGTCTCTTTTGGAAAAATGTCTATTCAGTTCTTCTGCCCATTTTTTAATTGGGCTGCTTGTTTTTTGGTGTTGAGTTGTATGAGCTGTTTATATATGTTGGATATTAACCCCTCATTGGTCATATCATTTGCAAATATTTCCTCCCATTCTGTAGGTTATCTTTTCCTTTTGTTGATGATTACCTTTGTTGTGCAAAAGCTTTTACGTTTAAATCGGTCCCCCCTTTTTTGGCCTTTATTTCCTTTGTTTTAGGAGATAGACCCCCCCAAACTATTGCTGTAATTTATGTCAAAGAGTGTTCTATGTTTTCCTCTCGAAGTTTTATGGTATCCAGTCTTACATTTAGGCCTTTAATCCATTTTGAGTTTATTTTTGTATATAGTGTTAGAGAATGTTCTGATTTTTGAAATAAAGTAACTTTGGTTAGAGTAGATTTTTAAATTTTTTTCAGGGTTACAGGATGCCTTTGAGAATATGATAAAACTTAGAAACTCTATCTCCAGATAAATATATATGTGCCCTTGGGCTTCCCTGGTGGCGCAGTGGTTGAGAGTCCGCCTGCCGATGCAGGGGACACGGGTTCGTGCCCCGGTCTGGGAAGATCCCACATGCCGCGGAGCGGCTGGGCCCGTGAGCCATGGCCACTGAGTCTGCGCGTCCGGAGCCTGTGCTTCACAACGGGAGAGGCCACAACAGTGAGAGGCCCGCGTACCACAAAAACAAACAAACAAAAATGTGTATGTGTGTGTGTATATATATATATATATATATATATATGCCCTTAACCATAATTTTGCATATATTTCCTGAGATGTTGAGCACCTTTTCATGTGTCTATTGGCCATTTGTATGTCTCTTTTGGAAAAATGTCTATTCAGTTCTTCTGCCCATTTTTTAATTGGGCTGCTTGTTTTTTGGTGTTGAGTTGTATGAGCTGTTTATATATGTTGGATATTAACCCCTCATTGGTCATATCATTTGCAAATATTTCCTCCCATTCTGTAGGTTATCTTTTCCTTTTGTTGATGATTACCTTTGTTGTGCAAAAGCCATGGGTCCCTGGCTTACGGGAGTTAACTGTTTCCCTAAGTGCACTGCATCTTTACTTTGTGCTTAGACTGTAGGTCAGTTACTGGCAATAACTATCACGAGAGGGAAAAGATAACTGGAATTAAGTGTTGTGATGTGGGAATATTACCTTTTAACTTTGAAAGTATTTGAACCTAAAACTCCCAGGTGTTATAGGTCTGAATTTTGATTTGAAGATTCCACTCAGCTGTGTTCTCTTTCTCAGTGTTTGAAATGCCAAGGTGTAGTTCAGCAGCAATTTGGAAATTTAAGCCACAGGACACTTTCTGTGTAATGTAAATGTTTTGTGCTATTTCCCACATTTTGTATTTGTCAAAAAAGTTTAAATTAGCATCAACATATAATAAAAGTAAACTTACTTACCTGGGCTGATGCCAGTTTTTAAAAATTTTTCATTCAGAATTGATTTTCTGCCATAGTTTTTAACATCATTAATTAATAATCATGATGGCTTGGCTTTTCTACTCTTGCCCAGTAGATGGTACTGTCAGCTTTATTTTGAAATATTCTGGTTTCAGAGTTGGTCATTTAAAATTTAATTTTTTTCAAAAAGTAAAGTTATTTTTAGCTCTTTCC
>NW_006776635.1:1134270-1135392 GCF_000442215.2 Lipotes vexillifer
TCCCTTCCAATTGACTTTTTACCACCTCCTAAACTGACATTTTTAGGTGACCCTACTAGGTTTAGTATATACACGTTACCTGGGAACTTGTATCTGGAATATGAAATAGGGAGAAAACATTTTCACCTTCCGTAACTGTGTCACTTGTTCAGTCTAGAAAGCTTTTAATAATTGTAGACTATGTGCAGAAAATTGTTTAAGGTGCTATTTTCACCTGGTGGAAAGAATAATTAGTTGTAAATTTTGCTTATGATGTTTCTGACTTGTAGTCTGAATCTAGTTTGGTAAAATAAATCATTCTGTTGGCATGCTGACCAAATAGATTTTTAGATTGGGAAGTGGAAGGCCTCATTTAAATACTGCATATTTGCGTGCTCATCTATATTTCTGTGAGAGATCTAAAAACTTTAAGCCGAAAGTTTTATAATCCTTTTGAATTTTGAGCTTTCTAGCTCTTCATCCCCTGTCAAGATTAGTGGATCCCTAATGTCATTCCGTTTTATGGAAAAACAGAAGGAATACAGAATAACTTTGACCTTCATGAATGTGAGAGTAAACCTAGCTGTTTCAAAGAGAATGGGGCCCCTGCACACAGGTAGTGGTTAAAAGTCTTCAAAACATAAACTGTATGTCCAGGAGATTGCAGAAGAATACTTGGTTTGAGGCTCGCCATGAGGTGAGAGGAAGTTTTCAATATTTGGGGTCAAAAATGCCCATGAAATCAAGATGCCCTTACTTTTTAGTGATAAAATTGGCCTGAAGCTAGTAAGCTCGTTCACATCTCATAGATATTACCAGTGGTTTAGTTTAGGAGGACTAGTAGTGAATGAATATAACAGAGAATTCTAAAGAGCAGTGAAAGAAAGAGGAGGTATAGGGCCGGGGGTCCCATGACTCATGCTTAGCCTTCCTTCCTCATATCTTGGAATATGGGGATAGGGACATGCAAGTCACAGTTTCTAGAATGATGATATTCCTGCTCTTTGAACTAGGTGAACTTGGGTGAGACAAGTTGATTCCTGGGAAAACAGTAATTCTCCTTTTACTAACTTTGATCATCAAATAAGCAGTAATATGAAACAAAAAAAACAGTCTTAGCAAAAAAAAAAAAAAAAAAAAAAG
>NW_006776635.1:1135943-1140903 GCF_000442215.2 Lipotes vexillifer
AAAAAAAAAAAAAAAAAAAAATAGTGTTTGAAATTATAAGCCATATAAGTGAGCTGACAACTCCATAGGACAGTGCAGGGGTGGTGGTTTGTATCCTTAAGAAGTTCTTTGTTGCATTGTTCTATTCCCCCTTCCTGAAATTCCAAAATTGGTAAATGCAAAGGGCTTAATAGTGGTAGTGGGCTTTTCTGGATATAATTGTTGAAATTAACTTTATAAAAACGTAGTTCATTTGCTTAAAGACTACATGTGCCAGCCATTAAATGATGACTTTTCTGAGCACTTTTGTAAATTTTGCCTCTTTCTACTATTGTCGCTAGTTCCGTGTAAATGAGTTTGGCGCCTTGGAAGTTATTACAGATGAGAGTGAGATGGAAAATGTTAAAAAAGCAACAGCTACCACAACTTGGATGGTACCAACTGCTCAAGAAGGTAAGAACAGGTCATCTGCATTGTCCTTTCTTTTTTTTTTTTTTTTTTGAAGAGTTTTAATGTAAGAATATCTAAGGTTTTATAATAGGCTGGAACTTTGAAAATCCTGGGTGATCTTTGTGTCACATATTCTTAGGTAAATTTCTATGGCGAAACTAATATGGAACCAGCTTTTATATTTTAAAATAACTATAAAGTGTCTTCTTTCTTTATGCCAGATCTGTCATAGCATAAGGTTAATTGGAAATTATCAAGTAAATCCATGTTGTAATAGCCTACCCAGGTGATTTAGCCAAAAGCCTGCCACTTTTTTCTCATCTACTCCGATGGTTGTAACTAACACCTATATGCTGATGACTCCTAAATCTATATCTCCAGCCCCGACCTCTCCCCCGAGCTCCAGGCCCGTATTTCCACCTGCCTACTGGACATCTCCACCTGGATGTCCCACAGGTACCTCAAACTCCACATGTCTGAAATGCGATTCATTTTCTATTTCTTTCTCCCCTCCCCCCAACCTGCTTTTTCTTCTGTAGCCCGTAATATCAATTGATGGTAGCACCATCCACCCAGTGGACAAGCAAGAAGTCTAGGAGTCATCCTGAATTTGTTCTCTCCCAGCCCCATAGCCTGTTACCTAATCCTCTTGGTTTTTATTTCCTAAATACATCTCAGATCTGGCCTTTTCTACCTATTATCACTGCCACTGCCTTAGTTTAGGGCCTAATCACCTCTCACCTGAATTACTGCAGACGGGCTCCTAAAGAATCACTCTGCTTCTGATTTCCCCCAATTTATCCCGCACACCGAAGTCAGAGGAACTTGTGTAGATTGCTTATCTGACACTTCACCAACTTCTTATTGTCTCTTTAGCAAAACAGACAAAGAACTGGGTGACCCGCACCCACCTGCTTGCTTTGTGTCTTTGCTCTCTGTTCTGTTCTTCGTATGCTGTGTTCTGGCAGGGCCAGCAGCACTGAATTACATAAAATTCTCCCAACATATCATGCGGTTTCATACTTTCTTGCCTTTTGTGCTCATGCTGTTTCTTCTGGCTGGGATGCTGTTTCTCTCTTTGTCCAGTTGGTAAATTCCTCTTTGGCCTTCAAAACCCTGTTGAGGCTTTATATCAGAACATCTTTCCTTGCCCTCCCCCCGGGCCGGATGAGTCACTCCTTCCTCTGTGCTGCTTCTGGAACTTGTTCATGCTTCAATTATTGCATGTATCACATTTTATTATAAATATTGGTTTTCTTGTCTGTCTTCTCTTCTAGACTGTGAGCTCTCTTGGGCAAGGTCTATACTGTCATCAGTGTCTAGCGTAAATTGGTGCCTAATAAATGTTTGCTGAATGAATGATTAGCCTAACGATTCAAGCAAAAGCAAATAATTATGATTTAGGAGATCTTCTGCATTAAAAGTAAAATAGAAAGATGTTGATTCAGCCCATTAAGTAAAAGAGTCACTCATCAAAAACACGATATAACATAGATAACCCTTTTAAAATTTTGTCAGAAAGATACAGCTGTATAGGATTCTATGGATGGTTGGTTTCATCTTCTGAATTTAGTGACTAATGAAATTTTCTTCGTTTTACTTTGAACTCTGTAGAAAAGGCCTTGGACAAGCTTTTGTTTACCTTTTCTGAAGAATTTTTTTGTGTGTTATGTAAATAATTTGAGTGATTCCTGTCAAGCCCATCCTCTTCTCCCTCCCAAGTGCTGTGTGGTTTGATCATTCATTCATTCATTCAACAAACATTATTCTTTTATTGTGTTGCTAACAAAATTATTAGAAGAAAAAGTCTAAATGTGTTTTGCAATGATTTCTGTCGCGGTTTTAACTTTTTTTTCTTCTTTTCGTCTTCTAGTCTTTTCCGAGAAGACTGGGATGCCTTTCAGGTTGAAGGAGCCAGTGAAAGTCGAAGGGCTTCAATTCTGTGAGAACTGTTGTCAGTATGGCAACGTAGATGAGTGTCTTTCTGGAGGAAACTATTGCAGCCAGAATTGTGCTCGGCATATCAAAGACAAGTAGGTTTTTGCCCCCATTCCATCTATAAAATGAGTTTTAGAGTCCAAGGGCCTGGTGCTTGGGAATACAGAGGTTTTGTGCTCTCTGATGTCTGTCATCCAAAAATACCTTTTTTCCCCCAGAGACTTTCCCCTTGGAGACACTTGGACCCTGATCCCACTACTGGACTGGTGTCTTTGGTCATGTCTGAACTGAGTTGTGCTGTTCACGTCCTAGCTGCAATACAACCTCTGCCTCTTTCTTTAGCCTTTTGTTTACATTAATTTTATTGCTCCCCAGCCAAGAGTATTTAGATTTCTTTGGGCTACATACACATTTTAATGATACTCATGTTTGTGGAAACACAATTTTGTTTATATTTTGGGAGGTCTTAGGTAATTCAGCTAAAACTCCACAAATGGACCGAAGCTTCGCCTGACTGAGAATCCGCTGAATGGCCATAGTGAGTAGTGTGGTAGTTGTGTTACTGCTGATCTCAGGATGGACTGAGGATTCAGAGTCAGGGCCGTCAGCTGTGACTGACGGTAGTGTGACTGCCATTGGGAACTGTCACCAGCAAGGTGTATTTCCTGTATATACTTGTATACTACAAATAAATGACTTGGCATTTATGTTTGAGTGGAGTTTCCCATGTGTTTCAGTCAGAACAGGCTGGAGAATTGTCTGTTTTCGTTAGCCACCTGATGTTTTACAAAGTTACACTTGGCCTTTTTCAGTTGGACTTGGCATTCTTAATAATTGCTAGATCCTTGCTTTAAAATTGCCCCTGAAGACTAGAATATCTCTAAATAATCGATTCTTTCATTAGTATGGATGGCAGCTGTGGAAGACAAATAATTTTGAACTTGTTAGAACCTGTTTCACCTGTAGTGCTGGTGCCCTTTTAAAATTATATCATTAATTACATAATTACACTAATTAATTATATAAATTAACACGTAAGCCAATTTCCACTTTCTGTCTTGACAGTGTTATACATGAGGGTGGTTTGAAGTGTCTCTTATCTGTGATATGTACACCATTCTCCTGGTGGTTAAATATTTTTTTTTAATGAGTTTGGCATTGCTAATCAACATGCAGATATTTGATGGGTATTGTCTCCTGTCACTTTTTTGGGCTTATAAATTCAGCAGAGATCAGAAGGAAGAAAGGGACGTGGGAGAAGACAATGAGGAGGAAGATCCTAAGTGTAGCCGGAAAAAGAAGCCCAAGTTATCTCTGAAAGCGGACTCCAAAGAGGAGGAAGAGCGAGATGAGGAGACGGTTAGTACCCACAGGGCTGCGCCTTCGCAGGTAGCACCGCGGCCCGAGGCACTGGCTCTGGAGCCAGTTACCCGAGTTCACAGGTTGGTTCCGTGACCTTGTTTTACCATCAGGAGGTTACCCACCTACCCTCTCTATGTCACTGTCCTCATCTCAAGATGGGAGTTATAAATAGTAGTACCCCTTCCTCAGGGTGAAGAAGGGGGATGTTCTGGAATTTACTGCTGCAGTGAGAGAGGCACCAGGAGAACCTTCAGTTGCGCAGATGAATTTTAGATTCCTCTTGACAGCAAAATGCCAATCCCATTTTGGTAAATTGCAGACAGATCTCCTAAAACTACGTGAGTAGGTATGAAATGGCAGATGAATGTCAGGTATATTTAGCTAAAACTAATTCACAATGCTAATTAAAACATAAACATCCCCTCTCTAAAATATTTATTAGTAACTCTATATGAAAAGAGAGCTTTGAGGTCTCAAAGCATTTTCCTTAAGATCAATATTGAGCAACGATGATTGGCTAGTCACTGTTTTAGGAGTTGGGAATGCAGGGATGAATAAGACAGCAGGAAGACAGGGTTTCTTTTCTCAGGGACATTACATTCTTGTTAAGGGGACATAAAATTAACAAAGTAAACAGGGGAAATATCAGCCTGTGATGAGCGCTGTGCTGAGAATTACAATAGGGCATTAAGATGATCTGACTGCTTTAAGTTGGGTTATCAGGGAGGCCTCCTAGGGAGAGTGGCTTGGACAGTGTGATCTGAATGATAAGAAGGAGGCTGATGTAAAGTTGGGAGTGAGAGGCCCCGTGGGGCAGTGGAATTGCTAGGGAAAAGACCATAAGGTAAGAACCCGTGTGTGTCGCATGTTTTGTTTAAGGAAATAAAGAAGACAAGGTAGTTGAGCCTTGAGGACTAGGGGAGAATGGTGTAAGATGAGGCTGAAGAGTTCTGTGTGGTCCAGGGCTTTATGGTAAACCAGAGTAATGGGTTTTCACTTTATGCTGAGTATGATAGGAAGCCATTGGAAAGTTGAAGGCAGGGGAGTACTTTGATATGATTAATGTTTTTAAATGATCACTCTAGCTTTGACATGTGAGGGCAAGAGTAGAATCAGGGAAACCAGTTAGGAGTTTATTGCAGTGACTAAATAAGAGGGCTGTTTAAGATAGAAGTCGGTGGATTTGAGATAGATGCTAAAGGTAGGGTTGTCAGGGTGTGTGAGGGAAAGA
>NW_006776635.1:1140959-1145006 GCF_000442215.2 Lipotes vexillifer
GGGAAAGAGAAGAATCAGAGATAATTCTTAGCTTTTTGGCTTGAGCTATTGACTGGCTAATCATGCCATTACTTGAGAATGGGGAGGCCAGAGTGGAGTATAGAATCTAGAGTCCTTTGGCCGTCGTGACTTTGAGATTCTTATTGGACATCCGAGCGAAGATCCCAAGTAGGCATCTGGATACATGAATGTGGAGCCAGGAAAGAGGTCAGGGCTAGAGATATGGATGAGGGATGTTCGGCAGACAGATGATCTTTAAAACCTAGGGAGAATGATTAGATAAAGAAGAGAAGGGGATTAGGTTGCAGGAGATGTCAGCAGAGGGACTGCGAAAGAGGGGCCAGTGAGGTATGAGGGAAGCCAGAACAGAGTGGTCCAGGAGCTGAAAGAAGAAAGTGTTTCAAGGAGGTGGGAGCTGTATCTGTACTATAACAGAGTGTAATTCTTGGAAATGTTCTTATTTTGTAAGGACCTCAGGCCAAAAGCAGCACAGTTCTCAAGTGACCCATATTCTTACTTTCTTTTAAAAGTTATGAAGTGAAATTGAAGAAGAGTCCAAAAAAAAATAATGCTTTCTGACAGCTCTCTAACTTTTCTTTGGTGCCAATTTCATGAACTTTTTAAAATCATAAACTTTTCTTCCTTATTGTAGGAAAACAAACAAGATGGAAGAATCCTGAGGGGTTCGCAGAGAGCCCGAAGGAAAAGGCGAGGTGATTCGGCTGTATTAAAGCAGGGTGAGTTGGTGAAAGGAAGGTTTTATTTGTAACTTTATGAAGCTGAAAATATTTCACACAGGTAGACGTTTTAGTCTTAATTGTAATGCACACTATGGCAGTTAAAGGATCGTTTGGGGGTTTTCTTTGATTAAATTGTGTCAATAAAAATTAGAGTTTAGAAGAAGTAGATAAGGGGGAAAAGTGGAGATTAGCAACTTTTGAGTAGTGTCAGGGCAAACTTGAGACCACTTTCTATTATTTATGTTTCCATCCAGTAGGTATCTTTTACTTACGCACTTTGACTAAAACCTCTGTTCTTATTCATTTCCTAAGGTTGTAGATTTTTAAAGTTTCCTCTCAGCCATGACCTCCTGACCTGGTACCTTTTTTTTCCTTTGTTCCTCACGGAACACTTTATTCTCATGAGGAATCTAGTCCTTTATGCTCATGAGGCCCTGCCCTTCAGTACTTGGTGGATGAACTTGCTGCCTTATTCATCGTGGACCTTGGGTCATCTCCATAGAAGCCTCCGTGTGCCCCACTAGGCTGTATCCAAAGGAAGGACCTGCCACAATTGCCTGGCCGGTCCTCCACGTTAGGTCACTGTACTTTGCACAGTCCCGTTCTGACCTGCCAGTCACATTGTCCCTGCAAATCAAGGCCTGAACCCAGCGCTCCTCTTCTGGGTTTGGCTGCATTCCTCGCTCATTCAGCTCTTAATTCCTCAAAAAGAATTTGAGATATTTCTACCTGCCTCAAGCACACAGCCTGACTTTTACATTTTGGGGGAGATGACCTTCTATCTTATGTCACTGAAATTAAAGGGAGTAAATTCTCAGTTACTCTGCACTCTGCCTCAAAAGTGTCTTTATCCTGACTCTCCCTTCCCCTTCATTTCTACTCTCAGGGCTCTGGCCCTTCTGCAACCTTGTTCCTTCAGTCATTTCCCCCTCTTAGGTGTTCCAGTTTTGTTTCCTCTTCATGAGCTTCATCATTGCCTGTTGCAATCTCATCCGCAAAATACCATTCCCCCAATTTTAATACCCATCAAGCTCTTATACCCTTTCTTTCATTTTCGTTTTAATCCCAAATAAAATTGATATTAGCTGACTCCATATGTTTATCATTTCTGTCTTCTTTTGCGACTTCAATTTGGCCTTTGGCACCTTGATTTTTTTTTTTTTCCCCTTTTTTTTTTTTTAATCCTGGAGAAAGATTAGCAGTCAGTCCCTAACCACTCACGGCACTGACCTTTTCTCAGTCCTCCACTTCTTGATTCCTTAGGAAAAAATTGTGAGCATCCTGCTCCTAGTAGAAGCTCTTACTTGCTGTAGCTTCCACAGTACTGTTCTTTCTTGGCCTCCTGCTACATCTTCTTCATTAACCTTAAGTTCTTCTGCTTCTTTTCTCTACACTCATACCTGGATATACACACAGTTCACTTGTTGCCTCTCATTTCTTTGGAAGAGGAGCCAGGAAAAGAGATTGAGAAATACCAGCCGTGAAAGTAAGAGAAGAGCCAGGCCTGGGGATAGTTAGGGAAGTGAGAGTTCATAGTGTACCACTCTGATTTCTTAGATTTGGAAATTCTGTCATTTTAGTTTCATTCGCTTTTCAGGTTTGCCTCCTAAAGGAAAGAAAGCTTGGTGCTGGGCGTCCTACCTGGAAGAGGAAAAAGCTGTGGCAGTGCCAGCAAAGCTGTTCAAGGAGGTACAAGCCCTTCTAGAAACATTGTCCATAAAGCTTCTCTGGAATTGGTACTGCCGTTTCTACTGTCTGTTTAGGGAATGTGACTTGGGATAATTTCTCAAACATATTGTTTTCCATATGTGGAGGGGTGCCTCCGAGGGCAGCTAGCATTTATATGCACACCTTTCCCAGTGCCATGTGCGTGAGCGCACCCCACACACACACACGCGCGTGCGCGTGCTCTTTCTTCTCAACATTTACCAGGCTTCTCACTGACTTTAAAAGGGTTGTTTCTACTACTACTGAAAAACTAGTAGATAAAGAAGAACTAGCATAAAATTTCATGTCAACATCATGTCTTTGGGAGAATAAAAATGAGTTACTGTGGTTTACGTGTTATCACAACAAAACACTGAAAGATGGGTTACTGTATAACTATGGAAAAATATTTTATCATAAGTGATTTAAAATCAGTAAAAGTAGTTCTGAGTGGGAACTGCTGTCTCTGGGCTAGACCAGGGGTCAGTAAACTTTTTCCATAAAGGACAATAGAAAATGTTGTAGGCTTTATGGGGTATGTGGTCTCAGATGTAACAGCTCAACTCTGTTCTTGTAATGAAAGTAGCTAGAGACGATACATAAATGAATGAACATGGCTGTATTCCAATAAAATTTTATTTACAAAAACAGGTGGTGGGCTGGATTTGTCCCTTAGACTGTAGTTTGCTGACCCTTGGTTTAAATGATTTAATTATATATTTAATCATGGTATGTAATAAATCTGCCATCAATACTTTGTTATATATATGTATGAACACAGAGTTTTTAAGAAGTGGTGAGTATTCAATAAAATTTTTTTTAAAAGTGGTGAATAGTAAATGTTGGGGTGATTACATCTACATTAAAATATTTAATATGTAATAGTAATTGCATATGACTTGTTCTGTATAATTATTTTCTGCAACTTTGGTCCTTTGCAGAATAGACTTTTACGATTTTTTTAAAAGAGCTTAAATACAGCTAATTACTTGAATCAGTAATACATTCATGTGATTAAAACATGAAGGCTCTATAAGAAAATTGTATGTACCTACAAGCAATATATAGACACAAATCCTCCCCTCCCTGTCTTTAACCAAATGATAACATATGTCACATACTGTTTTGGACTTTGCTTTTTGTCTAACTTAGTTTGGAGATTATTCCATCTCAGTTCATCTAACCGCTTCATCAGTCTTTTATACTGATGCATCGTATTCCATCTTATGTTTGTTCCATAATAATGTAAGCTGCTCCCTATTGATTGACATATATGTCATATATATTACATGAGTATGACACACATATATGTGTCAGTCGGTAGGGACCACCTTAAATTATTAGGGAACAGATATAAGATGAAATGCTATATGTATATATGGAATATGGAATATGTACATGAGTCTTTTGGTAAGTAAATGCTTTGGTGAATAACCTCGTACACCTCTCCCTTAGCACATATGTGGCTGTCTCTGTTGGATAATTTCCCAGGATTAGAATTGCTGAGTCAAAGAGAATGTCCTGTTTTATGGATATCTGAGATTGCTAGAGGTTGTACAAGTTTATGTCCCTATTAGCGATGTATGTGTGCGTCTCTTTC
>NW_006776635.1:1145111-1188490 GCF_000442215.2 Lipotes vexillifer
TTTCCCTAGAGCCTTGCCAAAGCACTGCAACCAAACTTTTTGATCTTTATCAGTCTGACAGGTGAAGTATATTTTACTGTAATTTTACTTTGTATGACTCTTACGGGGGAGATTGAGCGTCTTTTTAAGTCGATAAGACATTTAAATTTCCTCTTCTGTCACCTGTTAATAGTCTTTGTGCATTTTTCCATGAGATGACCCAGTGATCCTTTTCTTCTGGATTTTTAGGAGTTGTTTATGTATTTGGTTATATAGTCTTTATTGAAGAATGGTGATCACTCACTAAAACTACTGTCATTTTGCATTTTAGTATCAATCTTTTCCATATAACAAAAATGGGTTTAAAGTTGGCATGAAATTAGAAGGCGTGGACCCTGAGCATCAGTCCGTGTACTGCGTCCTCACTGTGGCTGAGGTAAGCTTTGCCTCATCTTTATTTTTAAAACAAAATAGTGATTATAGGGATTTAATGATGGGAAAAGGTGCCATTTGTTGAGTGCTTACTTTATGCCAGGCGCGGTGCTTAGCGTTTTGTAAACGTTACCTCATTTAACCTTTGCAAGAACCCCTTTTCATCCCTGTTCTATAGATGAAGGAACTGAGACTCAGAGAGGTTAAGTGAGGTATACAAGGCCACACGGCTTCAAAGTAGTAGAACCAGGATTTGACCCCTGGTCTGTCTGATGCCATAGGCTTTACCATACCATGTTCCTTAACATAAGGAACAGACCAACGGATATTTATATTACTTTCAGTATTTCAAGGTATCTCTGAAATTTTTCGGGAAAAGATGTCCAAGTCAATTAGGTATATCTTAGTCCAATATATTACTGAAAGCTCTTAGAAATTTCTTTTTCCTTTATGTGCTTGCCTCCTTCTTGTTCTCTTCCTTGAGTCAGGGGTATGTATCTTTTAAATTTTTCCTCAAAGAATAAGACCATCATGTGTATTAGTTTTGGTTATCATAGTTTTCCTTCAGTGACTTAGTGGATTTGTAAGAAGTTTGGCTCCTACAGTGGATTTGTAAGAAGTTTGGCTCCTACACTGATAGCTACACATCCAGCTATCAGTCTCATCTGATAGCTGGATGATGATAGTCACCATAAATAATAACATACCGTTACATAGCGTGTACCATGGGACAGATGCTGAGCTGAGTGTTTTCCATGTATTAGCTTATATAGTTCTCAGAACAGTTGAGATTTATGAAAACATTCAGTAAGTATAGACTGCTTTTAAGAAGTTGGCTGTAAAAGGCAAGGGAAATTTTTTAAGGGAGGTGTGTGTGTGTGTGTGTGTGTGTGTGTGTGTGTGTGTGTGTGTGTGTGTGTTTCAGCACTTGGTTTTAAAGGAAATTTGTTTTAGTTTGTCTAGGTTTTTTTTTTATCATTACAGTAATGTTTGCTCATCCTGGAAATGTCAGCTAGTGTAAGAGTATATATAACTAAAAAATAGAAGTTCTCTGTCCACCCTGTTTTCCTCATTCTGTATCCCAAAGATAACGACACTTATGAGTTCATGGTGTTCCTTCCAGATGTTTCCTCTGCATGTAAAAATATGTATAAATATATTTTTCTCTTTTTTACATGTAAGTGATATCATACATAATATTATGCAACTTGCTTTTGTGACACTGTATCTTATATATTATATTATACATATATAATATTTTTAACCAGTGAGTAGTATTCCATTTCACTGAATTGCTGCAGTTTATTTAATTGTTCTCATATTGATGAACAACTGAGTGGTCTTCACTTTCTCATTATTACAAACAGTGCCTCTGTGAGCATCCTTTTATATTTCAGTGTTTCTTTGTTGGCTTTTAAAAAATTTTTTTTTGTTTTGTTTTTTGCATAGTGAGTATGTCTGTAGGAGCCATCCCTAGAATTACCAGGTTGAAAGTTAAGGATGTTTAAATTTTGATGCATATTGCTATTTTGTGCTCCAAAAACGTTTATGAGTTGTTAGATTTTCACCAAGAGTGTACAAGAATTTGTCTAAGCCTCAGAGACAGTTTTTTCTTTACTTTTTCTTGCACTCTCCCTCATCCCTCCCTTTTTGTTGTAATGAGAAGAGACTGGCTAGAGAATGCTTGAATTCTGAAGAAGTCATTGGGGAGCAGAGGATTGGAAGGCTCAGAGAGAGCAGATAATTGACAAAGAAGGAACCAGAGAAGATGGGCTCCAGAGTATATGAGGAGATCCAAGCCTTCGCCAGCAGGGAGAGTCTCTCCTTGGGTTCTGCAGGGGAGAGCGGGAAAGGATGGGTGTGGTGGGCGTGGGCAGGTTTGCCAGTTTGGAGGCAACTTCTGGAGGTAAATCGTCAGCTCAGATTGACGATATAGATAGTGGGATTGGTAGCTGAAGGAGAGGGAGGAGGTGTAAAAAGGCCATTGTGAAGAATGGGAGAGGGAATTGGCCAGGCACGTCTAGAAGGATTGCTGTGCAGTAGGGAGAGTGCGGTAAACAGGTACATTTGATTCGCGTTATTTATGGTAGTTATATTCCATAAATACTACTGAACCATAGCGCTTAGGGGAAATACAGGGTCAGGTTCCTGAGAGCCTCTGGTCACAACATTCTGGTCAGCCGATCAGCACTAACCTTGTTTTATGTTTCTGTGTGAAGACAACCTGTTTGTCTATTGTTGATTCCGTAACATTGAATGCATGGCCACCAGCGCTGTAACTCATGCCTGATGAAGCTTATCTGTTACACATATCTTCCCTGTCAGGCACTTGCCGGCCTTCTTGTACTTAGGAACACTACCTAGCACTTCAGTACTAGGCTTATGGGTGGTTTTAAATAGCAAAATCACAACAAAAAGCACAAAACATGAAAAAACGTGACATTAAATAAGTAGGTAACATAAAGGACACTTGCTTGTAGGGTGAGGTACGAAACACGAAGGCAGAGCATCTTGCCTTGTTCGGCCTCAGCTGGAAAGTTGTGTGATGGGTGAGTCAGATAGAAGAGGAAGCGCAGGGAGAAAGAGCTGCGGTATTGGCTGAGTCACCCATGTGCCTGGTGGAACTACTCAGGATGGAAAGGAAGAGAGTGAGCCAGTGCTTAGTGTGATGAGTGACAGGGGATGTTTGGGAGCTAGTGTGCAGGACGATGAGTGTGGAGTGGTGCAGCCACATAGCACAGGCCTCAGAGGAGCAGGGAGAACAGGCCCAGGAGCGTGGTGTGGCCTGGGCCTCGGAGGGATGGAGAGTAGGAGAAAGAGCAGCCTCCGCTTGAGGGAAGGCTTCAGAGGGAAGAAGTAGATGTGCCTTTGAGCAAAGGAAGTTGAGGGCGGAGGAGGCTGTTTACCAAAGGGTTTCAGAGGGCGTGAGCTATAGTAGAGAGATTACAGGGGGAGTAGTGGGAAGTTGATGGTGCACGGGCAGAAGCTCAGAGAAGTATGACCCTGAAGGATTGAAGGGATAAATTACTGAAGGGGCTTGTTTCTTAGGCATTGACCAGAGACAACTGAGGGTAAGGCAGGGTGGGCCTGCCTAGCTCCAAGGATTGTAAGAGAAGCAGCCCCTGAGCTCCTCCTTGGCATGGGATGGGTGGGGGGCAGCCACCTCCCCTTCTCGAATGATCGTGCTTCTAGAGACCCCAGTCTCGGCTCTGCAGGGTGTTCTTATCTCTCTGGGGGGAGTCAGCTTATTTTCACTTTTATATATGTAGCATTAATACCTTCTATTTTTAAATTTTTAAATTTTTCTTTATTTTTTTGTGGTACGCGGGCCTCTCTCTGTTGTGGCCTCTCCTGTCGCGGAGCACAGGCTCCGGACGCGCAGGCTCAGCGGCCATGGCTCACGGGCCCAGCCGCTGCGCGGCATGTGGGATCTTCCCGGACCGGGGCACGAACCTGCGTCCCCTGCATTGGCAGGCGGACTCTCAACCACTGCACCACCAGGGGGGCCCTACCTTCTATTGTTTTTTAATGCTAATATATAAGATAAAATATTTAAAAATCCATCTCTCCCTTTTGCCTCTGATTTCCCACTTCTCAAAACAAATCATTGTTAATATTTGGCATCTGTCCTTCCAGACTTTTTTTTTTTACTGTGAATTTACATATATATGTGTGTAAGTATGTATATAAATGTGTGTGCCTAAATACATATACTTTTGTGTGTGAGTCCATGTATGTATTTATGTATGTATGTATGTGTGGGCATATGTATATATGTATACACACATAGTAACATATATATACCCACAGAAACATACATAAATACATACATGGACTCACACGAATATAATCTTTCTCATAAACTGTGACTCACTCTGTAAGTTTGTTCTGCCACTTGAATTTTATCAGTACGCCCTAGAGAACTCTTTGTGGCAGTAACCGTACAGCTTCCTGATTACTTTGGGATTGTGAATTGCCCTGGCTCCACGCTCTAATCTCAAGCTTCTTGTTCAGACTTCTGCAAGGCAGGTGCCCTGGAGTGGCTAGAGGTCTGGTGTGGCGTGTGGTTCCACTTGAACACATCTGCTGTGCTAGTGGGAAGGAGACTGAGAGGCTGAACTGTCTTGAGAGCCCAAGGCCAAGCGTGACCCAGCGAAGGCCCCATAAACCTACGTAACCTTTTTTTTTTTTTCAACTGAGAACTCCCCCGAGTGGGGCCCTAATTTAGGCAGATATGTGGCATCAGCATTCGGCATGCATTACATAGAGTGAGTTTTCTCTGGATTCCAGGGAGCCTGTCTCATCTGAGTATGAACTGGGGAGGCTTTTCTTTCTTTCTCCCCACTCTGCTACTAGTGGAGAGGAGAATAACTTGACTTCTCCCTGTGTCTGCACCAGCCGTGGTCTGGCTGGATATCGCTGTGTGTGGAGCCTTATAAAGGACAGAGAGCTAGCACTGAGCCAGTGCACAGCAGGGCACCCACTCTGGCACCCTGCAGGAGCTGTGCACCCTGTGCTGCCAGCTCCCCTTGGTAGCATGTGCTTGTACAATGTAGGGAGTGAACAGAGGACTTGTCTGCATGGGAAAATTGTCACCCAGGATGCATGTGCTCCTGGTGGAACTGAGGATGATGCCAGAACACTGTAGCTCAGCTCTTCCCAATGTAATAGCCTTTGCTTTTAGATTTTGTTATTTGTTCACTTGTTTTTGTGGCTGTTAACAAGGGTGCTTTGATTAACATAATCCATGTCATACTTGATATCCATGTTAATTTATTTTTGTACATGTGCAGAAATATTCTGGATTTTTTGTTTTGTTTTGTTTTTTAATCGACCTCCTTTACCTGTTTCAGGTTTGTGGATACCGGATAAAGCTGCACTTTGATGGATATTCTGATTGTTATGACTTCTGGGTAAATGCAGATGCTCTGGATATTCACCCAGTTGGGTGGTGTGAGAAAACTGGCCACAAACTCCATCCTCCAAAAGGTATTGTCACTTTTTAATTTCACATTTTATATTCTGAAACACTTATTTTCTTACATCTTAATTTAGATTTTTAAGAATTCAGACTTTATGGTTATTCAGGTGGGCCCAAATTTAAGCTTATTGTTAATGATGAAAAATGTTTATTAAAGTGAAAGAAATTTAGGGCTTCCCTGGTGGCGCAGTGGTTAAGAATCCGCCTGCCAATGCAGGGGACACAGGTTCGAGCCCTGGTCCGGGAAGATCCCACATGCCGCGGAGCAGCTAAGCCCGTGTGCCATGACTACTAAGCCTGCACTCTAGAGCCCATGAGCCACAACTACTGAAGCCCACGCACATAGAGCCCGTACTCCGCAACAAGATAAGCCACCGCAATGAGAAGCCCATGCACCGCAACCAAGAGTAGCCCCCGCTCGCCGCAACTAGAGAGAAAGCCCGTGCACAGCAACAAAGACCCAACACAGCCAAAAATAAATCAATCAATTAAAAATAAAATAAAGTGAAAGAAATTTAAAAAATAGAATCCTACTTAAGAGAATAAGCTATGTCCATGTATTTACTTGCATGTCACATAACATCTGCTTGACACTTAATTTTGACTACAGGTTTTAGCTACAGATTTCTTTCATACACACACACAACACACGCACAAATACATCCTTGAAATATGATTGAAAAGTTAGTTCTAACCTGTTTACATAGCTAACTGTATTTACTGACATTTCAGTAAATAAAAAATCTTGAGAAATTATGCATTGAACTTATGTATCTGAATATTTAGGAGAATGGAAAAGAGAATATAACACTGAAAATCAGTTCAGCTGGGGGTTGGACTAATAGCAGTTACTCTTTTATTATTAAATTCTTTATATTACAGTCTGCCAATGCTTCTGTCTGTGTCATGTTTACAAAACATCCAAGAATAACAGATCCTGTCTTTTTCAGTTCATCCCTAATATATTTAATAATTTCTTATTTCCTTCCTTTTCATATTACATTCAGTATTTTTTGCTTGATGTCAAAGAACCAGGTTACTAGTTTGATATTTTTGGCCTATCTCGGGGTTATTGGGTTTTAATGGACAAGCTATCCTTTGGTTTTAAGTGAAAAATTAATGGCAGAATGGTATTTTCAGATAACTGAAGGATCAAACAGAAGCACCTAGAAAAGATAAGGATGAAAAAGAAAATCTGTAAGCCTTTGTATAAATTGGCCTGTTACATATGGTGAATTACTAGCTGTTCCTTTCACACCAGCCTCTGGACTTTGATGGAAGTAGAAGAGAGCACATGAGTAGATAAAATTAAATGCTCAGTTACCTTTTTGAAGAAAATGTTGGCTTTACCAGCATTAAACATGAAATTGTGAAAATTAAGACAAGGACATTTCCATTATTGTAATTTGCCAACACGCTTACTTCATAAATCTTGAATTGTCATTCTTGTGGTGACAGGCCAGAAAGATTTTATCTGTTGTTATTACCATTTTTTTCCAGCTTCCCACTTGTTCCTACAAGTTAGTCTCCCAGAGTAGAACGGGTGAGGGAAAAACAAAGAACTCAACTACTCTAGCTCACTGCTGAGGAATTCTACCTAAATACTGGTAGAAATGGTCTGGTAATAAAAAGAAGTCCATCGGAGTACAATATATGTATGCTTTCTTACACCTTTTCTTTTCATCCATTACCATTCATTCAGAATTGAAAAAAATAATATAATTTGTTGGAAATAAGGGCTTCCCTGGTGGCACAGTGGTTGAGAGTCCGCCTGCCGATGCAGGGGACACGGGTTCGTACCCCTGTCCGGAAAGATCCCACATGCCACGGAGCGGCTGGGCCCGTGAGCCATGGCCGCTGAGCCTGCGCGTCCGGAGCCTGTGCTCGGCAATGGGAGAGGCCACAACAGTGAGAGGCCCGCGTACCACAAAAATAAAAAAATAAAAAATAAATAATTTGTTGGAAATAAATACCCTGTGTATAAAAATACATAGATATAAATTATGAGTTAAAAACTGTCTATTTAAAGAGTCACCTGATTGCTTGATTTTGGCATGTTGGAGTTACAGATAAAAGTAGGAAGGGAAAGCTAAGTGTGAAATATTTTGGTATTTTACTGTGTGTTTATATGTGCTCACCCTAGGGTATAAAGAAGAAGAATTTAATTGGCAGGCTTATCTCAAGACATGCAAAGCTCAGGCTGCTCCCAAGTCATTATTTGAAAATCAGAATATAGTAAGTACCTCCAAAATACTTTTCCTTTCACAGGAAGTGGCTTTTGAGTGTTTCACTAGATAAATTACAAGGGATAACAAGAAACTATAATAAATTTTATAGCTTTCGTAAATACAATGCTCTTATCTTAATTAAACTTTAAAATTAGCTTAAAACCATCATGAATAAATATCTGTTTTTAGCCATAACATGGCTGTCTGTTTTTGTTAAATAATAAAAGGCAACATAGTATAAAACCTAGGTATAATTTACAATTAAGGTGCATAAGAAAAATTGTGACACTTCATTGTTATTGTCACTTGGCCTTAGGAGTGCTGTTCAGATGGGATTCACATAGTGAGATGCATGTAGCCCCATTTAGATTTGCATGCTAGAGGCTATCATTTAAATCTTCTCTCCAGCTTCTAGCTCTGTTCCGCAGTGTAACAGAAGCAAAGTCTGGATGTGTTTGTATTTTCTGCTTCTTGACCTGTTGGCATCTCTGAGGAGGCCTGATATGTTAGTCTTCTTCCCTGCCCCAGTTCTGATCTCATTGGAAAGAACGGAGAGCAAAAGCAGGTGGAAAACCGAAGTCTCATCTTCATAGTTGGTAAGGGCTCAGGTGGAGTACATGCATGGCCTGTATCTGCTGGCAGATGCGTTTCTTGATTCTGAGCCCTGGGGTTGAAGAGATTTACTGGCCCTTCCCGCCTCACCAGCCAAGCCCAGGAGCACTGGACTAGGGCAGTCTACCCTCTTGCAGGACAGCTCTTGCTCCTAGAGGGGCAGAGTGGAGACTGTTATGCCCTGTAGGCCAGCTTACTCTTAAAGATGTGACCAGTTCCTCTTTCCAGATTGACCAGTCAGGGACAGTGAGTGAGAGCGTAGAGAGAGGCAGTCATGTTTCACTAGGGATTCCCTCCAGATAAATATCAGGAGTGGGGAAAAAACCTTTTCACCACCCCAAATACCCTCATTTGGGAAATGACATTAACTGGGTGTTATGAGGGCATCAGTCACGGCTGAAACATTCTCTAATCAAATTGTGAACATAAGCCAGGTTGAGTTAGAGAACTGGAGAGGGAGAGTGTGTGTGTGTGTGTGTGTGTGTGTGTGTGTGTGTGTGTGTGCATTTAGGTAATTAATAGAGATAATGAGCCAGGTTATTATTTTTAAATGTCTTAATTGAGAGGATAACTTAATTGCTGAAATGTAAATACTGCGTAGTCATTCGGCATCATTCTCTGTCAAGACAAGGGAGGAAGATCAGTCAGGTGGAAAACTCAGCAGCCTGCTTGCTGTCACTGCTCCAAGTTTCCTAATCCTTCTGGTTGTCTGGTGATGAGTTCAGTCAGGGATTTGATCCACTGCCTTGAACCATTGTCTTAAATTCTGTGCATTGCTAGCACAAAACTTAATCTTGGGCTGTGTGTTCGGTATCTAAGAGGCAATTAATTTTTCTATTTCTAGATTCCTGTACCTCAGAATACTCAAATATTTACGGTCAGAACACTGATAAATAATTTCAGGGCTTAAATATGTAGTAACAGTATCTGTGTAGCATTAGTGCCTGATCCTTCGACTCAGACAGAACTTCACTCTAACATATTCAGATACATGGCTGTCCACGTTTTTCTAATGATAGCTGTATAATTATAGTAAAAAGAGAGATAACATCTACTTTGCTTAAAGTGATTAGAATAGTATCTGTGTGCTTCAGTCTGGACAGAAGGATTTTTTTTAGAAGTGATTTGTAATGTGTTGTGATTGATATAACTGATACCCAAGTACTTCTCTGAGATTCGGATAATTTTCCTCACAAAAGATTGTAAGGGATGTTTACACCTGCAGCACCTCAAGCACTAAGTCTTACTGAACTTATTATTGTCTTAGTTTCATGTCCCAGATGGCTGATAATCTGTGGATTTCCTTATATTACAAACTATTTTGAATGGCTGTATGTGTTAACAGCCAGTTCTTTTCGTGCTATTGTGAATAATATCTGTATTGTTGAATCAAAGTTGTAATAATTTGTAGCCTTTTGTATAGGAAGATGACCTACTTTCAATAGAGTACTCTTTTGAAAGACCTTTTCAGAAGTGGGAGTGAATTTATACTGACTTACACACATTTTTAGCTTAAGTGCTTATTTTGTGTGAAATAATTTTCATTGTTAAGTCTGTAATAAAGGAAAAGAAAAACTGAAAGTAAACTCTACAGTAAATAAAACTTGCCTAACTCGTGTAGTCATCTAAAGTATCAGGACACATGTTAAAATTAATTAACTTTGCAAGGTTGTGGGTGTGTAAGTTTTAAAGGTCCAGATAGTTAATTGGGTGTAGCAACAGGATATTTTTCTTACTGCTACTTGTTGGAAAGCAACTCTGCTGTAAAAGTGGTTCATGATTTTTAAATTATGTGAATACAGTTGATGGATGCCAGGCCTTCAGGCAGAGGTGCAGAGAGGGTGCAGGTCCTTGCTGTTAAGTGTGTGCTTATCTCTAATTAAATCTGTATGTTTCATAGACAGTGATCCCATCAGGCTTTCGAGTTGGAATGAAGCTTGAAGCTGTAGACAAAAAGAACCCTGCATTCATCTGTGTTGCTACGGTAACAGATATGGTGGACAATCGTTTCCTCGTACATTTTGACAACTGGGATGAGAGCTATGACTATTGGTGAGACATTTTTTCCATTGCTGTGTGCTTTATTAATTGAGTGTTTATCCAAGTACATATTTAAAAACAGTAATAATGCAAAGCTTATGACTAAAGTGACAGTGCTCTGTCCCACTCTTTCCCATTTCAGATTTTTAACTTTTTACCTGTTCCATATGGCATATATTTCTAAATAACATCCTTTAATTCTACTTCGTGATTTGTATTTTAGTTGACTTCCTCCTGTGGAAGTGCAATTCATACCACACTCCCAACAGACACTCACACGTGAATGTATGCACGGACTCACACTTCCCCTTCATCTCATTTTTCAGGAAAATATTTTAATCTTCCTTTCATGTTTTTATGCCCAGTAGCTAACTTAACTATTTATAATTGCTGAAATACAAATTATTAATTGAGGAATATTGTTTTTAATCCTTATGGGTGTTGACTATACTACATAAAGTGGTAGGAGCAACACAATTATAAAATTACATAATCATAAAATAATTATAATAAAACCATGAGATTTTGATTAAGCAATTGAAATAATGACTTTTCATACCAAATTCATGTTCATTGATGAAACTACAATTCAGTTTACTGATGAAAGTCATTTTCTGCACTGTTTAGTTCCTTCTGGAGAATACTTACAATGAGAAGTGACAGACATCTTTATAAAATAAGGCTAATGTTACAGTAGCAAATGGAGTTTAATTTTATATAAATGTAGCTCAGTTTCAGGAAAGCTTGTTTCCTGTCTTTTTCAGTATGTGTATATTTAAATATTCAGTAGAGCCATCAATAATTTCCATTAATCCTCAAATTGGATTCTCAGACAGGCATCAGTTTTACTTGCATTGTTTTAAAAAAGGAGAGACAGTGAAAACCATTTGCTATTCAGACTTTTAAACAGTGAAGTTTAAAAATCTGAATTACATGTTACATATGGTTTTCACAGAATTTTTTAAAGTAGTTCCGTGATCACATTGCATAGAGTCAAGTACTTGTCAATATTTTAGTATGTTTAACCCAGCTGTTTTCTGCAAAGCATAATTTTCCTCATAGGATATCTTTTTATTCAGTTTGCAATCAAATTTATTATTGAAACATAAACCATTTCAAGTATATACAAAAGTGAGAATAATAGCGTGACCCTCCTACAGCCATTACCTACCACCAGCAGTTACCAATTTACATCAGTCTTGTTTCCTGTGTTTTCCTACTCCTAAATTCCCAACACCAGGATTGCTTTGAAGCAAATTCCAGATACCATGGCATTTCATCTGTGAATGTCTCTTCTAAAGATATTCTTTTTCTTTCTTCAAATATATAGTTATAAATGGCATAATGTCAGTAACATACTTAAACATTCTCCCCCAATTGTCTTGGATTTCTTTCTTTCTTTCTTTCTTTCTTGCTTTAGGTCCAAATAAGATGCACATTTTATGATTGCTTTGATGTTTCTCTTGATCAATTTTAATTTATAGATTCCTATTCCTCCATCATTTTCTTCCCCTTGTAACTTTTATTGAAGAAACCAGGTTGTTTTTCCTGTTGAGCCTCCCGCATTCTGGGTTTGCTGATTGAATCCTCATCGTATTGCTTACCATGTTCTTCTCTTTTTCGTGTTTTCTGCAAACTGGTGGGTTTTGTTTCATTTAAAATTATGTGTACCTATCTTGCGTGAGTGAATAGATGAGAAAACTGTAAATTTAGAAATATTCTAATCTGTCCTGGGAGGAACATATTTCTCCCTCCTGTGTTTGATGTGCTGTGATGGTGGCAGTACCAACTTGATGACTAGGATCCAGTTCTTTTATTAATAAATGATACTTTAAAGCAGTAGTTAGAATTTGTTGAAATGAGAGCTTTTTGTTTTTAAAGTTCTGATTCATTTAGGGAGAATTTTTTTTAGAGCTTCTGCCTGATTTAAACAAAATGAATGGATGTTAGTTTCGGTTATTTTTATGGTCTTATAAGTATTACAGGGTTTAAAAGTTAAGTTGCTTATTTGACGTAAGATGCATTTCCTTTAAAAACATTCTTCTGGAAAAAAGTAATGAGGAATTCTAGAAGAATTTGTCACATTTTTCTTTGATGGCAAATGCCTAGGGACTAGGAAGCATCTTGGGTTCTTATTAGAAAGAGCAGGGGGAAAATGGATCTCTTTCAGCTCTGATTTTGCACTCTTATGAGCACAACCAAATTATTTTTAGAATGGAACGTACTTTGAGGATAGACTTATACTTCTAACTCTTGAAGTTATATTTTGTTAATTGTCAGAAAAAGAATAACGGTGTGTTCTCTGCCTCAATATACAATTAAGGCACATTGAAAATTGCTTAAGTGCACTGGAATTTATCCAGCCTTATTAAATATTATGTTCTTTGATCTTCGAATTTTGGAATGGTTTGTATCTGCATAAATTACTTAGCTATGTAATTGAGGATACAAATTGGATTGCTTTCCCAGTTTAAAATAGTTTGGAAATGAGATTTTTCCCCTTTGAATTGGACAGTGATCTTATCTCTTTTTACCTTAGTGGGAATTTGAAAGCGCTCACGCACGCATGCACACACACGCGTGCGTGCACACACACACACACACATTTGTGGCACTGCATGTTTAATTGCAGTAAAACATTTCTTCCTTCTAAAGAGGAGTGCTACGGGGGATTTAAATTTATGTAGAATTGAAGTCGTTTTTAATGAAAGGAAATAATATACATATATTAGAATAATAATTGGTTTACCTCTGGGTTTCCTCTGTGCTTTTATTACTGATAGTTGGTAGTCGTTTAATTCTATCCCCTTGACAGTGATTAGACTTAGGAATAATCCTAAATATCACAGAATATTGGTATACTGGAAAGAACTTTAAGGATGGCAGAAGGAAAGCCCTCCCAGTGAGGATGCCACCATCCTCCCGGCGCAGCCTGTGGCTTCTAATAACAATATGTGACCCAACCCCACCCCCCAAAACAAATGTTATTTTCACGTGACCTTGTCTTTTGGGAACCAGGAAGCCATGACAACAGGACTTGGGTGACTGTTGACTAGCATGAGGTTGCCACTTCAGCCGTCTTTGAATTTCAGTCCAATATCCCAGTGAGTTAGGCTGAAAAATCATCAAACAGATCTATGAAAAAGAGAAGCATTGAGTTAGTGAATTAGAACAAATATGGGGCTGGGACCTTTTACTGTTGTTTCCAAGTGGATTGCAAACTTCTATTATTTTTTAGAGATGGGGCTCTTTCACATTTGTACATTGAGAGTAATATTAGTTTTATGTGTCTCCCCAAAATAATGTTGAAAAGCTGCATTGTGTTGTCAGTTTCTTAGAGCATTGTCAAAGTTAACAGGTTTGTCATCAACCATTAAATTTGGAAAGCAACCCTTGATGGTGGTGATGAGTCACAGAGATGACAGGGACCTAGGTAGCTCTGCACTTCAGTCTTGAGGGGCTCAGTGTCTGGGAACGGAGAGAAACGCAACACTACTGTCTTGGCTGCAGAGTTGATGGTGGTTAGTGCTTAATAGAACCAACTGCTTGCTGTCTCTGGTGGCAAATGGAAGGAAAGACTGACGGACTCACTGGAGGGTTCTCGGGAAGGTCTTCCTGGGGACATGGGATTTGAACTGGACCATGAAGAATGATAGGAATTAGTACTTAGATGTTGGGATGAAATATTCCCGGAAAGCACTGCTTATGTTTAAGCCCATGGGGCAAAAATGGTATGTTTGGGGTATGGCAGCCCGGGGATTCAGTAAGTGACTTAACTCCTCTAAGCTTTAGTTGTCCCCTTTGCAGAAAGGATTAAATAGTCCCTATCTCACAAGGTGGTTCGAGGATTAAAATAAGAATTTTAGAAACAGAAACCAGTTTGCAAAAAGTTAAAGAGATAGCTGTAAAGGACATCAAGCAGAGAAGTTTGGCCCTGAAGGTGAAAGTGGATTATTGCCTGAAGGGGGAGTCAACCCTTAAGGAGGGTTTCCTGTACACAGAGAGTGTTGAGGTTAGTTGAAGGAAGGAAGCCACTGTAGAGGGAGAGGGGAGATATCTGAGACTGAATAATTGAGGATACCGCATCCTGTAGGAGGGGCTGGCCTTGGGAAGAAATAAGTTTTATTCTCACTCATGGAGGAAATGAAGACATGAAAGGAAAATTGACTCTAGAGTGATGAGGTGGCACCTCCTTTATCTTTTCCTAGTAGTCACAGTGTTAGTGAAATCAGGTTTTAATCTTGAAGCAAATTACGAATATTGAAAACAGCCACTGTGGGGAATGGGTTTGGAAATGAATTAGGGATGAAAAGAACTATGATGACTCCGTATGATGAGGTTTGGGGTTTAGTAGTAAAACAGAGTGTTGGAAGCCCTGAAGAGTTAGCGCAGAGTGGGAACCAGGAAAGTGGGCCCTGGGAAATAAATTGACAGTCGTCATGCTCTGGATTTAGGGAGTGAGAGAGGCCAAGTGTGCTGTATTTCTTCAGAGAATCTAAACCATTGCTTGAATGAAGACTTTGAGGTTTTCCTTAAGTGAGCGTCTTGAAATGTTCTTGTTTGACTCTCTGCCGAGATCTGGGCTCCAGCCCAGCGTGTGTGCCTTACTTTCGTTTAGCTTTTGGCTGTGACTGATAGAACCAGGGTCCCTTTCTTTTTAACCCCAAATCGCTTAACCTCTCAGTGTTTCCATAAAATGAGGATCTTAATGTTTGCTCGCTTTATATTACCAACATGGATTTTTCATGAATTATTATTTCTGTTATTATCTACCAGTCTAGTTCTGATTGGATCTTAGCAGCCTTCATAAATAATTTGCACTTACTTGTGAAGTGGACTTAAAAAAATTTTTTTTTGGAGATGGAGTTCTTTAACAATACACATAAAAACCCCAAAGAAAGAAAGGAAAGGCACAGGGAGCAACAATTTGCCAAACTTCTCACCATTAGTTGTTCTTCAATATATTTTTTCTTGGTTACATTTCTGCTTCTGAACACTAGATGGGACTAAGAGATGACTTGTGTTTCAGTAGTAACAAAGGATTTCACAGCCTTCCAACTTCTGAACGAAGTGTTGTTTGTTTATTGAGGAGCTATAAGTAAACTAGATAAAAATAGGGCTATTTTCATTATTGAGACAGTTTCCTGGTTTATTTTAGACGCTGACTTTGATCAATATTTAAATAATATTAAAACCTTATATAAGATTCAGGCAGTACAGGAATGAGTGGCCAAAATATGCTACAGTAATTTCCTTACTCATAATTTATAGAGAAATCCAGTAAAATCAAAAGAGTTAATTATGTCTAATGCTTGTATTTCAATCAACATGAACCTGACAGATAATTAGAAGTACTTGATAGTTCTCTTAAATTGGGAAGGAAAAAATGAAAGTATTATCTACTTATTTTTTCATTTTTAAGGATCCCTATATCAATTAACAGCTTTCCCTAGAATAAAATAAAAATTTCCCTAAAATAAAGGCTGCATCATTACTAATAATCCATAACCAAATAATTGTCTAGGAAAGAATAGTACAGCTGGAAATCGAGCTCCATTGTTTTGCTTATACAATTTATAATAATGCCTCGGAAGGAATTGGGTATTAAAATATCTTTTATGAAAATGTATAGTGTAAGAAATGTACCAGTTGCCATGTGAACTGGGAGGCATTATGACTTCCTTTCACATTTCTAAAATAATGACATACACATACACATGTAACCGTATATAGATTAAGAAAAATAATAGTGTAAGGGAGGGTGGGTAGGAGATATTTAATAAGTGAATAAAACCCTTCAACTATAAATTTAAAGGTATTTTCTACTGAAATAATTTTGAGAAAAATCAGCATTAAATTGGGGTTCCATCAGCTCATCTTGTGTTACTGGTCAGAGCTGCTCACTTGGAAAGATTGACTTGGAAAGTGGTGACTGGATGTTAGTTCACTTACAGCATTTCCTAGAAAGTTCTCTGTAGTCTGTTAAGTGTGCAATAGCATTATGTCTAAAAAAGCAATGTATATACCTTAATTAAAAAACACTTTATTGATAAAAAATGCTAACCATCTTCTGACAACACAGGGTTGCCACAAACCTTCAGTTTGTAAAAAATGTGATCTTTACAAAGCACAGTAAAGCAAAGTGAAATAAGGTGAAGTATGCCTGATGTAGAATAACTTCAGTGTTTAATATGCCAATGGTGTATTTTGTAAATCTCTACGAGGGAGATGTGTTATTTTCCTCAAATATTTGATCATAGGGTCCTGACATTTTTCTTTAAACTTCATGATTCCTATCATCTTTGAGAACACAGATGGGAAATGTTCTACCAGCTTTTTTTTTTTAAGGTTTTAATTGTAATATCCTCTAGATGCTTGTATATTTTGTAATACTGTTAATAACTACTCCCTTGTAAGTATAGCCTCTACTTCCTTATATTGTGTTTGCCTGGCAAAACCCCAATTCTGGTTGAATCTGACTTTCTGCCTACTCTCTGCCTGTGCCTGAGTGGTTGAATATAGCTGGAGAAAGACGCAACATGCTGACTGGCCTAACTCACTTTCATGACTGCTAACCTCAACCAGGCCCTTAGTCCTGCCCCATAATCCTGCTACATGTCCTTTTCTATTCTTCCAGTAAATTTCACCCCCCTTTTTATTCCCTCAAATCTTTTACAACCCCTCTCGTTTTCTCCCACTCAGTTGATAAGCTTGCTTCCTGTATCACTGACAAAATAGACATGGTCAAAAGAGAGGTCCACATGCTCCCACCATGTTGTCTCCCCACCTTTCTGATCTCTGTGGAACCTTCTCTCTAACTGTGCGTGATGTCCCCCTGCTCTCATGCTTTTCTGTTCCCTTGCACAGAGTGAGTTCTCTTCTGCATTGATAGGTCATCCCTCTCTTTTGAATTATTCCTACGGTACCCAAGCAGGAGAAAGGATTTTTGTTTGTTTTGATAGTTTTTGTAGCCCTAGCACCTAGAACAGTGCCCTGATCATGGTAGTCGCTCAGCATATATGTCTTGAATAAATGAAGTAATATTTCCCATCTTTTAAAACAAAGTTTTATTTTGAAGTAATTCCAAACTTAATGTGCAGAGATTTCCATATATGCCTAATCCAGCTTCCCCTAAGTAAGTCCCAAATTTAAAAAAAACCAACAACCTCCCTTTTTCTAATTTCTCATTTCTCTGCTTCCTTTTAAAACACAACCCCTTAAATGTATTTTCTGAGTTAGCTATTCCCATCTCCTTCCACTCTCTCTCTCTTTTTTTTTTTTTGGCTTTCCATTTTATTTATTTATTTTATTTTTTATACAGCAAGTTCTTATTAGTTATCTGTTTTATACATATTAGTGTATATGTGTCACTCTCAATCTCCCAGTTCATCCCATCACCACCACCACTGCCCCCCCAGTTTCCCCCCTTGGTGTCCATATGTTTGTTCTCTACATCTGTGTCTCTGTTTGTGCCTTGCAAACTGGTTCATCTGTACCATTTTTCTAGATTCCACATATATGCGTTAATATACGATATTTGTTTTTCTCTTTCTGACTTCCTTGACTCTGTATGACAGTCTCTAGATCCATCCATGTCTCTACATATGACCCAATTTCGTTCCTTTATATGGCTGAGTAATATTCCATTGTATATATGTACTACATCTTCTTTATCCATTCACCTGTCGATTGGCATTTAGGTTGCTTCCATGACCTAGCTATTGTAAATAGTGCTGCAATGAACATTGGGGTACATGTGTCTTTTTTTTTTTTTTTTGTGGTACACGGGCCTCTCACTGTTGTGGCCTCTCCTGTTGCGGAGCACAGGCTCCGGACACGCAGGCTCAGTGGCCATGGCTCATGGGCCCAGCCGCTCCACGGCATGTGGGATCCTCCCAGACCAGGGCACGAACCCATGTCTCCTGCATCGGCAGGCAAACTCCCAACCACTGCGCCACCAGGGAAGCCCTACATGTATCTTTCTGAATTATGGTTTTCTCTGGGTGTATGCCCAGTAGTGGGATTATGGGTCATATGGTAATTCTATTTTTAGTTTTTTAAGGAACCTCCATACTGTTCTCCATAGTGGCTGTATCAATTTACATTCCCACCAGCAGTGCAGGAGGGTTCCCTTTTCTCCACACCCTCTCCAGCATTTGTTGTTTGTAGATTTTCTGATGATGCCCATTCTAACCGGTTTGAGGTGATACCTCATTATAGTTTTGATTTGCATTTCTCTAATAATTAGTGATGTTGAGCAGCTTTTCATGTGCTTCTTGGCCATCTGGATTTCTTCTTTGGAGAGATGTCTATTTAGATCTTCTGCCCATTTTTTGATTGGGTGGTTTGTTTTTTTAATATGGAGCTGCATGAGCTGTGTATATATTTTGGACATCAATCCTTTGTCTGTTGATTCATTTGCAAATATTTTCTCCCATCTGAGGATTGTCTTATCATCTTGTATGTAGTTTCCTTTGCTGTGCAAAAGCTTTGAAGTTTCATTAGGTCCCATTTTTTTATTTTTGTCTTTATTCCCATTACTCTAGGAGGTGGATCAAAAAGGATCTTGCTGTGATTTATGTCAAAGAGTGTTCTTCCTATGTTTTCCTCTAAGAGTTTTATAGTGTCTGGTCTTACATTTAGGTCTTTAATCCATTTTGAGTTTATTTTTGTGTATGGTGTTAGGGAGTGTTCTAATTTCATTCTTTACACGTAGCTGTCCAGTTTTCCCAGCACCACTTACTGGAGAGGCTGTCTTTTCTCCATTGTATATCCTTGCCTCCTTTGTCATAGATTAGTTGACCATAGGTGCATGGGTTTATTTCTGGGCTTTCTCTCCTGTTCCATTGATGTATATTTCTGTTTTTGTGCCAGTACCATATTGTCTTGATTACTGTAGCTTTGTAGTATAGTCTGATCCTTTTAATGTGCTGTTGGATTCTGTTTGCTAGTATTTTATTGAGGATTTTTGCATCTATATTCATCAGTGATATTGGTCTGTAATTTTCTTTTTTTGTAGTATCTTTGTCTGGTTTTGGTGTCAGGGTGATGGGATCCTTGCCACGTAGAGTAATATTGGTTGTAGGTTCTTACCTTTCATCACTTTAAATATATCATACCACTCCCTTCTGGCTTGTAGAGTTTCTGCTGAGAAATCAGCTGTTAACCTTATGGGAGTTCCCTTGTGGGTTATTTGTCATTTTCCCTTTGTTGCTTTCAATAATTTTTCTTTGTCTTTTATTTTTGTCAGTTTGATTACTGTGTGTCTCGGCATGTTTCTCCTTGGGTTTATCCTGCCTGGAACTCTCTGCGCTTCCTGGACTTGGGTGGCTATTTCCTTTCCCATGTTAGGGAAGTTTTTGACTATAATCCCTTCAAATATTTTCTTTGGTCCTTTCTCTCTCTCTTCTCCTTCGGGGACCCCTATAATGTGAATGTTGTTGTGTTTAATGTTGTCCCAGAGATCTCTTAGGCTGTCTTCATTTCTTTCCATTCTTTTTTCTTTATTCTGTTCCACAGCAGTGAATTCCACCATTCTGTCTTGCAGGTCACTTATCCGTTCTTCTGCCTAAGTTATTCTGCTCTTGATTCCTTCTAGTGTATTTTTCATTTCAGTTATTGTATTGTTCATCTCTGTTTGTTTGTTCTTTTATTCTTCTAGGTCTTTGTTAAACGTTTCTTGCATCTTGATCTTTGCCTCCATTCCCCCCCCTCCCGACGTCCTGGATTATCTTCACTGTCATTATTCTGAATTCTTTTTCTGGAAAGTTGCCTATGTGCACTTCATTTAGTTGTTTTTCTGGGGGTTAATCTTGTTCCTTCATCTGGTACGTAGTCTTCTGCCTTTTCATTCTGTCTGTGAATGTGGTTTTCGTTCCACAGGCTGCAGAATTATAGTTCTTCTTGCTTCTGCTGTCTTCCCTTTGGTGGATGAGGCTATCTAAGAGGCTTCTGCAAGCTTCCTGATGGGTGGGACTGGTGATGGGTAGAGCTGGGTGTTGCTCTGGTGGACAGAGCTCAGTAAAACTTTAATCCGCTTGTCTGCTGATGGGTGGGGCTGGGTTCCCTCCCTGTTGGTTGTTTGGCCTGAGGCGACCCAGCACTGGAGCCTACCAGCTCTTTGGTAGGGCTAATGGTGGACTCTGGGAGGGCTCATACCAAGGAGTACTTCCCAGGACTTCTGCTGTCAGTGTCCTGTCCTCACAGTGAGCCACAGCCACCCCCCGCCTCTGCAGGAGACCCTCCAACACTAGCAGGTAGGTCTGGTTCAGTCTCCTATGGGATCACTGCTCCTTCCCCTGGGTCCCGATGCGCACACTACTTTGTGTGTGCTCTTCAAGAGTGGAGTCTCTGTTTCCCCCAGTCCTGTTGAAGTCCTGCACTCAAATCCCGCTAGCCTTCAAAGTCTGATTCTCCGGGAGGAATTCCTCCTCCCGGTGCCGGACCCCCAGGTTGGGAAGCCTGACGTGGGGCTCAGAGCCTTCACTCCAGTGGGTGGACTTCTGTGATATAAGTGTTCTCCAGTTTGTGAGTCACCCACTCAGCAGTTACGGGATTTGATTTTATTGTGATTGTGCCCCTCCTACCATCTCATTGCGGCTTCTCCTTTGTTTTTGAGTGTGGGGTATCTTTTTTGGTGAGTTCCAGTGTCTTCCTGTCGATGATTGTTCAGCAGTTAGTTGTGCTTCCGGTGCTCTCGCAAGAGGGAGTGAGCGCACATCCTTCTACTCTGCCAGCTTGAACCAATCTCCTCCTTCCACTCTCTCTGAAACCCACTCTTTTCACTCTTTTCAACCCTCCCTAGGAAAGAGAGCTCAGTTATATTTGCTGCTTTCATTTCAAGCAAAAGGCTTTTGCCCTTTCGCATTCCCAGCTCCACCAAAACAACTGTTTTCAACTATACTAATGACATTTATGATGGTAAATCCAGTGATCAGTTCTTGTTTGTCTCTTCTTTGACCTAGCAGTAGCATTTGACCCAATCGATTTCATCTTTCTTTCTCTCTCTTACTTTACTAGTCATTCCTTCTTGGACTTCTTTGTCTCTTCTCTTTTCTGTTCTCTGTACTCATTTTCTGGATGGTCTCGTCTCTGCTCATCTCTGCTCATCCCAAATGCTGATGACTCCTAAATATGTGTTTTTAGCCTTGATCTTGCCCTTGAACTCCAAATTTTTGTGTTCATTATCTACTTCTTGACCTGTTTATTAAACATGTTAGTAACAGAACTCTTCATTCACTGTTTGGAATATCAGGCTGTGCTTGCATTCTTCCTGTCTCAAAAAATGGTAAGTATACTCTTCTAGTGGCCATGCCCAAAACCTTGCAAATGTCCTGGACTTCCCGTCACTCACACTCACACAAATTTATTATCTTTTAATTTTTGCTATTTTTGAAGTTGTGGAATATAACACAGTTTGTGTGTGAACAAAAACTATTTCCCTGGTATCAAGTTTATACGATATGTATCTGATAAAAATCTACTTGGTACTAATATATTGGAAGAGTGAAAAATCCTTTGGTATAGCAAATATTTTTTTCAAATTAGATAGATTGTAAAAAATAGAACTCTGTATAAGGTGTTCACAATCTCTAACATTTTTGAACTTTTACTAGTATTTGAGAATTTATCCTGATAATTACGATTTTTAAATTTATATAACCTACAGGTGTGAAGCCTCTAGCCCACACATTCATCCAGTTGGTTGGTGTAAAGAACATCGAAGAACCCTTATTACTCCTCCAGGTTTGTGTTGATTATGGGTCTGCTGTTTGTTATGTCAATCTGAGTTTATTTTTATGTGCTAAAGAACAGATTCTGTGGCTTCATCATAAGGCAATGAGTTTTTGAGCATATCACTAATGTGCCGTGGCTACTGCTTATATGAAATGACGGGGTGGTTAGCTAACACAGAGCATCACTGTGGTATATGTGGTTGCTTGTGGATACTCCTGTGAGTGATGAAGATTGTCATTATCACAGGGAAAGGATGCCTCCTTGGTTTGTTAGGAGCTGTTGTGTGGTTGTTGCCTGCAGCATGTAAGCATAAAGACTCAGCTTGGAGCTTCAAATACTTGTCTTATTCCATTCTACCAGCTGGTGTCAGTTTTAGGCTTGTCCCCAGTTCCTTGATACTGTGTCTCAGTTAGTACCTGATCATTTACTCACTCAGGGAACCAACCATTCCTGTGATGGGAGAGGCGAGTCCCTTCCACTTTCTGAGTTTTCTTCTGTGTTCACAGATAAAAGCTCCTGTCCTTTACTGATTTACAGAGCTGTTTTGAAGATGAAAGAGCATTTACATAAACCGCAAAGTGTTAAAGCAAGGTATTAATGGTTTTGTGGCCCAAATGTGTTGCTGCCTAGATTTCTCCCATTCAGTCCTCTTGAGTCCTGTTGCTTATGTCATATTAGGAGTGGTGAATAGTGATTGCCACTATCACCATCTGAATTGCTGTGAGGATTCTTTTGGATTTCCCAGTTTGATAATGATCTTTTTTTTCTTATCATCCTTTTAGTGATCATCAGGGATCCAGTAAATAAACAGGACCAGTGAGCAACAGGTTCCTGGCTGTGTTTTCACACCACTGGGTTAGGTACCCTGGGAAGGGGTAGTGTGAGGCATTATTAGTGACTTCTGATGTGAGGCAGATTACCAAGTCTTCTGTCTCCTTTCATGGACTTTTATAATTCAGTAGAATGAACAGAAAAGTTGCAAGAACAGTAAATGGCTCATCTATACCCTTGAACCAGAGACCCATTCAAGTTTGTCAGTTGTACCAGTGATGTCATTTATAGCCAAAGGGTCAGGCATATTACTCAGTTGTCATATTTCTCTGGTCTCCTTCACTTGGCTCTGCTTGACTTTTATGACCGCCATATACTTGAGAATTAATGACTACAGATTAGTCATTTTGTAGAATATTACTTAATTTGGGCACGATTGGTGCTTCCTCGTAATTAGAACCCAGGGTATGCATTTTTGGCAGGAATATCACAGAAACAGTGCTGTGTTCTCATTGCATCCTCTCAGGTGGCAGTTGATGTCCGTTTGTGTCATTACTGGTTGATTTTTTACTAGTAATTGATCAAGGTGGTAGTTACCAGGCTTCTTCACAGATGTCATTTTTTTTCTCTCTGTAATTGATAAGTATTTGGGGGAGACACCTTGAGATTGTATAAATATCCTGCACTTCATTCCCATGTCACTCACTAGTTTTAGCATCTGTTGATATTTCTAGTGTGAATTATTATTCCGCCAGTTGCTAAACGGTAATTTTTCTTATTCCATCATTCCTTGTACGTAATTAGTTGACATTCTTCTGCAAAGAATAGTTTTCTCATCTTCCTATTTATTATTCAGTTTATTTATATCAGCATGGACCCATACATTACTATTGTCATCAGTGGGTTATAATCCATTACTATAGTACCTTATTTATTTTTATGGCCAGATTTTCTCAGATTTGGCCAGTGGGAGCCCTTTTAAGCTGGTTTCTATGTCCTTTTGCCATGTTTTTTTTTAATCACTTTTTGGAGAATTTCCTATTTTCTGCTACAGCTAGGCTTATCTTGTGCTTTCCCTGACCCAACCCTGAAGTCACCCATTTCTCCCAGATTCCATGGTTCCTTTTCATAGAGAATGATATTTAGACACTAAGACCTAGACACTAGGTGTGCTCACTGCTACTGGACTAATGCTGCTTCCGGCCTCTCAGTAGACATAGGAAATAAAGTTATGTAAACATATAAAAAATTTATGTGTATTTCTATATCCATTTGTAGATATTGAAAACCATGAATTTATACCATTAGCTTCAATTCACATCCAACACCACTGAATTCATTCTGGTTTTGCACTTTTCATATTTATACCTCTCTTTTTAGCCATTGAGAAATCTGGCTTCTATTGTCTCCAGTATATTTACTTATTTTTTCAGTCCCCATAAAGGGGACTATATAAAGTAGCCAATTTCCTACCCTACTGGGCCAACATTAATTCCTACTCATGTCTTCCTACTGGGTTTTGGACTCTGGAGGAAACAAAAGGAGTGTGGGAGGGAGGAAGGATATTTGTTTCTAGACATTTTGTTAATACTGTTCCATGATTTATTTTAACTTATTTGTTTGGCCTAACAATATGACTATCTGGAATATTTCACATATTATATATATAAACCTGCCTCATTCTTTTTAATAGCTGCTTTCTATTTTACACTTACTGTATATATATATTTTGCACATTTCTATATTGATGGTCATTTAACTGGTTTTTACATTTTCACATTTACAAACAATGATGCATTTCCTTTGTGTACACGTATGAAATTTTTCCTAGATTATTAGAAGTAAAATTGCTAGATTTTAAAGGGTATTTATGTTTGTGTGTATTTTGTGTTGTAAGACTATCCTTACCTGAGAATGAAAATTGTATATATTAAATTTTCATTTAAAAGTTAATAAAGAAATTATGACCTAGATGGAAATGATTTCATTATTACAAGTAGCTCTGAATATGTAACCCGTTTAAAGTTATTTTGTGTAATATGAACATAATTTTCTTCATTATAATGATAATAAAAATATCTCATAATTTTATAGGTCAGTTTGCGGTTCTCACTATCATTTTGGTTAAATTTGATAGGATTTACTGTTTTTATTCTTAGGTTATCCAAATGTGAAACATTTTTCTTGGGATAAATACTTAGAAGAAACCAATTCTTTACCTGCTCCTGCAAGAGCTTTCAAAGTGGTGAGATATTATATTTTACAATATTTGATTAATTTGTGTTGATGATAGTGTTCAGTCATTGAAATTTAAGAACAGAAAGAGTATTGGTGAACAGGAATAGGAGAGAAACAGAAGACCAAAGAAGTTGTTTGTGAATTTTTACAATTTTGAAAGGCAAAATTGTTACTGGGGGTTTTGTTGTTAGCATCTAAAAAATACTTCCATTTTGGACTTTAAAGCCTCCTTGGAAAATAATTATATTTGAATTGGTTTGCAGTGAGTTGGTTGTACAGCACACTTCTGTTTTTCCAGCTAGATATTCTGAAAGACCAAACAGGATGAGATATTGCTTTATAATGAAAATTATATTTGATCATTCCTTTGGGTTTGTTTATGGCAAGCTGAGATGCTGTTTTTTTCTTTTTTTCATTTATTGCTATAAATCAGCATGTTTGACTACCAAAATGCAAGGTCGTCTGTTTTTATAATAGTATCTTTCTAACTCAGGGTCATTGCTTCTTGCATATTAAGATTCAGAGTTAACCTCAGTTGTGTGCAAGGGAAGAATAAGAAATGAAATGTATTTAAAAATTTTTTAAATCTCATACATCTTTATAATTTGTATTTTCCCATGAAGTTAAAGGAAAAGAAAGATATTTTAAATACTTTATTTTTTTAAAAAAATGTGAACAGTCTATCATAAACAACATTTTTCTTTAATGGATCCTTTTGTGCATAAATTTCTAGGATGTTTAATGATAGAATTAATTAGTAGGCATGGATCCAAATAAGAAAAGAACATCAAAATTTTTGAGAGAAAAACTATATTACATGAAGAAAAGCCATATCAAAGAATATGTATGATTCCATCTGAGAGTAAATTCAGGATTTATAAATGAGTAATGTTTAGAGTCATGTCATATTTATGGATTTTACCTGACTCTCTAACTTTAACATAGCCTCGTACAAAGAAGAGCTGCTTTGCACTTTGCTTTGAACTGGAGAAAATTACGTCAAGCTCAGCCTGCATATCTAGTGTCACAGTGATATCAGAGAGAAAATTAAGATTTCTCTCATTTGGCCTTTAGGTACCTTGCATTAATTGTTCTGCATCCTTTACATAATTTTCACACTTGATTTTCACAGTAACACTTTTATTACACGCATTAGCAATCACCTTGCCTTCTGCCCGTAAATTTTTCAGAGGCTGATGGGTTTTTGCTGAGTATTGAGGTGTGGGTAGCTGTAGGTCCTCATTCTCATTCTTGTTCTTAGTAGAGCAATTCCATCTTGCATGTCTTGATTGCTAATTCTCTTCTTAAAAAGGCATCTGTTGCTTTTTGGTCTCACTACCACCTCTAATCTCTGTGTCTCATCTTTGCCACTTGAAGGTTCTTCCCTCTTTTTTAAAAATAATTTTCATGTTTGTTGATTTTTGCCAAGACACCTCCAGCCAATGAGAAGAAACTCGTCATCCCTGTGGCTAATCAAAAAAACCACAGTATTTTGAATTTCATCTTAAGATATTTGGCTTTCTCTTTGCTCCTGTGACTAGTTAGTTGCTCAGGCTGTTGCTATTGCCTGTGGGCTTGGCCATGTGATTTGGGATTATTTTTTCGATAGGGAGAGTGAGGTCCAAAGCCATTCTAGGAACTTGAGTTTGAAAAGCTAGTTCCCTTAATAACTGATCTTTTTTTTTTTTTTTAATTGTGTCTTTGTGATATAGAGCTCACCTTCCCTTCCTCTGAATCTCACTGTATAAAATTTTCTGTTATGGCAGAAACCTCCACATGGATTCCAGAAAAAAATGAAGCTTGAGGTCATAGACAAAAGAAATCCCATGTTTATTAGAGTAGCAACAGTTGCAGACATGGATGATCACCGAATAAAAGTAAGTGTTCTGTTGTGGTTTTGTTTTGTCTTTTTTTTTTTTTTTTTTTTACAAGACATCTTAGACGAAAACTTTAGCAGATAATTAATTTGTGAAGTCTGAGAATTAAAGTAGTAAAGCCATAGAAATATGCAAATTAAGTGGCTGCGCACATCCTTGTGAGTCAGTATTTTTCCACTCTTTTACTTTACATAAGTATTCTCTTTAATTATGACTGACTTTTAATATTTTAAGTATATATTTGGAGGAAAAAAGTAGATACATCATATTAAGGTAATCTATTCAGGAGAAGATATAATACTTCATTTTCCAGTAGCGTGTTCTTTTTAAAAAATATTTAAGGGCAGTGTTTTCTTATGGGGTATAGTGCATGTCGACTTTTCAGAATATCCTGCTTTTTAATATAGAACAAGTTAAGAGAAATATTTTTATAAATAAAGTCAAATTTTATTAGAGTTGGATTAATAAAAGTCAAGTACCTCTCATAAAGTAAACAAACATGTAAGAAGATGGGTTCAGTCCATGTCCAAATGTGGTAAAGTGAAGTGTAGTAGCAGTTCCGGGTGAGGAGCTTCAGGCTCTCATCTGTTTCTGGCTTCAGCGTTAACTTCACTCTCAAACCAGAATGATGTGCATTCTACTTACCTCACAGGATCATTTAGAATTTCTGTTAAGAATAATACTAGTTATGAGAGCAGCAAGACATTAGATTTACATGGAGTTTTACAGGGTAGGAGTATTCTTCCATTATCTGATATTTGTGGTGATAGCAGTGTGGGAGATTTATGTTACTGTCATTGCTTGATCAATGAGGCTGAGGCGCAGAATAAATTACTTATTAATTATGGGCAGTGGCAGAACTAAGTCACGGTCCTAAGCTATAGGAGTCTAAGTTCATGTTCTTTAAATAATAATAAATCAGATCTTCATGTATCTCTAATGAGATAATATATAGGAAAATAAATTATAAAATAACATGAAAAACCTGTACAAAGGTAGTATTTCCATAAAAGAGAACTTTTAGCATTTAATTCACTGTTTTTAAGATTGCATAATCATATAACATTTTAGAAAATTTTATAAGTAGTGGACGACCTGCGTTAATCTTTTTCAAGTGTGTTTTCTTGTTAGTTTTCCTTAGAAATGTAGAATTAAGTAATACATTATTTTTATAAATCAAATTGGTCAGAATTGAAAACAAAAAAGTGTTTTGGCTTGGGTGCAGAAAGTTTATTCCCATATACAGCTGGTGAAAGTATAAAGTGTCTCAGCCTTTCTGGAGAGCAGTTTGGTGATAGGCATCAAAAGTCTTAGAATGTTGTTTATCCTTTAATTCAGGAATTTCAGTCCTAGGAATTTATGTTAAAGATATAACCAAAAGGAATATGCAAAGATAAAAGCTGCAAGGAGGATGTAACAGAGCCAGTGGTTTATGGTATTTAGCACTGAGAATAAGCAGAGTGGGAGATGGGTAAAAATAAATGACTCTACGTCTACATGCTGTTTCATATTTTAGAAGAATATTTAATTTTGGCAAGTGAGAAATTCAGGTTTAATACTATATATAATGTCTGGTATTGTCTTTTAAAAGAATATATATATGTATGTGTGTGTATATATATATGTATGTATGTGTATATATGTGTGTGTGTGTGTACACACACACACACACACACACACACACACACACATAAGCAGTTATGGAAATAAAGCAAAATAATGACAGTGATTTTCTGTTAAGATTATACATGATTAGGTTTTTCTTTTTAATTACCAGGTTTCAGGAACACATATTACTTTTGTGATTTTGGTCCAGAGGAGTCAAATGCTCTAAAGTGGATGGTTCAGTTAGTTAATGAGAAAACTTTAGACTAGAAATCCAGCTCTTTTTGCTTCTGGCTGAATTCTCTTTCCAGTACAACATCAGGTCAGTCTTTAATATACAAAAAAGAACTGGCTAGTGAGGTATATAGTTGACAATCATCTTTTATAATACTGGAATGAATTTCATAGCTAAACATAAACCGGTGGACAAATATCTGTTTTTTTATGAGGTCCACAAAAGGTTAGTGAACAGGTGACAGTAACTCAATTTGAGGATTCATCAGAGACTTGTGAAAATACAGAACGCTTTCAACAGTAGAAGTTTTTCTAATAATATGGGAGATGATATAGCAAGAACTCTTATTTTTTCTTTTTCAGGAAGGACAAGAAAGCAGAAAATAGAGACGAAGTCATTAGTGTAGTGTAAAAAATAGTTTAAGTTTCTCAAGGATAAAAATCAACTCTTAAGTTAAATAAAATCAACTTTTTAAGTTATGTAATACATAATATTTCACACTGAGTTATTACAGTTAAATTTTTTTAAACCTGGTATATTTTGCTGTTGAAGAAAAATGACAAGAATATTTCTGCTCTTGTCTTTTATGTTTTCGTGACAGAATGTAAGATTGTTCTGCCCTCTCCATCCCCACCGCCAGGTCTGGTTCCCCAGAGGCAAGAACTTTCAACTCTTTTGGCTGTTGCTTATGACATTAGATCGGCAGTTTAAAAAAATAATAGCTGCATTCTGCTACTTCTGAATACATCAATTTTAAATATATTTATTTCCTTCCTGTTTTGGTAGTTCAGGATTTAGATCTTGTCATCCTTCCCTTCCGCTTATCCTTTCAGTAATTATTTCACAGTGTTTGTTCTTTTTTTTTTCACTCTTCCACGTTTACTGTTGTAAACAAATCTTGTTCACTGCTGAGCAAAGGAGTCTTTTTCTTATGATACTTTGTTTTTCCTAGAGTCAGTAATTAATTTGTATTTTGATTTTAAATTGTCTGTGTTCTTACTAGATTTTAACAAATGCTCCAATAAATCTGACAAGTCTTTTGGTCAAAAAGCTCAAGTGGGGCTTCCCTGGTGGCGCAGTGGTTGAGAGTCCGCCTGCCGATGCAGGGGACGTAGGTTCGTGCCCCGGTCTGGGAAGATCCCACGTGCCGCGGAGCGGCTGGGCCCGTGAGCCACGGCCGCTGAGGCTGCGCGTCCGGAGCCTGTGCTCCGCAGCAGGAGAGGCCACAACAGTGAGAGGCCCGCGTACCGCAAAAAAAAAAAAAAAAAAAGCCCAAGTGTATTTTTGAATCTTGCGTCTATATCTTTCTTTTTTTCCTGAACCCTTCTTCCCACAGCTTAACAGCCACCTATTCTGATCAGCGTGGTTACCCTCTCAGCCTCACACGCAGCATCCATCCCGAGACTCCTCTTTGCTAACACGCTATATTGTATATTCATTTTTCCTGAGTCTCATGCTTTATACTTCTTTGTATACTCTCTTACCTTGCTGAAACCCATCTTTTGTAACTTTCTGAGGAAGGGTGTATGAAAGGCATATTTTTCGACTCTTTGCATACCTGAAAATGTCAGTATACTAGCCTTTCACTTGATTCATACTGTGATGGGGTAGAGAATCATTTCCCCTCAGAAACTACAAGCATTGTTCTGCTGTCTTCCCACGTCAGGTGTTAGTTTTTGAGACATCCAAGGCCACTGGGTTCCTTCTTTCTGGGTGATGTACCTTTTCTCTCTGGAAACTCTCAAGACCACTTTGTCCCTGATATTCTGATGTTTTGTGGTGACGTGCCTTGTTGTGAGGGTCTTTTTTCATTTATCATGCAGGGCACTAATACCCTTTCACTGTGGAGTTTCATATCCTTTGGTTTTTAGAAATGTTCTTACATTATTGCTTTGATGACTTCCTTCTCTCTCACTGTTCTCCTTTGCAAGTCCTGCTGCACTCTGGTATTAAACCTCTGGGATGGACCCCCTATTTTTCTTATATTTTCTTTCTTATGCCTCTCTGATTTTTTTTTCTACTTGCTTAGAGATATGCACTCTATTTTTAAATCCTGTATTGCATTTTTAATTACAACTATGTTTTTTTTAATTTTCAAGAGTTTTTTCTTATTTTCTAGTCTTCTCCCTTCCCCCCTTTCAAAACGGCATCCTCTTTTTATTTCCTGAAGCAATATTGTTTCTTATCTGAGGACACCAGTGATAGTTTTCCTTCTGTTGCCTTTTATTTTCTCTAAATTCCTCTTTGAGTTAGTTTGGCTTCTGCTTTCACATTAGAGCCTCTCTTCAAATGTCAAGTCCTTGGTTGGCTGTTCACAGTAAGAAAAGGCGCTTAACATTAGTTGTTTTTAGTCAGTAAGGTGGGCTTTATTGGCTTTTGGGCTTCATGTGGGAAAAGAGAGCAGAGAGCCAGCTTTTCATAGGGAGGTCCCCATTCTTCAGCGTCTGGATTCTTGGTCTAGAGCCTTTCCAGTTTCTTCTAGTCTCCTCCCTAGGGAGGGGCAGACTTGGTGGCCGCTGTGTGAGGCAGGGAGGAGGATGGGGTTGGAGGATACAGGCTCTCACTCGGTCCATGTGCTTTCTGTCCTGCCTGTCACCATTGTCCTGGAGTTTAAAACCTCCATGCTTATGTCTCTAGAAAGTAAACCTCTACTCTTTCCGGGTTGCTGAAGGGGCAGTTCCTTTGGTGGGTGGCATAGAGGATCAGACCTGGAGGTCTAACCACTCCATATTCGGAGTCTGAGCCAATCCTGTCGTTTTCCAGACCTCCTCACATACCTGCTGCCTCCATATTGAGTTCTTCTGGGTTCTGCAGTGTGAGCCAGTTCACTCTGGGCCTGCATTCCCTCTCTAGGCATCTGGGTTGCAACCCACCCACTCTCTACCAGTGGGGCAGCACTCCCTCCTCTGCTTCTGCCCTCCACATGCATCATTGCCACTCCTCACCTATCAGCTACTTTCCTTCTCCATTTGTCCTTCTGGGTTTATACCTTTTCAAACATAACTTTCATTTCAGAAGAGAGCAGAAATAAGCACCTGGGTCTAAAATGTGTTTTACTGAGTTGCCTTTCACCTGAACAGAAAATACAACCAAATCATTTTTTAAAAAAAGAAATAGTGTGCTTTCTAAAAATAGTATCTGTCTTAATCTTGAAATTTTCAGTTACGAGTATTAAGTTTTCATAAAGGGTCCAAATTATACTCCTAGGTTAAAAAATGTGTTCAGTTTTCTAAACTGTAATTTTAAATATGTGCAAGTTAAATCATCTGTACTATGCTTTGATACATAATAGTCGATTTTCTTTAGAATTTTAATTAAATTCAGCCTTGTCACTGAGTTGCTTTTATGTTTAACTGTTTTTATACTGGGACATTTCTATTATAAATATTTTTGGATGTCTTTTTATGTTCTGTACAATGTTTAAATATTTCGTGTTGTGCGTTTATGTATCTTCCTCTCTTGCTCTTTGTCAGGCATTTGATTTCATTTCAAAACAGGACCCAGCAAGAGAAAAGCTGTCAGTTACCATTACTAGAGTGTCTGATTTTTTGTTTGTTTACAGCCTCTTAATGTGCCAGGGACTGAAGTAGCAAAGATGAAATGAAATTATATGAACTTTAATAAATTTATTTCATCTGGGCTTCCAGAGTAAGAATATTAATTAGGGTTAATATTAATTTTGTGTATATTATTAATGTTCACATTATTTCAGATAGCAGTTTTTTAATTGAAGTATACTCAACTTACAATATTTTATTAGTTTCAGGTGTACAGTGTAGTGATTCAGTATTTTTGCAGATTATACTCCATTAAAAGTTATTATAAGTAATGGCTATAATTCCCTGTGCTGTACAATATATCCTTGTTGCTTATCTATTTTATACATAGTAGTTTGCATCTGTTAATCACATACCCCTAATTTGTTCTTTCCCCCTTCTCTCTTCCCCTCTGGTAACCACTAGTTTGTTTTCTATATCTGTGGGTCTCTTTCTGTTTCGCATATGTATTCATTTGTATTATTTTTTAGATTCCACATATAAATGATTAGGTAGCGGTTTTTAAGTGCATTTGCTACTTAGGGAATTGTATTGTTACCTCTGTTCATAATATCTAAATTAAATTTTAACTCTGAAATTTAACCTTAAAGTACTAGGATTCTCCCGATTGCTGGCCAACCTAGTTTGTAGATGTTAGACTTATTTACAGTAACTAAGGTATATCTGTCATCTAAGATAGATGACTTTTCATTGCCAAACTGAGAGGTCAGTTTTAATGAAAAGTAGGAAGGGGTTATGGTATCACCAGATATAGTAGCTCCAACACATTCTTGAAGGTATATGGGAGGAAATTTTTTAAAGAACCCTATTATTTATGATGATATTAAGATTTTTGGAGTCTATATTGCTGTACAGTGGTGTCCCGTTTAGTGTCAGTGGGACTCAATTCTGAGTGCACAGCAGAGTTACTTAGAAGTTAAGTAAACATACAGGTGCACAGAACCCAAGCTATAAGTTCAGAACCTCCTTGGTGGGCTCAGCCATTTTTTTTTTTTTTCTTCTTTTCAATAATCATGAGTAATTCTAGTGTATATCCAGGTTGGAGAGCCACTTACTTGTTAGGATTGAGTTTGTTTGCTATAGGAAGATAGCTAAATTTTGTAAAATTTAACAAATGGGACATGAGATATGGGAACATTGCTTCCAGTATAGAAGAAGTGAAATTCAGGAATAGCAAGATGAGAAAACGTAAGAGTTTCGTGTATCCAGTAAAATAGAGCATTATCACTTGAAGATTAGTTGAGAATTAGAATGCTTAAAACTTAACTATAATGCTGTGAATTATGACTGCTCATTTATTGGTGGCATTGATAGCATAAACTTTAGAAAATTACCATGAATATCATTCTGTGTTATTTGAACATTATTTTTGATCAGAGGAAAGGAAAGGGTTGTTTCAAGTTAAACAACTTTCTTTAAGTGCTGCTTTTATATGCCATGTATGTGAATGATGAACAAGTTTATTTTGGATCCATGAATTTTAGCCTCTTGCTCCTCCTAACTAGCTCTGTGATCTTTTCTCCTCTTTGAAATATTATCCATGATTTCTTGCAGGTGTGGAATTCTGTGGGATTTAATTCTAGGATTAATTAATTTCTAAGCTTGAGAAAGTGGAGTCATTGCAATGGACATTATATTGAACCCATATATACATACCTTAATAACTCTGTACTGTTCCATCGTATAAATATACGTAATTTATTTAACCAGTCTCCTGATGGTAGACACTCCGGTTGCTTTCTACTACAACGAGTTGAGTTATTTAGATTATCAAGTCAAAGATGATATATTTTAAGTGTTGATCCATTATTGCCAAATAACTCTCCAGAAATATCTCACCAGTCAAGACTCCTGTCAGTGGTCTGTGAGAACCTCCATTTATTCTCATACTTATCAGCTCTAGAAGTCACCAAAATGGAATATTTTGGCAGGTTGAAAGGCGAAGAATTTCATCCTGTGATTTTAATTTGTAGTTTTTTAGTTATAAGTGAAATTGATTGTCTTTTCACGTGTTTACTAACAATTTATTTTCTTGTTTATGAGCCACTTGTATCTTTTCCATCTTTTCTGTTGGATTTTTCATCTTTTTATACTGATATATGGTGATTTTACAAATTAAGGAACGAAGTACATTGTCACATGTTAACAGATGGGTTTTTCAGGTATCTTTTGGGTTTTCCATCTTGCCAGCAGTAATATTTGCCATTGTGAATATTTAAATTTTGATGTACTCGAATTGATGCCTCTTTTCTTTTATGGCTTTTGAGTTTGGTGTCTTGCTTACAAAGGCTACTGCACTCTAAGATAAATATATTAATGTATGCTTTCTTCTAGAACTTTTATTGTTCAGTTTTCAGTGTTCGGATTTTTGCATCCATCTGGCATCTATTGTGTTTTTAGTAGTAAGAGATTCATAGACTTTAAGAAGGAAATCTAGCTGGCAAACTTGATCTAAAATAAAATATATATAACATTTTAGTATATCCTTTCCTTCTCAAAGATAAAAAATATGTGATACTTGAAAGATATGTAGCTGATCCTTAGTAACCATGCCTGAAAGACTAACTGCCCTTTTACATGGTGGCCAATAAAGTTGGTAGCCCTGACCACTCTGTAAAATCTCTTTGAGAGATATTGTAGTTATTTATAAGAAAAAATATTTTTAAATGCATTTGATGGAGGCATATCTTGTAAATTGTGTGTCCATCTGCTGAATTTTTTTAAGGTTTCTTTAGCATAATTCTAGGAGACTTGACATATATATGAAAGGTCCTGCCTCTCTACTCTCCCTCCTCCTCCCTCCCTTCCCTGATATATTCATTACTCAATAATATTGATTGGGTGTTTAGTGTTGCTCATATGAAGATGTTAGGTACTCAAACTGCTTATAGTAGTGGGAGATACATGTAATATGTCTGTAGAAGTATTACCCAAAAAGTGCCCTTGGCAAGACATTTAATTATGGTTAGATAATGTAGTTCAACAGTACCTCTTTTTTGTTGTTGTTGTTGTTGTTGTTGTTGTACGCGGGCCTCTCACTGTTGTGGCCTCTCCCGTCGTGGAGCACAGGCTCCAGACGTGCAGGCTCAGCGGCCATGCCTCATGGGCCCAGCCGCTCCGCGGCACGTGGGATCTTCCCGGACCGGGGCACGAACCCACATCCCCTGCATCGGCAGGTGGATTTTCAACCACTGCGCCACCAGGGAAGCCCCAACAGTACCTCTTTTCTCATACTAGGATGAAGTAATTTGAATAATTAAAATAATTTATCTGGATATTAAATGTACTAAATAAGTTAGAAGAGAATGAAGATGGTTATGGTGGGCAAAACTTTTACTGTAGGAATTCTCGTGACCTAAATTATACTATTAATTTCTTTTTGTTATCCAGGTTCACTTTGATGGCTGGAATAGTTGCTATGATTACTGGATAGATGCAGATTCTCCTGATATTCACCCCGTCGGTTGGTGTTCAAAAACCGGGCATCCTCTTCAGCCTCCTTTGAGTAAGAGACACAGTGATAACCTAAAGAAATGTTCCCATTTTCTTGCGTAGTGTGCTTAATATTTTCTTTTCCTCTACCTTCTCGTTCTATTGGGTTGGCCAAAAAGTGCCTTCAGTTTTTAAGTAAAAATAAAAGACACATTTTTTCATTTTCACCAAGAACTTAATTGACAACGTATTCACCCTTTTTTTCCACTACCTTCTGCCATTTTTCAGGCAACTTTGTAATTCAGTCTTCCCAAAACTTAATTATCTTTTTGAGCAAAGAACTGTTTAGGTGCCTTTTACAGTCTTCCAGTGAATTGAAATTTTTTCCATTAAGAGAATTTTGTAAAGACCTAAAAAATGGAAATCCGAAGGTGCAATGTCTGGTGAAACCAGCAGATGAATCAGAACTTCCCAGCCAAGCTGTAACAGTTTTTGCCCGGTCATCAAAGAAACATGCAGTCTTGTGTTATCCTGATGGAAGATTATGTGTTTTCTGTTGACTAATTCTGGACGCTTTTCATCGAGTGCTGCTTTCATTTGGTCTGATTGCGGGCAGTACTTGTTGAAATTAATCATTTGGTTTTCCAGAAGGAGCTCATAATAGAGGACTCCCTTCTAGTCCCACCATATATACATCACCTTCTTTGGATGAAGACTGGCCCTTGGTGTGGTTGGTGGTGGTTCATTTCACTTGCCCCACGATCTCTTCTGTTCCACATTATTGTACAGTATCCACTTTTCATTGCCTATCACAGTTTGTTTTAAAAATGGAATGTTTTCATTACGTTTAAGAAGAGAACCACATGCAGAAATATGGTCAAGAAGGTTTTTTTCGCTTAACTTATGTGGAACCCATACATCAAAGCGATAAACATAACCAAGTTGCTGCAAATGATTTTCAATGCTTGATTAGATATTTGATATTTTGGGTATGTCAGCTATCTCCCACCTGGTATAATGTTGATTGTCCTCAATTAATGTCTCGATTTGATCGCTGTCAGCTTCAGCTGGTCTCATGGAGCATCGTCCAGTGAGAAATCTCCAGCCCGAAACTTTGCAAACCGTTTTTGACGTGTTCGATCAGTCACAGCACTTTCTCCATACACTGCACAAATCTTTTTCTGCATTTTGGCTGCGCTTTACCTTTCCTGAAATAATAAAGCATAATATGCCAAAAATGTTGCTTTTTTTCTTCCATCTTCAGTATTAAAATGGCTACACAAAAATTCACCAATTCTGATAAGTCTTTTTTTAAATGCATGCTAATATGACAGCTGTTACATAAAATCTAACAAAATTGTTTTGAAATAAGTTAAAGACAACTAAGTACTGCTAGAGCCATCTTATGGGAAAAACCAAACAAACCTTTTGGCCAACCCAATGACTTCTCTACTGTACATTTCTTCTTTGGTTAATCCTTTTGCCTCTTACTGCATTTTTAGTTACCTGATAGTCAAAAATACATAAAAGAAAAAATTTAATATTTGAAAAAGTAAAGTGTTTCTAGACTTTTATTTAACAGTATCATCATCTTTTAAAACTAGTACTGAATTTTGGAAGACAATTTGTCAGACTATCAAAATTTAATGTATCAATGTCAATATCCTAAAAGTGATTTTATCTTGTAGTTTTGCAGAATAGTACCATTGGGAAAAACTGGGCAAAGTGTACAAGGGATCTCCCTGTGTATTATTACTTAAAACTGCATGCGAAGCTACAGTCACCTCAATAAAAATTTCAGTTAACTTCAATTTTTTAAAAAAGGTACACTGAGAACTTGACATACCAGATCTCAGTTTTGGAGGAAAATAAATACATTGTAGAAAGAAAAATGTAGCAAATACATTATTGTCGGGTTTCTTAAAAAAATTGAACATGCCTTCCCCACCTGGTGGCTTCACTTCTGGATGCCACATAGAAGCTACATAAGGGCACCAGAATACACAGACATGGTATCGGTTACAGTATGTTTAAAATAATAAACCTTGGAAACAAATATTGGTTAAATAAATTATGGTGCACTCATGCTACAGCTACAGTGCAACAGTCATAAAAATATTACTATCGAGAAGGAAAGATTTATAAGACATGAAGTTAAAGACCAAAGAAGAATGTTTCAGAATCGTACATATCTATGTTGTGCCTTTTATGTGGCAAAATAAAACAAAACCAAAAACTTGATACATGTATATATACAAATATAGATACATGTGGGAATGCTTGGAACATCTAGGAAGGTTACACATTAACATGATTAGTCAGGAAAAGGAATGAAATGTGAGGAGAGTTGCTTGAGGGGATCTGTAACTGTTCTTCTGTATTCTGGTGTATTCTCTGAAGTTTTCACGGTGTGCAGGTATTCATATATTAATTATGTTATTTACTTGATCAAAATGTTCAGAACCATCTCATTATTTTAGATTTCGGTATCTCTGGAATTTGTGACATTTTGAAAGAGGGTTGGATCAAAGGTTACCATTTCACTGTTGAAGTGTGAGCAAAGTCCTAGGGGAAAACCTTTAGAAGTAGAGACTTTAGACATATTTTTAATTTTGTAGGACCTTCTTTTTCTGTTTATACATGTTGATTGAAAAATTGGATTTTTTTCCCTATTCTGATCCAAGACATTTGACTCTTGTAGCCTTAAATTTTTGCTTTTTTTTTTTTTGGCTTTTTAATAGGCCCCTTAGAATTAATGGAAGCCTCGGAACACGGTGGATGCTCAACCCCAGGATGTAAAGGGATTGGCCATTTTAAGAAAGCAAGACACCTGGGCCCTCACAGGTATGTGGTGCTGCCACTCAGGTGGAGATTCCTTATGTGGTCGGAGGAGGGTGCCTGTCCCTTGAATGTGGAAGATAATGATTTCCATGTATACTAAATAGATACGAGCTAATTCTGCATTCGGATCCATATGAAATGTGGTTACCATGGTGACCATGTAAAACTGAAGCATGTATCTGTAGTTAAATTTGCCTGGGAAAGAATGCGTTCATGATTTAAAATAGATTCACTCTAGGTACTTGGCTTTTCTTGGCAACCTGATTAGTTTTATAGATACTGAACTTCTGAGATAGTCATTTTGGGTTGATTATTAATAATGAGAAAGGGGCGGGCCTTGTTGAAAGTATTTGGTAGAATATTCTATGATTGGGTGACTCAACAATTTGAATAACGAGAGGTGAGATTATTGTAGATTAGCAGCAAAGATCACAAAAGGCACAAATATAAATAGACAAACATCAGAATACATTGTCAACAATAAAGTTTTTCAATATTTTTCTCTCACATCTAAGTAACTTAAAAGAAAGAAACTAAATTTGAACAGTTGAAATTTGATGTATTGTTTAGGCAATTTGGGGTCTTTGTAGACACGTTAAAATATTACTGAAATAGTAAGAAACGTCTGTGATTTAACTGGGATTTTTAGAGGACAGAGGCATCACCTAATTCACGTACACATTAGAATAATAATTTGTCGGTATAAGTATTCTAACTGTATGTTAATTGGATGGCCCAGTAGTAATAATGATTCCTTGTTTACCTAGTTTATACAGGTTGTGAATCTAGGTCTTTAAAAAATCTGAAGATTTCACTACCTGTTCCTCTAAGAATTAATAGGAATTGTTAAATTGGTGTGATTATTTTATCTTTATATAATTTCCTCTTTCTTAAATCTCTGCAGCCTCAAATGCTGCTTATCTTCCTTTTGCAACACTCCTGACAAGTTTTGTTTTTTGTTTGGTTTTTTTTTTTTTGCGGTACGCGGGCCTCTCACTGTTGTGGCCTCTCCTGTTGCGGAGCACAGGCTCCGGACGCGCAGGCTCAGCGGCCATGGCTCACTGACCCAGCCGCTCCGCGGCATGTGGGAACTTCCTGGACCGGGACATGAACCCGTGTCCCCTGCACCGGCAGGCGGACTCTCAACCACTGTGCCACCAGGGAAGCCCATGCCAAGTTTTTTTATGGGGTTCAGTGTGTTCCAGAGTAAAAGTCTGTGCATAGACAGCATAATGATTCCATTTGCAAATATCCATTTAAAAATCCTTTTCATGGCTTATGAGACTGCAAACCAAAAGCTGTATGATTAAAGGGGCATTAAAAATACTGCATCTTAGAAGTAATTCAGTATTGGCAAGTGAAAGCAGCTGGATTACTTTTAGGCATTACAGTAGTATCTCCCTTACCCCCCTTATCCCTGTGGGAGATATGTTCCAAGATCCCCAGTGGATGCCTGAAACCTCAGATAGTACCGAACCCTATATGTACTATGTTTTTTCCTATACATACATACCTGTGATAAAATTTAATTTATAAATTAGGCAGAGTAAGAGATTGGCAACAATAATAATAAAATAGAACAATTATAACAATATATTATATTAAAAGTTATGTGAATGTGGTCTCTCTCTCTCTAAATATCTCATTGTACAAATTTAATGCCTTTTCCATTTTAACTCAATGCTTATTATACACTAACTTTCGCAGTTTGAGGTGTGACAGCAGTACTAACACAAATTTCTTTTTCTTTCTTCAAAATTTCACAGAAGATTTGTTCTTACTGTAGAGTTTAGCAGCCTCAGTGTATGATTTTTTTCTTCATGAAGTCGAGAACTGTCACTTTTTCACCTAAGGAAGCACTTCACGGCTTCTCTTTGGTGTACCTGGATTGCCAGCATCACTACTGTTGCACTTTGGGCTGTTACTAAGTACAGTAAGGGTGACTTAACACAAGCCCTGTGATACCTCAACAGTGGATCTGATAACCTAGGTGGCTACTAAGTGATTAACAGGCGGGATACACTGGACTAAGGGGTGATTTGCTCCCTGGCAGGTCAGAGTAGGACAGCGTGAGATTTTGTCACGCTACTCAGAATGGCACACAGTTTAAAACCTATGAATTGTTTATTTTTGGAATTTTTCATTTAATATTTTCGTACCTTGGTTGACCTCAGATAAGTGAAACCACAGAAAGCAAAACCATGGATAGGGAGTGACTGCTGTATATAAGTCCAAAAACTCATTAGTATGCTAAATTCCCATTATATATCTATAAATTCTTTCATTTAGTAAATATTTTTGAGCAGTGGGTTTTTTTTTTTTAGTAAGATTTATTGAGCATTTGTTTACTCTCTCTGAGCTTTGCACTAATTGTTTTACATGTATTGGATAACCTTCAAGCGACCCTATAATACAGAACTATTATTTCCTCCATTTTTTTGATGAAGCCACCACGGCACTCTAGAGGTTTTTCTAACTTGCCCATTTGACTGCTGGTGAGGCGGGAGCCAGGAATGGTGCCCAGTCTAACTGTGCCCTTGACCACCCCCCTCTCACTGACTCTCAGGGCACGGCTCCCTGAATTAGTCACAGATCCAGCCTTCAAAGAACTCAGTGACTAATGGACCTATAAAAGCTGTACATAATTTTATTAAAATATAAGATACAAAATAGTAACTAATATTGAAACTTTGACATATGTACCTCTCTACTGTACAACCCCAAGATGTTCATTGAACCAAAGGCAATTTGCTCCAATTATGAAGGAAAAAAAGAAATCTTAAAAATGGGTGAATACTGACATTATGTTTTTGGGGGTACAATGAAAAATTTACAAAGAATTTTTTTTTTTTTTTGGTCTTCTGGGAAGAAAATCCACCTTGTAACAATGTTCATAATCTCTTTAGGAGTGCTGTAGGTCTGAGCAGAGAGGTTTGCCTGTCACAGCAAGGTCTGTGGTGACAGTCCTGATGGCACCAGCCATTCATTAAGACTGCCTTTCCCTAAGTGTGCTGTGGACCTCTGAGGGTCCTTCACCTGGTCCACACCCATTTCACAAAGTTTCAGTGACTGTCTCTGGAATCTTTTTTCAAAGATGCAGTGTTGTATTTGCTGAATGAAGGGAGAAATTATGGGGAGAATCATGAAAGATGTTATGGAGAAATGTGATCCAAAAAAAAAAAGATCTATCAGTATAATTGGAACCATAGTGGAGAATGACTCATTGTTTTCTGGAGTGACAGAGGAATAAGTATACCTCATGGCTTAGAAGCCATGCATTGATAAAGAAGTTGTATTCATTGTGTTCATTTCCTTGTCACGTATCAGACATAACCGGCAGATCTGTATATAACTCTGGGGCAGGGATGCGATCCAGAGAACTAGTGTCAGCTCCTGCCTGTGTCCTATATTCCCTTCTTTTCAGCCCTCTCAGCTGCCTTTTCTTAGTCTCCCTGAATATGCTGTTCTCTTTTCAGCACTCAGAGCTCTTTATCTGGCGGGATATTAATCCTTACCAGTCACAGCCTGTTTTCCATTTCCTTGGTAGACTTGCAGAAGAGCTGCTGCATCATGGCTGTTCTTTAAAAGGTTCATTTCACTGGCGCTTATTTTTGTCCTTACTGAGAATGCTGTGCTTAGGAAAACAACGAGAAAATTCTGCTTGGATTAATCTACTGAGAAACCACATAAATCAAAACATGCATTCTTTGCTTAGATAACAAGGAAAGTTGCTCTTTTGGCACGAATAATCAATTTTATGAACATGTAAGCAAAAGCCTGTGTTTTGACTAGCATGTGTTGTTAGAGTCTCCAGAAATTACAATAGTTGAATTTGATCTAAGAAGTGTTAGAAACAGAAATGTGTTCTCAACAATGAAATGTAAGAATGTGATGTTTTTCAATGTTGAAATGTAAACAATCAGTGAGTGAGTTGGATGTGGATATGGTGTTCTCATTTCTAGGGATGTTCAGGAGCCAGATGACTTAATTCTGTCTCTAGCAAGGCAGCATTAATATTGGTTGTGTCATGGTGTTTCCCTTTGTTGATTCATTCATTTGGCCTACCGAGAGGTCATAATGGGAGGAGATAAAAGGGTAACTAAAGTTATATAAAACTAAATGTTCTACATATCTAATGCCTTCGGAAGTAAATGTTTCCTGATGCGAGGTTTATCTTGGTGAAATTAAATAAGAAAAGAAAAAAACAGAGAGTACTTCCTGCAACCTTAAAGGATGTTTATAAAGTCCATGGAGAGTTTTAAAAAATTAGTAACTCTGGATTTATACCTGCAAACTGTAGTCATCATGTTCATTCAACATCCATCCATTCGTGGAACGAACACTTACTGAGTGTCTGCTGTATGCAGATACTGGGTTAGGTGATGGGCTGCACAGAGGAGAGGGCCCCTACTTCTAAGGAGAGCAGTGTGGTACAAACAGAATTTTGGAGAGGCGTGAATGAGTATCGACTTTTCCTGAGGGAAGCAGAGAGCCTCCGTGAATGGGGCGTAGTTCGGAGTTTTTAATGCTGTTGTTGACTTTTGCTGGTGGTCTCTTGCACAGCAGGGGTTAAGTGTTACTCTTCTTTTAAAATAATAATCCTAGGCTAGATTTTTTTTGTGGCTTCCTATTTGTGAGGCACTTAGATCTGTTATCTCATGTAATTCTCTCAGCAGTTCTATAAAGCTGGCACTGTTCTAATCTCTGTTTTACAGAAGTGGGAGGAGAGATTTAGAATGCTTGAGAAAGTGCCCAGGATCAGAGAGTGGCAGACCTGGGATTCAGCCCAGGCTTTTTTTTTTTTTTTTTTTTGCG
>NW_006776635.1:1188714-1221034 GCF_000442215.2 Lipotes vexillifer
CCCGTGTCCCCTGCGTCGGCAGGGGGACTCTCAACCACTGCGCCACCAGGGAAGCCCGCAAGTTCCCTTTTTAAAGACTCAGTTTCAACATCTATAAACTGAGCATTAGAATAGGAGTGACTTCCCAGGAGTTAGTCGAGGTGATGCAAGTAAAGCACGCAGCCCGGGTAACGCGCTCAGTCTGTGGTAATGTTTGTCGTTGTCATCTTCATTTTACAAATGAGAAAACGGAGTCCTCCAAGTTGTGCCTGCTCGTTGTGGATAAAGCTGCAGAGCACATCTAGAATCCTGAGTGATTATTCTCAGTTGTAAATCAAACCATATCATTTCTTTATTCAAAGGTCCTCCAGTGGCTACAAATGGAACCTAAAATAGAAATATGAACTGGTGACTGTGACCTGCTAGGACCTACATAATACTTCCCTGCCTGCTCCTACACCATCTCCTGCCCTTGATCACTTCACTCTAGCCTAGCTGGTCTGTCTTTCGCTAACTCACGCCTGGCTTTCCCTGTGTTGTATTACTCTTCCCATTTCCTGGAATGCCTTCTTCAGAGAGGCCCTTCCTCACCGCCCCCCTCGCAGCCCCGCAGTCTCTCTTACATTATATTCTGGCTTTTGTCACAATGTGGGGTTGTCCAGTTTATTTATGTAAATCATGTATAGCCCATCCCCTTCTAGAATATCAACTCCATGAGAGCAGACAGCTTGTCTTTTTCATTTTGACTGTGTTTCCCATGGCTAGAAAGGTAATTAGCACATCGTAGTTACTTGATAAATACTTGTCGATCAAATGAATGAAATAATTCAAGAGTGAAGTTATCTAACCATTTTAAACTTAGTTTGTCACATGAAAAGCCTTCCTTGTGCGTTATTGTAAAGATTAAGTAAAATACTGCATGTAAAATACTTAGCATGGTGTTCTATATATAGCAAATGCTCCATAAATATCGCTGGTTTTGTTTTTGTTATTGTTGGGTTAACATTGTATACATTTATGTCAACACATGATCAAATGTTATTTACTTTCCTCTTCTGCATAGATATCAAAGTAGCATGTAAGGAAAGAAAATAAAGATTGTACTTTTGCTTACAAGGTGTCTGTGATAAATTTTATAGACCATTATCAGAATCACTTGGGAGCATTTGCAGACTCTTCTCTCCTCCCAGGAGGATGTGTCAGATTCTCTTGGTAGAGGGCAGAAAGGCAGTGTTTAAAAATTTTCCCTAGGTGATTATCAACATTCCAAATAGTACCTAACCTGAGGAAAAGAATATGCAAGACACTAATATAATTTACCTAAGTCCCAATCATTTCCAGATTTCAGGAGGCTTCCTAAAAACCAAGGGGCAGGGCTTCCCTGGTGGCGCAGTGGTTGAGAGTCCGCCTGCCGATGCACGGGACACAGATTCGTGCCCCGGTCCAGGAAGATCCCACTTGCCGCGGAGCGGCTGGGCCCGTGAGCCACGGCCGCTGAGCCTGCACGTCCGGAGCCTGTGCTCCGCAATGGGAGAGGCCACAACAGTGAGAGGCCCGCGTACCGAAAAACAACAACAAAAACAAACAAACGAACAAAAAACCAAGGGGCAAGATAGGGAGTTAGTTGGAGGGGCTGATTATGCATTGAGATAGAGGCTGCCCAGTTTTTCTGGAGACTGGAAAGCTGAGGCCCAGGCACAGGAGTATGCTGACTTAATGCTGAATTAACAGTTAGTGATCTAGATTCCCTTTGCTTGGATAACAGGTGTAGTGGCATGCGATGGCTGCAGAGGAATCAAATCCTTAAAAACATCTGGCTTTGCTTTTTGTGGCAAGTGTCAAGCTGCCTCAAAGGAAAGCACAAAAACTAACTTTATAATCAGCCGAAAAACAACAACAAAAACAAACAAACGAACAAAAAACCAAGGGGCAAGATAGGGAGTTAGTTGGAGGGGCTGATTATGCATTGAGATAGAGGCTGCCCAGTTTTTCTGGAGACTGGAAAGCTGAGGCCCAGGCACAGGAGTATGCTGACTTAATGCTGAATTAACAGTTAGTGATCTAGATTCCCTTTGCTTGGATAACAGGTGTGATCCCCCCATGGAATCCGAGAGACGAACCAGTGGTCACAGATAGAAGGGAAGGGAGCTAGATGGGTCTTTATCCAAGTTAGCTTCTGGTCCGTTTTCATATTAGGGATGGGAATAGCTACAGATTGATTTTTTTTTTTCTAGGATATCGGGTATACGTATGGCCTGGAGACAGGAAATGGGGGGAACCTCCTTCCTTTGGAGAGTAGCAGCTGTTATAAAGGAAATTAAACAGTTTGTGATGGCCCTGGGCCTGGAAGATCACTTTAGGAAGGGATCTGCTCCATCTGTCAATCACTCTGTCTGTGTCCCACCTCTATCACCCACCCTTCTATGTTAAGCATTTCTCTCTTGGGCTGTTGGTTCCTAGAGATATGCACAGGCCCTGCCCTTGGACAACACAGGAGAAAGTCCTTCAGTGACCATCATACACTTCCAAAGACTGCATTTAAAAATCGAATGCAAAGACATAATTGCTATCAGAATATACTTAAATTATGTTTGTTTGTTTGTTTGTTTGTTTTAATTTATTTATTTACTTTTGGCTGTGTTGGGTCTTCGTTTCTGTGCAAGGGCTTTCTCTAGTTGCCACAAGTGGGGGCCACTCTTCATTGCGGTGCGTGGGCCTCTCACTATCGCGGCCTCTCTTCTTGCAGAGCACAGGCTCCAGACGCACAGGCTCAGTAGTTGTGGCTCACGGGCCTAGTTGCCCCGCGGCATGTGGGATCTTCCCAGACCAGGGCTCGAACCTGTGTCCCCTGCATTGGCAGGCAGATTGTCAACCACTGCGCCACCAGGGAAGCCCTTAAATTATGTTTTAAAGATAAAATATTTCGTACTGTATGTTTAATCTATGTAAATATATATATCCAGTTAAATTTTTGCATTTTATATTTTTAGCTTGTCATTTTAATTGGAAGAAGTAATTATGCTCTAACAGGAATGTTCTTTTCTTTCGTTTTTTTTTTTTAATTTTAATGTTTTAGTGCTGCCACCTGTCCCTATTCAGAAATCAATTTGAATAAAGACCGAATTTTCCCAGACCGCTTAAGTGGTGAGATGCCTGCAGCTAGTCCATCATTTCCAAGAAGTAAAAGGGCAGACGCAAATGAAATCTCTTCATCTCCTGAAACCAGGTAATTAAAGTGGTAATATTAGTGTTATTTAGAGGTACTGTAGTTGGAAGATTGTTTTTCCTTAGGTGATTTATGTTCTGTAGTGATGTCTTCTAGTACATTATTGAAAATGCACCTGACTTAACGTGAGGCTGATGGTACTTATAAAAGTATGTCCAAATCAGGCAGGGTATCGTATTACTTGTTCATCTTTTAGTTGAACTTGCTTGATGTTAGAAGTTTGGAAATCCCCTTTTTATTTCATGCCAATTCATACTCTGAATGAACAGATCAATATTTGTATAAAAGCATCCTTTACAAAGAAGATGGTAGATTCCCTGTGAAGAATGGACGTTATTTCTTTTTAGTGCTCATTATATGCCAAGTACTTGCATCTACATTAGTTCATTTAATTATTAGGATATTTGTTGTACTGTATGCCCAGTCATTTGGTTTTGATATCACTTGTAGAGTTGAGTTGGAATGTTTTAACCTCCGTGGATTATTAGGTAAAGAACCAAGTTTTGTTTGATGTTTTAAGTAAATGGTCTCTGCCTTTATATTAACTAAAGATATTACTAAGAGAAAAAATTAATAGAAAGGTGATCCTTAGGTTTTGGGCCTTTCTTTTACGGAGAGTTTTTAAAATCTAAGACAATGTACTTCTTTGATTACTTTAATATTTTGTAACTTTTGTTCTCATGGATGAACCAAGTGAACATTTGAATTAATAAATCTGATTCTTGGACTTCCCTGGTGGCCCAGTGGTTAAGAATCCACCTGCCAATGCAGGGGACACGGGTTCGATCCCTGGTCCGGGACGCTCCCACATGCCACAGAGCAGCTAAGCCCGTGCGCCACAACTACTGAGCCTGTGCTCTAGAGCCCTCGAGCCACAACTACTGAGCCCGTGTGCTGCAACTACTGAAGCCCGCACACCCTAGAGCCCATGCTCCACAAGAGAAGCCACCGCAATGAGAAGCACACGCACCACAACAAAGAGTAGCCCCTGCTCACCGCAACTAGAGAAAAAAGCCTGCGCGCAGCAATGAAGACCCAATGCAGCCAAAAATTAATTAATTAATTGATTAAAAAAATTTTTTTTTTAAATCTTATTCTCAGCTCACAGCAGTGTTATTGGAGTAGTGGCACTTAAAGTATCAAAATCCTTAGAGAAAAGCAGTTTCGCCCTATGGATCGCGGAGAGCTGTAACTTCTTTAATTATCAACAATGATTTTTTTTTTTTTGGCTGTGTTGGTTCTTCATTGCTGCGCATGGGCTTTCTCTAGTCGTGGCGAGCGGGGGCTACTCTTCATTACGGCGCGTGGGCTTCTCATTGCGGTGGCTTCTCTTGTTATGGAGCACGGGCTCTAGGCGCGTGGGCTTCAGTGGTTGTGGCTCAAGGGCTCTAGAGCGCAGGCTCAGTAGTTGCGGCACACGGGCTTAGTTGCTCCACGGCATGTGGGATCTTCCCAGACCAGGGATGGAACCCGTGTCCCCTGCATTGGCAGGCGGATTCTTAACCACTGCACCCCCAGGGAAGTCCCTGATGATTTGTTTTTAATCCTTAAAACCATGACTAATGTAACATAAATTCATTTACCCAACTCAGTGCCCTGTAATGAGGGCATATCACTTGAGGAAATTTACTTTAAGACAAATAAAGTACTAATTCACATAGTAATAATTACAGAAACAGAGTTCATTGACTCACAAGGAGGTAAGGATCCCTGAAGTTTAGATTTCAAAAGCTGAGATATTGTTTACAATTTTAACAGGATACTCTGAAGGGCTGGCAGTTTCATCTCACAGGCTTTTCACTAACTTTCTGGGCTCTGGGCTGGATACCTGGGTCCAGTTTCCTCACAGCAGAAAGACCTAGTTGGTTTAGATGATTTTTGCAGTCCTTTTTAACTCGAAATATTTGTAAGAAAAGAGTAATTTTTTTCCTTTCAGTTTTATTGAGATATAATTGACATATAGCACTGTGTAAGTTTAAGGTGTACAACATAATCACTTGACTTACGTATATTGTGAAATGATTACCACAGTAAATGAACATCCATCACCTCACGTACATCCAGAAAAAAAGAAAAAAATGTTTTTTTCCTTGTGATGAGAACTTTTAGAATCTACTTTCTTAGCAGCTTTCAAGTATACCATCCAGTAGTGTTAACTGTAGTCATCATGCTGTACATCTTTAGGACTTATTTATTTTATAACCGGAAGTTTGTACCTTTTAACTGCCTTCCTCCAATTCCCCCTCCCCCATCCCCTGCCTCTGGTAACCACAAGTCTGATCTCTAGAAAAGCGTGACGTTTATAGTGCCTCTAATGATTCCAGGGATCTGTCTTCTGTGAGGATGTGAGCATGGCTCTTCACGTCATCACCCGTCATTAAGGAGACAGTCTTAGAGATTTTAAGGTTTCTATCGTAACCCATGGCACATGTTTGATATCTAAATAATTTTTACATTACATAGATTTTTAGCCCATACTGTCTTTTGATTCAGTGAATTCTAACCTGCCATTACTTCTCTGTGAATTAATATTTACACTTATTTGTGTTAAAGTTAAATTGCTTCAGGGGTACCAGGATTTGGTAAATGAGCGTTATGTTATTCATGGTTTTGAAGACTTTGTTCAGATTTCTTCTCGTCTTCAACTTTCCAGGTTAACTATTTTTATTTTATTTATTTATTCTGACTCATTTATTTATTTATTTGGAGGCTAGTAGTAACCGGAGAGATTTGATTAGTTATACGTTGTCGAAGGAAACATGAGGGAGACAATCCCTTAGTGATCCCAGACTTTTTAAGGTGAACATTTTTGACCGAGATTTTTTTTCGCTTTACTTTTTATGCTAAGTATTTTTAAGAAATGATTACAGACATCATGATATTTCAATCTAAGCACTTCATTATGCATAAAAACAACATTTCCAAAATAGCCAAAATAACATCGATTTATTTACTTTTCTAAATATAGATTTTATTCTTTTACATTTTTAAAAATTGGCTTCAGATTGTTTTATTTTTTTTCTTCTCCAGGCAGTCACTAGTTCTCAACAACAATCAAAATGATACATGGTATTTTAGATATAAATGATCATGGGGTAGCAACACAGCAGATATTAACAAATGAAAGGTTGTTAACAAAGAAGCCTCATCTTACAGCTTGAGGATGGTTGATTTAATATAGAATTAATAGAGTTGAAGTTATCTGGCTTCTTTGCTTTAAGTAAATCTGTATGAACATATTTAATTACTTTTTTCCTTTTTAAAATTAAAAAAAAATTTTATTAAAGTATAGTTGATTTACAATGTTGTGTTAGTTTCAGGTGTACAGCAAAGTGAATTAGTTATACATAGATCCACTCTTTTTTAGATTCTTTTCCCATATAGGCCATTTCAGAGTATTGAGTAGAGTTCCCTGTGCTGTACAGTAGGTCGTTATTAGTTATCTATTTTATATATAGTAGTGTGTATAGCAAACATAAAATTTTTTGATCACTGATGCTTTCACCTGGACTTAAGAATGAAATCGTGAGCTGTGCAAAAGCTCTGAGAACAGTGACTGATAAGCAATAAGCCCTCAATAAATGTTAGTGCTGTTGCAAGAGGAATAGGTTGCTTATTTGTTTCATAATATTTATTTCAGAGGAGCAAAGTAAGGCTGGCCCATTTTTTTTTTTTTTAATATTCCTAGGTTAAACTTTGAGTAGAGAGTACTCAAACAAGATGATTCTCATAATGTCAGATTACGGTCTCTCCTCTTTTTCCATAATCATTGCTCACGTAGATGGAATTTCCCAGTCGGGTTTTAACACATTTTCTTTGCATCCTTCTTAATAATTTGCTAAAAATTGGCTGCCAGACTCTACTTTTTTTTAAAAAAAAAAAAAAGGCTTTTGGCACAGCAAGAGACAGTTGCACCCCCAGAAGCAGACCTTGAGACAGAGATTTGATGGCAAGTGGTTTACTTGAGAGGTGAGGAAAACGCCAGTAGGGGAGTGGAGAGGTGAGACCGGGAAGGAAAGGCAGCCAGTAAAAGCTTCATTGTCACACCAGCTACCACTGTGGACAGAGGGAACACAGCCCTGCTGGGGGCACCAGTAAAAGCTTCATTGTCACGTCAGCTACCACTGTGGACAGAGGGAACACAGCCCTGCTGGGGGTACTGTGGGAGGCTGTGTAAAACACACATCTCAGGTTTTCCCACCATAGGGATGAGGGAGCTGAGCTATTTTAAAACACGAGTTCCTCTTTGGTCATGGAGCTAGGCTGCCAGGGGAGGAAGGATGAGTTAATTTCCCCAGCACGTCCCCTGCTGCACAGCAGGCAGAGCAGTCAGAGCCCCAGTAAACCCTGTGGGAAGGCAGAGCAGGTGAGAGGTAGGTAGGAGTCGGCCGCTGTGCACTGAAGGGGTAGCGTGTGGCTAGGAGATATGGGCCAAGCCCTGACAATGTCTGCTGCACCAGCCCATTCACCCATTTCAAATGCCAGCTGGTCCCCAGAACGAAGTATGCTGGCGTTGCTTGTGATCCAGGAGCAGACATAATAGGGCCAGATAAATGAACAATGCAAGGAATATGTATGTCCTTTTCATACCATAAATGGTATTTTAAGAGCCAGTTCACAGGCCACCTGCTTGGGATAGACCCATGGACAACCAGTGTTCCACAGCAATGCTTCCCAAACCTGACTCCACGTATGATTCCCTGAGATCTCTAAAATTCAGATTACGGGGCCCAGCCCAGCCCGCCAGAATCTTTCAGGCTAGAGCCTAGGAGTCTGCATTTTAAAAATTCACTTGGGAGTATATCTTCCTGCTTAAAATTTTCCACGACTTCCCATTACCCTTGGAATTAAGACCCTAATTCTGAACATGGCCTACAATACCAGTGCTATCTGGCCCCTGCCGAACTCTCCAGCTTTTTCTCTACTAGGCTGTTGTGTGTGTGTGTGTGTGTGTGTGGTATGCGGGCCTCTCACTGCTGTGGCCTCTCCCGTTGCGGAGCACAGGCTCCGGATGTGCAGGCTCAGCGGCCGTGGCTCACGGGCCCAGGCGCTCCGCGGCATGTGGGATCTTCCCGGACCAGGGCACGAACCCCGTGTCCCCTGCATCGGCAGGCGGACTCTCAACCACTGCGCCACCAGAGAAGCCCTCTACTAGGCTGTTTTTAAGCTTAATGCTTCAGCCACCTTGGTCCTCAAACATTCTTTTCTCTCTACCTCAAACCCCCATTCCTACACTTTCCTAGTGAGTCTCTTACCTCTCAGGCTTCAGGTTAACTCCGGTTTCCTTAGGGAAGCTTTATCTGATCCTCCAGACTGCGGGTCAGATTCCTTATTATTATGTGCTTTTGTGTCACACATCCCAACACAATTGACACTTCTGCGTAAATACTTTCTCTGAGTCTGTGTACTTTGCTCAATGATAAGCTCCATGAGGGCAGAGGCCACGTGGCATCTTCTGTGATTCTGAGACGCCCTCAGCACCAAGCACCCTACCTGGCACTCAGTGAGGTTGGAAGGCCACCATGAATCATCCACCAGCCTTCAAAGGGGATGTTATCAGTCACATAACCTAAGAGGCAACTGCTTCATAACCTTCTTTTTATTCCAGTAAAACTTCTACTTTCTCAACTTTGTAAAATCCCCTCACTGGATATCTAAGAGGTAAATCCCCCAAACACATACCTACACTTGTATAAATTAGGGCAGTGTTTCCCAAACTGTTGTTTAACTACCTGCCCACGTAGAAAATGGTACTGCGGAAACGACCACATTTGTGTGACACAGAGGGCTGCCTCTGGCTGTCAAGAGCTGGGGCCACAGGCGACAGTATCTCAGAGCACAGGGCATCCTAGCTGGGAAGCTCTGCCCCACATTAAGAGGGCTCTACCTTGAGTCTTTTGCGGGTGAGCTGAATGTTTGGGTCTGTTTTCCTACAGAGACTTGTCAGATGGGTGGTCAGCTGATGAATGAATTCCCAACGTGTATTTAGATAGAAACGTGAGGGTGTAATCCTCTCCCGGTTATCCATTCATTCATCAGATGCGTAAGGAGCGTCTGTGTTGCGTCTAGAGGTTTCAGTGAGATGTTCTCATTACTTGGGAGAGCAGCAGCTCATCTCTGCCCTTGCCGTGCTGCTGGCAGCAAGATGGTGAGTCTGGGCTCTGCCAATCTGTGAAGGAGCTTTTCCTGGGGACCAATAACCTTAAGTCTCTATGTGTCTACAGCTGAGTAAAAGAAAGTTTATTTTTCTCTGTGTATCTGAATAAAACCTGTGGGTTTCAAACTTTGTTTTGCATCAGAAGCATCAGATGCTTGTTAAAATCCAACCTTGGAGGTACCATCTCCAGAGATACTGACTCAGAAAATGTAAGCTGCATCCCAGTTCATTTTTAACAAGCATCCCCACGTGATTGGATGCGAGTGATCTATAAACCAGGCCTTGAGAATCATTACTGAGTGTAAAGACCCTTCTCCAGAGTAATAGTTCACAATGTGTTAGCAAATAGAGAACATCAGCGTCTATCCCACATAGTCTTATTCTCACGAAATATATTCTACAGATGCTTGTAATTGTGTTTCTAAATTAGGTGCTATCGCTATTAAAAACCACATAATGTTTTAAGGTTCCATGTTGTTTACGCCTGCTTAGGGATAACCACAGAAGTACAATAAAGCATTTTAAAAATACCTGCTAATGCTTCTATTACCTTGCAAGGCAAATGCCCATTACTAACCTATATCCAATGAAAAAATTCAATTCGGTTCTTTATAGGCCATTAAAACCTACAGCTTTTCAAGTTGTAGGTCTAGTGTTTGTACTCTCAGAATTACATGGAGCAGTTACAGGAACTGCAGCTTCAATCTAATTCATATATTTAGGATGAATCAGATTTGCCCATCTGTACCCATGAGAAGGGCCCTGTGAAACAGATGGGAATACAGGCTAACATAAAATATGGAACTATAAGCATGTATACATCTCTTTATTTGCAAAACTGTAAAATCTACTAGTATAAAATTAATTTAGAGCCAGAAGTTCTAAAAGATTACAAAAGTTAATTAGGACTCTTCAGAAACTTTGTTTTGCTTCCTAAGGTTTTCTGGTCCTGAGGGCTTGATGTTGACTACTCAGAAAGTTCCTTTAATGATTGGTCATTCCCTGCCTATTGTAAAGCCTCTTCCCCCCTTTTGTTGATGGGCTGCCAGATATGGATTAGGAGCTGTGGAAATTTTCAAATATTCCAGTTCTTGGGAATCTGAGTCAAATCTATGTAGCTGTTTGTGTGCACCAGGGAGAAGCTGGGTTTTGGTTAAAACACTCACAGTCCTGATGCCAACGGCTGTGACACAAGGCAACCATTCAGAGTGTAAGGAAGAGATGACTGTGTTACTGTTGATGCCTGGGAAGTTGTTAGAACAATATTGTAACAGAGTCTGATTTTCTCTCCTTGAATAGCACTTATTCTTGACTCAGGAGACTCTTTTATAAATAGTAGAAAAGCAGTGATATCTGTTCTTTTTTCCTATGACAGCAGCGTGAAAGCAGTGCAGTCCTGCTCTTCTTATGCTACATGATCTTTATGTCCCAGATCTCACCTTATTGGTTAGGGCTTTTCATTTTATAAGAGAATTGATTAATTAATTGATGAATTCATTTTACTGGGGAGTTTCCTTGGCATCTTGATAACATCCACTATTAGTTACTTACTCATTATATTCCTTTCTTCACTAACATATGTTCCTTATGCTAACTTTTAATTTAATAGCCTTATTAATCAAAATGTTTTATTTGTAGTCATTAGATAAATAGTAAACTATGCTTATCTCTCCTGGGCTGTGTTTATGAAAACTCTATTAAAACTATTGTTCATGTATAGTCTCAAAAGGGATCTAATTATAAAAAACTCTTTATCCGAATGTTAACTGTAGACATGGAAGTTTTAATTGCACTGGTTCTATTTGCCATCTTTTCCGAATCCCTTTGAAGATGGTGACCTCCTTATCCTGAAGCCATAAAGCATTATTTGTAGGGGGCATTTTGGAGACAATTTAGGTTCTCTTTTACAGTACCTTTAATATACAGCCTTGAGATTCCCATTCTCTGATTTTTTACCTGTGAGTGACCTCAGCCCAGAATTTTTTTTCAAAATGCTGGGGGCATGCAAGGAGACATCATTTTAACATTCAAAATAGGAAACCCTACATTTTTTATAGCTCTTTGTACATTCACTGTGTCCCCACTTGTTCCTGGGGAGTACAGGTACTCTGCAGCTCTGGCAAAGCCCCTGTGAGACTAGAATAAGCTCTTCTGGAAAGAGAAGGATGGGGAGGTTTTAAGGTACGAGCCAAGCCAAACTCATGCTGGAGTCAAAGAGCTGGCTGAAATCCCTGAATTGAAGAAAATAATTGTCTCATATTGTTTCAATATTATTTTTAACAAACTGATGACTGATTGAAACGTAACAGGCTAGGGATTGTTTTTTTTTTTTTTTTTTTTTTTTTTTTGGGTTTTTTTTTAAATGAAAAATAAAATTGAAGAAACAGCTGTTGGCGTTCAAATGGGATCCTGTTACTGTGTATTTACTCTTCTAATGTTTGTTTCACTAATATTTACCACAAATCTTATTTGAGTAAGATAGTAAGACATCTAAAGCATGACACATAATTACACAGAAAAAGAGAATGCTGACTCAAAAAGAAAACATTTTTCCATTTGAGTGTATTCCACTGTCTTAATTAAAAGCCTAAAGAGTATTGTTGAGTAAGATTTTAGTTATGATCATATTTCAATTCAGGCTAAAGAAATGCTGAAATAAATTGGTGGTTGAAAATTCTAAAATCCCAAGAGAAATTGCTGTGTTCCAGACACTCTTCTAGGTGCTTTTAGCTATGTTAGATCATTTAACCCTCATAATGCCTGTGTGGGGTAGGCACTATTATTACATCCCCATTCAGCAGACAGACCTCTCTTGGTTACAGGTTACACAGCTAGTAAGTAGCAGCCTAGGCAGTCTGACTGTAGGCTGGCTCATAACCATTACTCTAAAGGCTGTTTTAAAACTTGAGGGAAACAGGTTACTTAAAGAAAATAGGTGTCAGTAGATAATTTTATCCTAAAATATAAGTAATTCTTAAATAGTAATAGCTGCCATTTATCATGCTCCTACTTATGTGTCTGGCTGTATGCTAAGCACTTCCTATACATCATTTTATTCAGTCCTCAAAAAGCCTGTGAGGTAAAGGATTTATTATCCTTGTTTTACAGAAGATGCAGCTGAGGATTAGGGAAGTTGAGTAACTTGCTGAAGGTCATATAGAACTTGTAAGTAGCAGAGCTGAAATTTGAACCAGGACTATTCACTTTCAAAGACCATCAGCATCACCACTGCTGGGCTGCTTTCTCCATGTTACAATACACTCCCCTATGCCTAATAAGCTTGTATTCCCTTCCTAAACAAAATTGTTGGTAATGAAAAATGTTGATCAAGAGGAGAAGATAAAGGAGTTTTGAAGTAGAGGAAAATTGTCATATTAAAATACAACAAAAATATTTTTGGTTGTCATTAAAAAAAAAATAAAACAAGCATATCTTGCACTCTGTTCCAGAGTGTGTTACAATATTATCACAGAGTTTTGACATTGTGATATAAACATGTTTTGTTTATAATTGGAAGACTGTGCAGCTAGAATAACTTTTTGCTTGGGAAGTCGATATCCTAGATAAAGCATTTCATTTTTGCACAGAGAAATTAATCACAGTACCTATTCAGTGAGAATTAGCGGTGAAATTTCTAACCTTATAGGTGAGAGAAATATTGGTTGCCCAGTTGAGAAAGTGATTTTTATTTTAAATAAAATATAAAACAAGAATATTAGTGGGTCAGATTCCTCATTCCTGACCTTATCAATAAAAGACGGTTTGAAAATAAGATTATGACACCAGAAGGCAAGTTCCCTTTAATTGCATGTAACAAGGATATGTACTGTATTCTGGAAAAAAAGCACAAGGGTAAAAAAACAAATAATAATTAAATCTAATTATAGATTTTGGTGTCAGTAAGACCTGGTGCTATACTTGCCCTGAAATTTTGGGATTAACCTCTTTAAGTTTCAGTGGATATAACAACGGAACCTTCTTCCAGTGATTGTTATGAAATAATGGACATGTAAAGAACTCAGCCAATCTTTGGTGTATAATATGTTCTTAAGTATGTTAAGTTTTCTTATTATTACTTCTTATTAATACTGTTTCCACATTTCTGGATGTGCTTGGTCAGGATTCTGTTTCCTTCAGGGGTTCTGTTCATCCATCTGTTTCGTAATACCCCTTCTAAAAGACTGTTCATATTGACCCCACCCTGCCAACCCTCTAGCTAAAGGAAGCATCAGAACCCAAAGGGGCTTAGTCACTTTTAATTTTAAGGAGTTAGCAAAATCAATTTATTACTTGGAAATAAAGCATTCAGTGAACATTTCTTGTGGAGTCCTGCATTGGAATTGTTTTTCGGCGAAGATAAATATCCATATGTATATATTCCCAAGTTATATGGGTTAAATTTAATGAAATATCATGAGTTAAAGTAAGGAAAGAAAGAACTGAACACGCTTCTATAATGAAGGAACATGAATATACAAGCAGAAAGCTTCTTTTTTGCTTCTCTTCAGCAATGGATTATGGCACATTTAGGATGAAGAAACTTGTGGGGTCAATCATCTTATTTTCCTTTTCTATCTCTGTTCCCTCCTAGAAAATGATTCTTTTCCTACATTTCATAAAATAAGTCATTGGCATTGTATTTGGGCGTAAGAATACAGAAGAACTTTCCTCATACTTAGGTCTTATAGCTTTAGTTTACTAAAGTTTACTTTAAAGGAAAATATAATATGCATTATTGAAACCACAAACATGTAACTGTTAATTATCAGTGGACAATTTCAATCATGAAAAATGAAATATACAGAAAATTCTAAGATATAATTTTAGCCTTTGGGCTCAGTTTGGTTTTTTTGTTTGTTTGGGGTTTTTTTTTTTTTTTTTTAACCATTCATTAAAGCTTTTAGGCAATCTACAGTAATTAATTGGGAATTTATTTTCTTTGACTCTGAAAAATGCCAATTTTAAGTCATGTCACTCTAATGTGTGATTGTTTCTAATAACTATTAATGTAGCCATCCACAAACCACTTATTTCAGTGGCCACAGTGCTTACTGGGATAGATTTGTGGGCTCAAAGGTTATTATTTCCAGTTTAATATGAAACAAGTTCAGAAGATCACATAAGCTAATCTTAGCATAATAAGCTGATTTTAGCATGTTGTAATTACCAAGTCTAACTTCAACACTGTTTTTACAGAGAAGACAGTTTTCTACTATCACTTCAACTAGTGTCCTTTCTCCAGTTATCAGCAATTTTCTTATTTGTTTTCACTATACCTCCATCTCCCCACTTTCTATGGAGTAAGAGCCTCCATAGTAATTAATTGATTTCTCTTGGAAAAAAAAAATTTATTGCATAATAATTCTTCCCATTCTCAGATAAGCAAGTATTCTTCAGCAGTTGTGATAAGTTGTTTTTAGTATGAAGTAAGCCAGGGAGCTCAGATTCCAGTGAAATTTCATGTGTCCCTGGAAATGATCTTTCTAAGAACTAGTGAACATTTTATTTATCTCATGCTTACTGTGCTGGCATCATTGTGTTAAATTATTATTGTTACAAAAAGGGAGTAAATTAGTGCCTTGGTAATTAAGACTATAGAACACCTTTATATTTTGTTGGGCTATTTGGTTTCAAAGGTATTATCCCTTTTTTTAACACCGAACAGAAGTGTGGTCTGAGTCTTCAAGAAACGAAGGATATATTTGCAAAGGTAACAGCATTTGAAACAACAGGACATCATAAGTACAGAGTATTATAGAGTATTATAAAGGATTTATTTTGAACCCTGAGAACGGAATACATTAGGTTAAAATTTTTAAATCCCTGAAGTTTAGTTTTAAAGAAAATATAAGTAGCCTGTGCCTGGTTTCCTTTAAAGCCATTTTTGTCACTGACTTCAGGGTAAAGGTCTGAATTAGGATCGGAATGGGTCCATTCCATTTTAGAGCGTTCTTGGCATGGTTAGATTAGCATTAGTTCATTCCTGGTCAGAAAGAGGTGGAATCAGTTCAGCCTATGAATTTGACCTGATTAAGCCAAGAAAAGCTTCCTAGAATTGAGTTTGATTCTCCTGGGCAATCTCAGCCTCAATCTCAAATTCTGGAGCTGAGTAGTATATAGTGACTTGATTAAATGGTATGGACTTTAAAACCATTTTCTTACTTAAAACTGTAGTCTTACCATGTAGTACAAGTAAAATTCCTCATGAATACATGTCCCAATTTGAAGTTGAACTATTCAGTAGCCACATTTTCCAGAATAGTTAACCTTAATACCATTCTTAGCTTTAGAATCTTTCTGAACAGTAAATGAAAATTGATAATGAGGAAAATGAACATTTATAGGTGTTGTTAGTATTAATTGCTTCTTAGTTAAACTGAAAATCCTTTCTAACATTTTAATGGTATCATTTGTTTTTAAATTTTAAAAAAAACAGTTGCTGAGGTGCAGTTTTGAGCCATTCCCTTTTTCTTTTGTACTTCAATTTTTATTTTATTTTTTATATACATCAGGTTCTTATTATCTGTTTTATACATATTAGTGTATATATGTCAATCCCAGTCTCCCAGTTCATCCCACCACTACCACCCACCCCCACTTTCCCATTTCTTTAAACATTTCTATTACAAAATATTAAAACACCTATTTTTTCTCAGAGACCAGCATGCTGATGATGTCAAAGAAGGCTTTGAAGAGAGAACAGAGAGTGAAATGAGGACATCACATGAAGCCACAGGTACCCATAATAATCTCATATTATTGATGCGTATTACTATTAATACTCAACAATCAAAACTTAACTGGAATGTAGCAGTCCCTTTTATATATTAAAGATAAACTTTGGTTGGTTCTGTTACCACAGGCAATAAGCATTTATTGTTCAGGATAAATTTGGTGTATACTTCACAATGATATGGATTCATCTGTGACCTGTATTTACAGTCTCTTTCACATATCTGTACAATATTGTAGGTAAAGTTTGAATAAGGCATTCTATTTGGTCCTTGTCGTGAATTTTTTTGATATTGTTGATGTCATTTGCTTCATATGTTTCAGACTCATCTCAGAATGTGTTGAAATTCAAATAGAACTAATATGGTCTTAATCTAATACCACAAAATGAAAAGGAAATTACTTGAACAAAAGTTTTAAGTTGTATTGGAGAAAGTAATTTGTCTTACATCTTTGCTGAATAGATATTACAGTGGTTTAACTGAACAATGAAGTCATAATGACTGTTACTCATAGTATAGATGGTGTTTATAATTTATGCATAGTTTTATAATTATTATTTATTTTTTATAAGAAAATGTTGTCCCGATTATGATTTTAACGATTGTCCCTGGGGACTTTGCTTGTCATGTGCTTTATTTGGTTTAGACTGTTTATAAGATTGTAGAATAGCACCTAAGGACTGTTTGCCTATAATGACCTATTCCATAAGTGATGCTTTGATTTCCATATCTGATTGTCATAAAGCAGTAATTTATGATTAATTTAAAAGTTATATTCTCTGCTGTCCTCAGCATGTTTTATGGTGTTTAGTCTTGCGCCACATACAAACCCTTCAGATGGCCAGGGTTTGCATCCCTGATCTACCTCCTGCTAGCTGTGTAATCTTGGACATTTCATGGAATACCTTTCAGTGCTTGTTTCCTTATCTGTCCAGAAGGTTGCTGATGGTAACTCCCTCCCACAGTTGTTATGGGGATTGAGTACAGTAACATTTGTAACTTGCTTAGAACAGTGCTTGGCACATAATAAGTGCTATAATGTTTCTGGTCATTTAGAAAGGAAGAAAAACATTTAATTTACGAAGCTTTTGTCATCAGGGTATATCGGGTTCTTAATCAAAGGCTTCAGCCTTTCTTTGTGAATGGTGGTTAGGAGCACAGCCTTCATTCTCTTCTCAGCTCCACCAGTACTAGCTGTGTGGCTGGCTTTGGGGAAAGTATTTAACTTCTCTGTTCCTCAGTTTCTTTTTTTTTTTTTTTTGCGGTACGCAGGCCTCTCACTGTTGCGGCCTCTCCTGTTGCGGAGCACAGGCTCCGGACGCGCAGGCTCAGCGGCCATGGCTCACGGGCCCAGCCGCTCCGCGGCATGTGAGATCTTCCCAGACCAGGGCACGAACCCGCGTCCCCTGCATCGGCAGGCGGACTCTCAACCACTGCGCCACCAGGGAAGCCCTCCCCAGTTTCTTAATAGTACCCACATCACTGGGTTATTATGAGGAATAAATACATCAGGGGCCAAAGTATTAGCTGCTAGTGGTAGTAGTAATAGGAGAAGTAGTGGTAGTATTGTGAAATGAGTGTCTATTGCATGGAATTATCTGATCGTTGCAAGGTTTAGATAGATTCCTAATAAAATCTTCTGGGCTCTGAACTTTTTGAGGGAGTAATAATTTGACAACCTTTTCGGTTTCTTCCTAACTTGGTGATGCAATTCACTTTTCATTTTATTTGCTGAGCTGATTTTGATCATTTTTTTCTGAAAATAGTCTAATTAATGGAGAATTTCAGATTTATTAACATGATATGCATGGTGTTCTCTCTTTTTCTGTGGCAGTTTTATGTCTTTTCAAACTTTGTATATTTTTATCCGATTTTTTTAATTTGAATTGCCTGAATTTTTCTGTTTTACAGTTCTTTCCGAAGAAACATTACTAGGATTCATATATAACTCTTTGTTATTTTTGTCACCCATAAAACCTATAGTTCAATATGCGTATTTTACTTACTGTCTTATTTTTCATTAGTGAAAGGGAGCCTCATAAAAACAAGCTGCTTTGAGAATTTTTGCACATATGTTCCTAAGTAAAATTCGCGTATTAATATCTCATCCAGTTTTAACCTCCTAAAATGAGTTTGATGACTTCCCTTCTCTTTTGAAACATTTTATGTAAAATTTCCATTAAAATTAATTTTTACTGTAGTGAAATCATGTTATGATTGTCAGCTTTTATTTAACTGCTTTCTTAGCTTTAGATTTCCTTTCTTTCTTTTTTTTTTTTTTGAAAATTTTTTCCAGATTCATGTTGTATGGAAAAGATTTGAATTTCACTTCCTGTTACCATTTAAGAGTTTATTGGTTGTCTTTCCCTGGACCCCATGATCCTTCAGTCCAAAATGAGATCTTATGGCGTCTGAGGGCTCCTGTATCTTGGTGATGTTGGTGATATCTCAGATCCCAGTCAGTGGGTGGATGTGTTTAGCTTTTTCTGTCCCCCCTGCCTCTCAGGTCTCAATAGAGCCTTGACCCAGTGTCTCAGATTGGGCTCTCTGGAAACAGACATTGGGAGTGCTGTGTGCAGAAGGTTTTTGGTGGATACTCTTGGGAACGATACCACTGAGAGAGTGAGAGAAGCAACAGTGGGCAGAATGAGCTGTGATGCAGTTACAGCAGAAGCCTCAGTCGATCCCATAAAGGAGCTCCAGATGACCCTTCAGAGTTATCCCGAATTTAGGCATGAGGACCAGGCCTTTGTATTGACCAGTCCTTGGATGTTGGCTGAGACGGGCCGTGTCCTTGGGCAAGGAGCCTCCCTTTGGCTTAGGGCAGTTCCTGGAGAGGGAGGTAGCTCTGAGGCATCAGCAGTCAGCAGGTAGGAGAATGAATCTCTGGGTTCCGAAGTTGGGAGCCCACCACAGTGTCCACTACACCTAGCTAGTCATTTGGTCTCTGACTTTCCTTTAAGAAAAATCAAACAGAACTGAAAAAAACTGAACAACAAACCAAAACATCCTTTCACATATGTGGGATTAGGCCCAATTCAATCCAATCTTTTTGTTTTAGACAATGAATCTGGCTCCTAAATTCAGTCTTTTCATTATTTTGCCTGAGATGTCATGCACTTTATTTACTTTTTTTTTTAGATCCAGGATTTTTTTTTAATCCAGAAAAATTCCTTCAGTTATTATATTTATTATTACTTTTGTTCTTTTCTCCTTTTTGATTGGTAATACCGTTTACTCTTGGGTTAGATCCAAAGGATGATATTCAAAATATTTAACAACTGGTTTGACAGCCAACATTGCACAGGAAAGTTAAAACAAACACCAGCCTTAGTGCTGGAGCAGAGTTTGGAAGCTCCCTGCTGTACTTTGTTGCAGCGTCTTAGGGAAGTCCCGCAAGGGCCTGACTGCTGAGGGTGGAGGGGACTATTATCAGCCATTATGGAAGTATTTTAATATTTCAACAGCTTATGCATTTTTTGATATTCTAGACATATTTCTCAAGTTGAAATGTCTTACTCTAGCTCTGTCAAGTCTACTAGTTACTGCCTTTAACGTGAATTTTAATAGTGGTTTTTATTTCCCTTTAATTTCCTGCACTAGCTTGTTTTTTTCTTTTCATAGCCTGTTTTGTTTTGTAGACGTCATGTTCCCTTGTGCCTTACTAAAATCATGAAACTCTTCTGTCAGTAGATCAATGCCCCTCTCCCAATGTTGTGTAGAACTTATCAGAGGCCCTTGGTGATTGTTTTTTATTTTATCATTTTTGAGTGCAGAGAAGTTTCCCCAGGTTTTTTGTGAAGAACACTTACCCTTCAATGCTCCCATCTGGGTGCCAGTAGAATTCCTCTTTCACACCTGAGCCTGAGGGTCAGGTCGATATGCTGATCCTAGTAGGTGCTCACCAGTGTTCATTCACTGTGTCATTCACCAGTGGTGGAATAGGGGATAGGGGAAAGGAGAGAAATATTACAGTTTGTGTACTATTTAGTATAGAGGAGTCTGAAAAGAAGCCACCCTGTTCCTTATAGCTAGGAGGATTTAAGATTCAGTAAGCCCATGAGAAATATTTTGTTTGGAGTCTTAGAGCAAATTGATTTTTAAAAGCACTTCCCCCTAAAAAAACCATCTTCCTACCTTGTTTCTTCAGTTAATTCAATTCCGTACAATATGTGTGATTATGAGCCTTTTTGATTTTTTGATGATTGCCACTATGCTACCGAATTTGACCTTTGGGGACCTTTACTGAATACAATGCATCACTTTTTCTTCTTTTTCTTTTTGTTGGCTTCTGTCTCCTTTGCCTGAAAGATAAACGAATTCATTTCCTCCATTGTAGGAAGGTCCATTCATAAAGGATCCTATACATTGACCTTCAGATTTAAACTCCTATATTCCTGGGAACCGTGTAATTTTCCTTTCCCTTCTGCAAACATTCTCTCTCAGGGGTGCTGATATGCAGAAAGAGTTGAATTTTATTTTGTAATGTACTAGATTCTCACTTGAAAAATCAGGCTTGCCTTTTGCTTCCATAGCAATTGGTTTTTATTTTGGTTGTTAACCTTGAAATGATCCTCAAATATTTTTCATGCCTGAGTTTAGGATCTTGGAGCTAATTTTATCCACACTCCTTGGTGCTGTGATCCATTTATTTTACCCAATCATTGTTATTGTTCATCCTTTTTATATTTAGTCACCAGTTAGTAACTCCATTAAAAAAAAAAACTTGGTTGACAGATGTATCCCATTTCTTCTGGCTTTTTTTCCTTTCACATTAAGAGCATTTTTTTATAGACTCATGGAATATTAGCTTGAAAGGGTCATTGACTCCTTTTCATCTTTGCCTGTTTATATTCAGTATACTCTCAGTGGCACGCCTTTCTTTCAAGATAGGAATAAGTTTTCCCGTTTGCTGAGTCTTTACTATATGTCAGACAGTGGAATAAGAATAAGCATTTTTTAAAATATGTAATTGTGACAGTGATCCTGTTACATTGATTTAGCCAAAATTTAGAGCTAGTTAGTGGCAGAACACGGACTTGAATCCATGTATATCAGACTCTTAAACTCACTCCCTTGACCATGACCCTATACTTTCTTATTAGGAGACAGAAGATCCAGGGTCACTTTCTGATGCTTCCCCTATCTCACAGGGTGGCTTTGGGCTTTGCCCTATCTCACAATGTGTTTTCCTCATCTTTGGGATACTACCTCCTAGCATTGTTTTGAAACTAAAATGAAACAAGGCAGTTGGAGATTCTGGTCTCGCTTCTGTCACTGGCTTCAAGGGATAGGAATGAGTCAGGACAAGTGGCAAGTCATGCTGTGGCTTGTTGATTTAGCATTGTTCAGACTTGGAAACAGGAAGCAGAATGGGATCTGAGTCTGAGAGCAGCAGGGAGCATGAAGAGAACTTTTCCTTTTCTCTGGATCTTGCGCTCCCTGTGGTTCTACTGGGCCCGGATGGGAACAGTCCTATAGGAAGCAGGTTCTCATTGCTCCATGGTAGTGAAGACATCTCTTTCTACTGGGAGATTTCATGTTTGGTTTAGATGGTGGTCTCTATTCTGAAGATTTACTGTCTTGATTCTGCATGAAACATTGGAGGATATATTTCTTCAGGATCACCTTTATCAGACCCGTCTTCTCACAAGGGTTAATCGTCTCCTTCACTTTTTCCTACCCTAAGCCAAATCAAGGAGTTTAATACCTCTATTCTCAACCAGAACTGAGAGACATTTGTATTTGCAAATTTCTGCTTTGGATAACTACATTATTATCTATTAAACTTCATTTCAAGAAAGTATACAAGAATATGCTGTATCAATGTAGCCCTCCACATTGCATTGTAAGTGCTGAATAAGTAATTGCTGAATGAGTGATTTCCATATTATAAACAATATATGTAAATGGTAGAGGCAGGGCTTTACTGTCCATCCATTAAGTATCAACGTAAGAAAAATATTCCTCATTTGATAATTGTCTAGAGAGATGAAATAGCAGTTAAGACCAAAGATCCACAAAGTTATTTCTCTTAACGCTACTCCCATCTAATATTTTCTTGCTTCTGATATTAAGGGAGCCCAGCAATTGATGTTTTAATAATTATTTCCAAAAATGCATTAAATTGCTTTCCAAGTCACGAAAGTGAGGCTTTCATTTTTTTGTTATTATTTTTGAGTAACAATAAGTAGTTTATCCAATATCAGCTGCTGGTTTTACATAACATATTGTTAAGATAACATATTTATTATAGAATAATTAGAAAATACAGGGAATCAAATAGCAGAAAATCAAAATTATCTGTAATTTTATTTTCTAACACACCATTTTCTGAATTTTGGGGAGTTTTTTGGGGATTTTTTAATATCTGAAATATTATACTAACTACTTTGTAACCTGCAGTTTTCTAACTACGTAATACTACAATCATTTTTACATAAATATTTATACTAATTACAAAATAATATTAAATATTCCCTCTGTGGATCGATGATCAATGCAGCATCATTTAATGGACCAATCTCTAGTGGGTATCTAAGCTAGTTATTTCCTGTCTCTCACTATTATAAACGCTCTTGCAGTAAACCTTGGTAGTGATTAGGATTAGGGGTGTGTGTGTGTGTGTGTGTGTGTGTGTGTGTGTGTGTGTGTGGCCTAAAACACATACAAGTGGTTTATATCAGGTAAAATCAGTTTATCTCTCTCTCACATGGAGGAGGCTCAAAGGTAGGTGCTCCAGGATTTAATGGTACTCAGCAGTATTAGGAAGTCAGGTTCCATGTATCTTGTTGCTCTCCTTTGCAGAGTGTCTGTTCCCAAGGTCTTATCTTGGTCAAGGGTGGTTCTGGGGGGCTAGTTATTCAGTTACTGTTCTCCCCAGGAGGAAGGAGAGTCAGGGTGTGGGAGTAGTGAGAAAAAGTTTGACCATATACCTTGGGTAAATTTTCTTCTTGGGAAACTTCAAAAACTACCGAAAACTCCTTAAAAAGTATTATTTTTCATGCAGGTAAATCATTTGAGAGGAGGGTGGTGAGAAATCTGACCCTCATAAAATGCTATTGGCAGAAATGTCTTCCAGAATAAAAAAGCTTTGTTTTCTAAAGCACATTATACACATTCAAACCTACTCTTCCCTACTCTTTGCACTGAGCCAGCTACTTGAGCCAGAGTCTATGTGCGTTTATTTTAGTCTATATCACATGTTAAAATAAAAACCTGGAGTCACGTTTCTGTGCATTTCAAGGGATCCAATACATATCCACTCAAATGAAGTTGTTTTCTTTATCCTTTTTGGATTGGGAGCGTGTACCTAACATCTTCTGAGGAGATGGCGTATTCTGTGGCTGGTAAATGCTACAGTTGCCCCATTTGTCAGAAAATAACACTGGGCATCAGTCAACATGAAAGAATCAGCAAAAGGAAGGGTGAAGGATGCAAAATTGGTATTAGTATTGGAGTGGTGTATGAGTCTAGGCCTATGTATGATGTCAGCTTCGAAGACATGCAAACGCTACCAGAAATACAGGAGCTTTAGGGTTTTTAGTCATTTCTTTAGAATGGCTCAGTTATTTTTCTAAGGAATAATGATGTAGGAGCATTAGAAATGAACTGTGAATAGTACAACTTTAGCAGGAATAGAATGAACATAGAATGGAGCTTCAGTGAAGGAGGAAACAGTGCCAAGTGTCAACAGAACATAAATAGTTATAGAAGAAAGTGTATGGCTTTGGGAAAAACTGACACTGTGGCAGGCAATCCAAATACAAGTTACAAAGTAGACTGTGTTGTTTTACTCTAGTGTGGAACTAGAACTCTTACCATTTCATGTAAGTCCATCTCCTGAAGGATTTACAAATAATGTGTTGCAAATAATTGCTGAACTCTTGGGACTGTCTGAGATTAAGGAATGTTTTTAAGTTACCCCATATTTATGCAAAACAGAGGTTTCTTGAACTCTGGGCAATTTTAAAAGAATAAAAACAAACTGGTACAGGTTTGTATATTTGGCTCATAATAGATTTGCAGTAAAATAGGATGAAGACCTAAAACCTTAAAACCAATTATATGAGATTCGGTGGATGGAATGTGGAAAGAGGGACCATGAAGGGTTTTTTATAAAATATTTGAAGAATTGAAAGGTTTCATGGGGAGCAGACACAGTTTTCTATATGAGCTCACTCAGGTAGAGCAAGGACCAGTGGGTGTTAGCTCCAGTAAGATAAGATTTTTTTTCTTTTAATTCAGTATAGCGACTTTTCTAACATTCAGAGCAATTCAAATTTAGATTAGGGTAGTTGAAGAGAAAAGCTATTAAAGATCCACAATAAAACAGTAGGAAGTCGTTTTTAAAAAACTATACCACTTATAATAGCAACAGAAAACATCACACACACAAAAATAAATTTAACAAAAGATATGCAAGACCTCTACATGAAAATAACAAAACATTGAAGAGGGGTATTTTAAGATCCAAAGAAATGGAGAGAGATACCTTGTTCTTGGATTGAAAGGCTTGATATTGTGAAGATGTTATCTCTCACCAAATTGATGTATATTCAGTGGTTATCCCAGTGTAAATCCTAGCATTTTTTTTAACAAGCAGATCCTAAAGTTGGAAATGCAAAGGGGTGATGATAGTCAAGGAGTCTTGAAGAAGACCTAGATCACAGATATCAGTACACTCATAAAATGAGAGTAATTAAAGCCTGTGGGTCGGTGTGAAGAGACCAGTGGAACAGAAGAGAATATTTGAAAACACATTCAGATTTATTTTTAAGCCGGCACTGCAGTACAGCAGGGAAAGGATGGTTGGTCTTTTTCATTAAATCATGGTTGGGCAATTAGAAATCCATGTGGGGAAAAAACATGAATATTGATCTTTACCTCATACCATACACAAAAATAAATTTCAGATGGATTGTGATCTCAACGTGAAAGGTAAAACATAAAGTGTTCAGAGGAAAACAGAGGAGGCTATCTTCAGGACCTTGGGGTAAGCAAAGATTTCTCAAAGATTTCTTCAAAAGTGCTATCCCTAAAAGAAAAAATTAATAAATTTTACTACAGTTAAGAACTTCTGTTTATCAAAAGACCTTTTTAAGAGAGTAAAAAGAAGACACAGAGGGGGAGGAGATATAAGTAATACATATTTTCAAGAAAGGACTCTTACCCAGAGTGTATATATATATATAGATAGATAGATAGATAGATAGATAGATAGATAGATAGATAACTTCTACAAATCAGTAAGAAAAAGGCAAGATGACCTGATGGAAAAATGGGCATAAAATAGATAAGTACTTCACAAAAGAGGTTCTCCATATGACCGATGAACATAGAAAAAGATTGTCAACTTTGTCATCAGACAAATGCAGTTGTAACCACAATATGATGCCATGACACCTGCACCAAAAGGGTTACATTGAGCAAGATAGACAGTACCACATGCTGATTAGAACATGTATGGAGCATTTGGAACACTTATGCTGTTAGTAGGTGTGTACTACACAGCTGTTTTGGAAAACTGGTGGAATTTGCTGAGGCTGAATGTGCACAAACGTTATAACCACAAAGTCCCACTCTTCAGTATGTATGCAACAGAAAGGCATACATATATTCAAGAAAAGATATGTACAAGAGCGTTCATAGCAACACTGTCGGTCTTAGCCAAAACTTAAAAACAACTCAAATGTCCATCAGCTCCAAATTAATTGTGAAATATTCATAACAATGAAAAACCACACAGCAAATAGCAGGTGAGCTACAACTACATACAGCAATGTGGATGAATCACACAGACACTATTGAGAGAAAGAAGCCAGATACCAAGTTTCCATCAAACTTACAGTTCAGAACCAGGGCAAAAGAAGCGATGGTGTTGGAAGTCAGGGAAGTGGTTTCCTTGCTGGGTGGGGTGTGATTGGAGGGGGTTCTAGGTGTGCTGCCACCTTCAGTTCCTAGCTGAGCTGGTGGGCAGAGCGGAGAGTAAGTGTGGGGAGGTGCCTTCTTCTGATGGGCTTTGAGTAAGTAGTTTTCAGAAAAGATTTCCGTTCTAAAGGATCCGATCTTACGGAGATAATGATGGACAAACTCTAAGTCAAGAGTCCCAAGGACAAAAAAAAAAAACGTGCTAGAAAACAGCTGTTTTAGAAGAGCAGCAGGTAAACTAGGTTTGGATTCAGAACTAGCAGATAAATAGAATATTCTGTAGTTTGAACTTTGATCTTCACAAATGAAGAATGGCAAAAGCATTTGCCTTTATGCTATTTTATTTTTATTTCAATAATTTCATATCCCCTTTCAAAAAAAATACGTTGGCTATTTTAAAAATCGATGTGATTAGTAAATCGAAGTTGGAAGAACGAAACAGGGCTGAAGTAAAAGGAGAGAACAGGTATGGTAACTACAGGGTAAACACAGCAGCTGGACTTGAGCATGCAACTTGGCTCTTACTTTTAGGACATCCAAAGCCAAAAGGGAACCAAATATAATTTCGTAGGGTGAGAGTTATTTTCCTTGTCACTAAAGCTCGGGGGCAGATTTCTTATCTGAAGCATTAAAGAGGGAACGTCGAATGGTGTAATGATGCATGTCTTCAGTGATGGGTGATGTGGCAAACATGTCAGTTGAACTTTAGGTTGTTTCTTATGGTGACTTTCAGTAAAGATGAACGAGAGTGTAATCATCCAATGAATGTAATGTTGAACCAATGCTTTACCTTGCTTCCATGCTACTCATTGTTTGGGGGCAACACATGGCATTGGGGGGGGGCTTTTTTGGCTGCTTTTCAGAGAGTGAATTCCTGATTGTTTCTGTCAACCAGGTGCCCGGGAAGAACCCAGCGTACAGCAGGCACAGCGGCGGTCGGCGGTCTTTCTGTCCTTTAAGTCCCCGATTCCATGTCTGCCCTTGCGCTGGGAGCAGCAGAGCAAACTTCTCCCAACTGTAGCCGGCATCCCTGCCAGTAAAGTTTCCAAATGGAGCACAGATGAGGTATATTTTATTTTCTTGGTCTGCCAGGGGCCAGACGTAGGAGTACTGACTTAAGGAGAGGGCAACATGAATGCATGTGGGATTGAGTCTTTTTTTTCTGAAAGAGAAGAAATTATTCTGAGAGAAACAATGAAAGGATAGGTTAAATATTTTGAACCTGTAGCATTTAGATTCCGGCTTCTTCTTTTTAAACTGGAATTTTGATCATATTTTTAACAGGTGTCAGAGTTCATACAGAGCTTACCTGGATGTGAAGAACATGGAAAGGTATTTAAAGATGAAGTAAGTATTCCACTAAATTGCAGTATGTTACTTAAGTGGGGACAAAGCACTGAAAGGCAGTGAATGGTGAAATGTTCTAAATTGGCAGAGGAAGGAAGAGACGGGTTATGTTGAAACTGACGAAGTGATATCGAGTTGTCTAACAAGCAGCATTAATCAGTTGTATAAAAATGTGTTTGTATAAAATTAGATGCAAAGGAAATTGTGCCATTTTATTGATGCCCCACAGCAGTAGCACTAAGCTCATTATTTAACAAAACAGACACAAAACCTAAAAACATGCATTTATATAGTGTATAGCACAGAAAGAAACCAACGCAAGAAAGAAGCAACATTTCATTTTTAATAAAGTAAAATTAGTTCCCATTATTTTATTTTCAAACATCATTTTAACACCAAAATTAACTTCATTTGATGCTGATAATTAGTATTACCATTATTGCTAAAACAATCCCTTAGATCTTATACATTTCTCAGTGATGTTTATACTAACTGATATTCATTACATCTATTACCGTCTGCTGTTGGAAGATGATTTTATTAGTTGTTTTCATCTGGCTGTCCAAAACTTCAATATAAGGGATGATTAATAACGATACCACCTCTAGTGAGCATTAGGACAAAAAGGAATTCTACTTCTAACTACACTAGAAGCAGGAGACTCTTTTCACTAGAGACCTTTAAAAATAAGCCACTTGCCTGCCATCCCCTCCAAGCAGAACAGTCAGTTATCACCCTGATCTCAGAAGGTACAATGAGAACTAAATCATCTCAGAAGGCTTTGTCCAGCATCTGCTGTCTGCAGCTATAAGATACCTTGTTTGCTCCTATGCTTAGCCTCCACTGTTCAAATAGCACACTTTCAGTTAAGAACACTGCAAGAGTGTCAGCACAGCCAAGAATTGAGCCAATGTCATTATACTATTAGATATCATTTACGCTTTATGTGGATGCCTGTTAAAATGCACAAGGATCTGATTGTCATCAGCCCTTTTCTGATTTATGGTCTTACTTTCAGAAATGTTCTGTCTTCTTTCTAGTTGAAGGTCAAATTAAAGAATTTGCAGTTATTCAGATTTTGAGTTTCTGAAGGCCCAGGTGCTAGATGTCTTTGCGGGTTACTCTCAGTCGATTTTCGATCCCTGAGCAGACTTAGATTCCTGCAGGGAGCTGTTGCTGTTTCTTTGAAAGAGCCATGTAGTAACATGACCTTTGAAAATGATGAAACAATTTTAAAAATAAATTTCTAACACTTCTATTTTATAAATTCTACTTTTGGTTCTGTTGATACCTAGCCAATCCATATAGATTTGCTCTGTTATTTAGGTTAAATAAGATTCAAATTCAAATGATATGTTATTTCTTTGAATAACTTTTTTCTTCATATTACCTTTGGAGACACTCCCCAGGCACCTAATATCCTCAAAGACAGAGCCTTCTTTTGAAGAATGAGGCAATGAATGTTCTCTGTCAACATGTATCATTCATATGTTCATTCCACTATTCATTCACCCTGTGAAATCTTGTTAAATTCCTACCATTTGTATGATACTCCATGTCATGCTCTAGTAAGAGGGTTAATTCAGAGATAATAGGACATGATCCTTGCTCTCACATGTCTCACCAGGTCAGCAGGTATGGGTTTTGAGTCCTAGATGAAAATGAGAAAACAAATCTAGCTAAAGTCTTGTAAGTCATCTCTAAAAGGCAAAGTGCAGGTGTGGGCTATTATTTGAAACCATCCCAGATGACTCCTTCTCATACATACTCCGCATTTAATCTGTTGAAAACCCTATTGGATGTATTTTAAAAGCATTTAAGGGTTCCAGCTCCCTCTCCCCCCTCCACCGCTACGTGTGGTCAGAGCCACCATCCTCTCCCGCCTGGATTAAAGCAATAACGTCCTAGCCGGGCTCCCCGCTTCTATTTCTGCTCCTTTTTTTAAAATAGTATTTTATTTATTTATTTATTTTATTTTTGCCTGTGTTGGGTCTTCGTTGCTGCGCGCGGGCTTTCTCTGGTTGTGGCGAGCGGGGGCAACTCTTTGTTGCGGTGCGCGAGCTTCTCATTGCAGTGGCTTCTCTTGTTGCGGAGCATGGGCTCTAGGCAGGTGGGCTTCAGTAGTTGTGACTCGCAGGCTCTAGAGCACAGGCTCAGTAGTTGTGGCTCTTGGGCTCTAGAGCACAGGCTCAGTAGTTGTGGCGCACGGGCTCAGTAGTTGTGGCTCGCAGGCTCTAGAGCGCAGGCTCAGTAGTTGTGGCACACGGGCTTAGTTGCTCCGTGGCATGTGAGATCTTCCCAGACCAGGGCTCGAACCCGTGTCCCCTGCATTAGCACTGCACCACCAGGGAAGTCCCTGCTCCTCTGTAATTTATTTCCAGCATAGCTGGGCTGATTCTGCTACAAGATAAAGTCAAATCATTTCACTCCTCTGTTCAGGTCTTTCCGGTAGTTAAATCAGAGCAAAAGCCAAGAGCCTCACAAGGGCGACAATCTGACACCCCATCACCGCTCTCACTGCCTGACCTCTTTGTCCACTCTGTCCCCTGCTTACACTCTTCCACACACAGACCTCCTTGCCATTCCTCAGATTATCCAGGTACACTCTGGATCCCCCTCTGCCTGGGATGCTCTTCCTCTAAGTGTTCACATAGCTTACTCCACTTCTCAATATCCTATCCTGACTATCCTCCTTCAATCTGCCACCTGCCACCACACATCCATCTTAGCCCTACTGTCCACTCATCTCCCCGACTCGCAGTTTTTTCATACCACTAATCACCTTTTAGAATTAGTTACTAATTAATTTGCTTATTATGGTTTTCCTTATAGTCTGTCTCCTACTACTAAAATGTAAACTCTATAAGGAGTTTTTATTTGTTTGCTTAGTTTTGTTTTTATCTGTTTTAGTCTGAGCTATATGCCCAGGCCCAAGAATAATATCTAGACTCTACTGGGTATTTTAGTAAGTTTCTGTTGAATGAATAGACTCATACCTTTACACTCTGAGAAAGACATTCAAAGAGCACATCGCTGTGATTTGCAGAGTTACAACACTGGAAAAGAACCATGAGCACACAGTGGAAAGAGCAATGAAATGCAAGGCAAGAACCCCGAGTTCCAAATCCTCCTTCAGAGTTTTGGGCCTTTAGCAAGATACTTAATCTCTGGAGCTAGACCAGTTTATATACATTACAAAAGCGTAAACCAAAAATAAACCCAGCAATCCATTGCAGTAATTACTGTTTTCAGAAAGTACTTTCTTAAATTATTTACTCCTTTCCAGTTGAGGCTTATCCTTATGGCTACACATCAGAGCAGCTTGTATGTAATATACTAAAGTTTGGCTGTAGCCTCAAGATGACTTTTTTCTTCCCGGCGTAGCTTTAAAAATAATAATCTACCAAAACTTATCCTTCTCATCCCACTCCTAGCTTTTAGACTCCAGCCTCATTCTCTGAAATGTTCCTTTTCATCAGTCATCTGTCACTTTAAATTCTTACTTAGTCCCAGAAGAAGACTCAGTAGGGCCCAAGGTTATAATAAACCATTCCCTCTTTGTAGTGAGCTCCGTGGGAGCCCGGTATGTTGACATTTTAGTTAATGTATTAGACGACTTCTATCAGACCCTTCATTCTACCAGGGTCTGTCTGGGTTGAGTGAAGTGTTAGTAGATCTGCCTCTCTGCTTGGACTTGTTTATCAGAGACCTGTCACAGCACAAGCAAATGAGACCAAAGCAAATGTTTCCAGAAAACAATAGAACATTTCTCATAGCTGCCACTTACCTTGTCTTACACTTAGAAATTAACATTGCAGTGTCTTTACTTCTAGTTTATGACAGCAGGGTGTTTCCTTGCTGAAAATTAGCAAACTTTTTCCACATAATTGTTACTTAAAGTTGTATAAGATGACTCTTGTTCTTACTGATTAAGCATATAAGCAATTTAGATTTACAGGTTTTTATTTTTAGAGGAAAGAGGAAAATTTCAAGAAATGGCAACTTAATTACATTAGGCTTTATTTAGTGAACTGCTGACAGAATTTAGAGTAGTATTTGTTTGCTAGGGCTGCTGTAACAAAATACCATAAACCAAGTAGCTTGAACAGCAGAAATTTAATGTCTCCCAATTCTGGAGGCTAGAAATCTGAAGCACAAGAAGTGATGGCATTGGCAAGTAGCTTCCTTCAAGGTCTGTGAGGAAAGGAGCTGCTCCAGGCCTCTCTTTTTGGCTTGCAGATGGTGTTCTCTTGTTGTCTTCTCTCTGTGTGTGTCTGTGTCACAATTTCCCCTTTTTATAAGAACACCAGTCATCTTGGATTAGGGACCCACCCTACTCTAGTATGACCTCATCTTAACTAATTACATCTGCAGTGACCCTGTTTCCAAATAAGGTCACATTCTAAGGTTATTGGAGGTTAGTACTCCAACATAGGAATTTGGGAGGAACACAGTTCAGCCCATAACAGTACACTGCTGTCAAGGTTTCTGATGTCCTCTGAGGCAGAGAGCAAAAGTGTTATTTTACTTTTTGTACAAAATGAGAAGACTGAAAGAGAAGTGAATTGATTTTTTTAAGATGGTGGACTCCCCAAGAGCTGAAAATTATACAGAAAGAAGACTACTCCTTTGCTCTACCCACTGAACCAGACATCATCTTCACAGAGTTGTATCTTTGAACCTCATAGTATCGTATTCTGTAGACATGTAGACTTTTAGTCTTAGAAGGGACCCAGAGAGAGGAAGGATGCTTCTTACTGTTACCCGAGTAATAGAAGAACCAGCCTGGAGCGCACACCTCTCCCCGCCAGGCTTACATTCCTTCAGCTATACTGGTGGTTGCCATTGTTGGTTGTTAGTAATTCCTTTTCTTCTGTATTTGAAAAATAACTGTGGCTACTCTGAAAATGGATGTCATCACTGATTTTCTTTTTTTTTTTTTTTTTT
>NW_006776635.1:1221102-1226330 GCF_000442215.2 Lipotes vexillifer
GGTATGTGGGCCTCTCACTGCTGTGGCCTCTCCCATTGTGGAGCACAGGCTCCGGACGAGCAGGCTCAGCGGCCATGGCTCACGGGCCCAGCCGCTCCACGGCATGTGGGATCCTCCCAGACCGGGGCACGAACCCGTATCCCCTGCATCGGCAGGCGGACTCTCAACCACTGTGCCACCAGGGAAGCCCTGATTTTCTTTTCTTCATGGTGGAAGGCATGCAGCCGATGTGTTTGCCTGAATTCCTTTGTTTATCTGCAAGTATTTATGTACTTATTCTCATCTCTCATTTTAAAACCTGCCCTGATGAGAACTGGATTTGAGGCACCCTGGATTTTCCCAAATTATTCTTGACTCAGCGCCTCCGTCAGAATAATCACAGAAAGATATGAGCACCTTCCACTTTCCTGAGCTGATTCTTCAGATGAATGAATTTGACTTTGTTCCCAGTCCACATTTGGGGGTGTTGTTGTAGATAAGAAAGGTCCACTTATGAGGAACTGCTGTTTGTACACATGAACTGCCCATCAGTGCCGTTTTAGTGTTACTGTGTAAGAAAGCTGATAATTGAACCTTGAATATGTCCCATAACCCTACATCCGATTAACTCACAATCTTCTGTGTTTTTCCTCCCATTTTAGCAAATTGATGGAGAAGCATTTCTGCTTATGACCCAAACAGACATTGTGAAAATTATGAGCATTAAGTTGGGCCCTGCCCTCAAAATTTTCAATTCTATCCTGATGTTCAAAGCCGCAGAGAAGAACTCTCACAATGAACTTTGAAGATGGTGAATTTTGAACACCATCAGCTTTCTGCTTTAAAGCTCATGTTTTACTCAAAGCACAAAGACAGTTGTAACTCCTAAGTGAGAAGTCTCCAAAACTCTAAAGAGCAATGCTGTCAGATTATTTATATTCCTTAAGAGACAATATATACAAATTCTTACGAAAGTGCTTGAGCTTTTAACCAGGTACTGTCTAACAACAGTACAACAGTCGTCTTTCGGTTCTGTTCACTGAGCTAAATTTATCTTTGTAAATCTTTTTGAGGCTGGGGGGTGGGAGGGAAGGGGGACTTCATTAATTATTTATGGAAAAAGAGGGGCGGGGGGCGGGGGGGGAGGGCAGAGTAAGAACTTTTGGCATTTTGTAAACATTGTTGAATTCTCTTTCATGTACACTGTTTCTTTTTCAATACTTTCAGGAACCTTTTTATATAATCAAACTTCAACTTAAACCAAATTTGTGAAAACCTGGCTAACTTTAGCCAGTGGGACTGTTATCTGTATTGTTAATTCTGTGCCATATTTTGAATTGCAACATTATGCTAAGTATAACTTTGCAAGTCATGATATTGCCTAACTGCTTGTCATAATTTGTTGGGGCTGAATAGTTGTAAAAATTACCTTTCTTTAAATCAGTGTTTTTACTTTTGCACGCAATTATGAAATGTTAAACAAATTACTTTTCACCAGCATCTTAATTACCAAAAACCTGTATATAAATAATGGAATTGAAAAATAAAATATATAAACATAAATAAATTAGGTGATGTATTTGAATGACATCAGTCTCATACATCGTGGTGCCCTGTGTGTTTACAGGACTCCAGTGATATCAAAGGAATATGCAGTTATATTGGGGGGCTGTTTGTATGATCTTAAACTATTTATGAGATGATCTTGAGCTTCTAATTGTCATTGAAATAACTATGGTGCTCTTCAGAGATGAAGGGCTCATTCTATTGATATAAACACTAACCTGGAAAGAGCTCTCTGTCTCAGATCTTGCAGTGTCCTCCAAACCCAAAGGTTTTCTTTATTATTGGCTGAAGAGAGAGTGTATAGATTTTACCCAAGAGGCAAGATTTGAGGGAGCAGCCCCAGTCAACACAAAGATTCTAAATGCTCACAGATGAGGGAGGCGACCTTCCCAGAGCAGTTATTCAAGAAGCTCTGTTTTGGAGAGACTCTTTTCTCCTCAGTATAGAAGCATACAGATGCACTTTAAATGAAAGCCCTTGATGACCTATAAACCGATAGCTGGTAGTATTACTTTTGCAAGAATGCATCTCCAACGCAAAAGGTAAATTATTTTATCAGCCTGTGTATGTAACTTTTAATTCCAGGATTGGATATTTATTTAAGAACTATTTTAAAAGTAGAAAGTAAGTTTGTAGCATGTTATCTGAATTCTGGGGAAAGGTCCACCTCTTTCCTTAGTTGCTTTCATTTTTTCTCATGTAGGATTCCCTTGATATTCCCCCCTGCATTGGAAGTCTATGAGTGGTCCTTTGCTTTTGTCATAATTCAAGGTAAAACAGGGCCCATGACCCCCCCCACTTCATTTCTTTGCATAAATCTGCTTTAAAAAAAGTTTTTTGTTGTTCTTTTCTCCTTTTTTGTTCAGAATTTGAACATTCAAGTTGCACTTGTTATACCTGACATGAATGAAATAAAATCTTAATTGCAGATACTTTTTTATATATGTATGATTCTTAAGAAACCTTGTCAGATAGGAGGGGCGTATGAGAGCAGGAACAATATCAAACATATGGGCACACAGATACCTGGGTAATGAATGAATCTGTAGGATTTGGAATTGTTTGTCAAACTATGTCCCAGATGATGTGAAGAGTGACAAAAAGGGGAAAAAAAATCAATTTTATGGTTACGTCAAGTAGGATTCACACGCATTGAGAACTTTTCCCTTCTGTTTAAAGCACGTATTGTAACAGAGGAGCCTTTTAAATCTTATTGAAAACATCTACTCATTCTAAGAAGCATGTTGTTGTATGTTAGAGGCAAGGCATTAAGCATCCCTATTAGGGTGGAAGAGTCTACCACAAGAAGAGGAAACCTCTCACCATTCCATCCCTGGGATATAGTCTAAGTGTAGTCTAAGTTTTAACAGAGGAAATAGGGAGCCGTGATGACAGGGAGGTCCCTGAAATGAGAGAAGCAGGCTTGGAGTAAGACAAAAGGGAGGGATGGGGAATGTGAAACTTGACAGAACCTTCCCATCTCTAAAGGCATTTTAAAAAATTACAAACACTCTACAAGCCAAAGGAGTCCGTCCTGTCTGCCGGTTGAAATATTACCCCAGGTTGCTATTTTGCAACTTCTAGATTCAGTGGACTCAGCTTCCAAAGAAAATAGCATTAGGTTGGTCAAGAAATATTGAATATTTGCCAAGTGGCATGGCCATGCTGTCCACTGGAGACAGATACACCATTGAAAGAGACAATAAAGCTCATGGTCAGCACATGTCTGTCATGTTCTGAGCCAAACTTCACTGCAGTTACCTTGCAGCTCCACCCCTATCTCTCCGCGCCCCCCCCCAAAGGAACAAGGAGAGGCTTTCTTTCAAGGCTAACCCTAAAAAAGGATGATACAAATGAACTTATTTACAAAACAGAAACAGACTCACAGACTTAGAAAACAAACTTACGGTTACCAAAGGAGAAAGGTAGGGGGAGGGATAAATTGGGAGTTTGGGATTGACATATACACACTACCATATATAAAATAGATAATCAACAAGGACCTACTGTATAGCACAGGGAACTCTACTCAATATTCTGTAACAACCTAAATGGGAAAAGAATTTGAAAAAACAGATGTATGTATATGTGTAACTGAATCACTTTGCGGTACACCTGAAACTAACACAGCATTGTTAATCAACTGTACTCCAATATTAAATAAAAACTTAAAATAAATAAAATAACATTTAGTTTTTGGCCAACTCTATAAATAAAGTAAAAATCATTGAATTATATTTAAAAAAGAATTAGAAAAAGAAGGACAAACAAAACCTAAGGTCAGCAGAAAGAAGGAAATAATAAAAATCAGGGAGGAAAAAAATTACAAAGAAAAAAAAAAAAAAGACCAGCCATAGAGACTGTGGACCTCCAAGGGAAGGGACTCTTTAAGAACTTGGTAAATTCGTTTGGGAGAAGAGGAGTAAGATTTTGAAATTAAAAAAGACGGGAGGGGGAAGGGTAAGCTGGGACGAAGTGAGAGAGAGGCACGGACATATATCCACTACCAAACGTAAAATAGCTAGCTAGTGGGAAGCAGCCGCATAGCACGGGGAGATCGGCTCGGTGCTTTGTGACCACCTAGAGGGGTGGGATAGGGAGGGTGGGAGGGAGACGCAAGAGGGAGGGGATATGGGGACATATGTGTATGTATAGCTGATTCACTTTGTTATAAAGCAGAAACTAACACACCATTGTAAAGCAATTATACTCCAATAAAGATGGCTAAAAAAAAAACACAGAAAATGGGAGTGGGGAGAGAATAATTGGAGGAAATAAAAGAAACTTTTTTTTGTAAGGAACTAAAGGCACATTGTAGTGAAAGGGAAGAAATGGAAACTGTAGAATTGGGACTAGTTATTCGAAAATGAAATGTACCAAATTGTTACTGCCTGTCCATTCTCATGTAAGTAGCGAATAGAATAGTCGTAGCAGAGGTAGGCAGCTGATCTTTCATTTTCTTTTATCTCACTAACTTAAGCATTTTAATGAACAGTTAGAAAGATATTAGTATTTTGCAGTATTTCTAGAGACGTGCTATAAAAATATTTCTTCAGTAATTCATATGAGCCCTTTTCTTATTAAACTTGAAAACAATTTTTATTTGATGAAGTAACCCAGGAAATGTCCATCGCATTGTGGTGCAATATTAGCACACTTAAATTCTTCAGTCTCTAAACCCACCAGTTCTGTCAAAACTAAGTAATGTTGAGATTGTGATGATGACAACAAGGGGCACCTCAAACACCTTAAAACTGTTGGATGAATTACAACATGGGGCTTTGGGCTGGGTGAGGCACCCGGACTAGGGCTCCTGAGAGAGGCTGGAGAGCCAGTCTAGGAAGGGTCCTAACCTGGAAGCTAGAAGCTGGGGCCCAAGTGGTGCTGGGAGTGAAAAGCAAGATCCTTATCATAGATCAAAACAAGCCCAAGGGGCAACCAGGGCAGATGAGGTCAAGGTGAAGGAAAACCAGAAACCCTGTGGGGAGACAAGAACCAGGCGCATCACTGTATCTCAAGGGAGGGAAGCAGAGAAAGATGAAGACGGGTTACAGATGATCAAAACCTGTGCCAGCGAGATTGGCCAGAAGTGAGACCTCAGGAATGAAGCAGCCCGGGTTCTCAACAGGTATGAATGAAGGAAACCAAAACACCCCCCAAGGGCAGGTCAGCTGAGGGAAAGA
>NW_006776635.1:1226457-1253321 GCF_000442215.2 Lipotes vexillifer
GGGAAAGAGAAACTGGGGAGTGTGAGCATCTCTTAAAATGCTCAAAATGTTTCCAAGCAATGTTCAGACCAGAGGCAGAACCACAGGCCACAAGTGTGCAGCTCCTGGACATTAAGTCTTTCAAAAGTGGGCACGTTGACTTAAGTGCAAGGTCATATCCTAATCTGGAGGATTTAAGAAAATGTGAAGCGTAGTGTCTTTTAAAAACTAATGCACCCTTGAAAGTGTTAACTTGGACTGGAATTGCTTAGAACTCAAAATAAACATCTCTTTAAGTAGTATTTTATTACAGAATTTCAAGAAAGAAAGTATCAAAGTGTAAAGATAGAAGGCATTGATATTCACTCAAATCCTAGAGACAAAATGATTTTCTAATACCTACCTCTACTAAATCAAAACAATTTTTAATAGTTTCAGCCATCCCAGAGATCAATTCTGATAAAATATTTGGCATGCTATTAAGTGACTGGGTGTTGAAATCCTACTTCCTTTTCATTTTCTTCCACAGAAGGAAAATATGGACTGTGCGTATCAAAAATCAGTGTCTCTAGGAAGTTGAGGGTTTGGGACAGTCTTCTTGGACACTCGATCCCAAATACATGGAAGGCAGCTATGAGAGTGGCCAAGGCTGTAATACAGTCATCCACCTTTGTGAGTCTCTCTTTTTCTAAATACAAAGAAAATTCACAGACATCCATGTTGAAAGGGTTCTTAACTTCTAACACGGGTGTGGACACTTGCACCTGAAAAAAAAAAGATTACAGTAGTCACCACCCCATGATGTGTAAACTAGCTAAATAATACAAGATGCCTCAATCTAACCATGCTATTACAATATATGAGCTTGTTGCAATTTAGCATTATCTGTAAATATGACAAAACATAACTTCAAAATAGGCCACCATCCTGCTTCAAATAAATAATCATATAAAGATATGAAATCTCAAACCAGTGATCATTGAAATACCGCATACCTTCTCATTCACAATGACAAAAAGGCTGGGATCCTCCCCGAAAACATCTGGTAGGAGTAAACAGGTGGCTGTCATCTTCATATCTGTCAAAGCAAACAGGCGCACAGTCCAAGTAAAAATAAGCTCTTACCAGTTGTTGTAAGTAAAGCCAGTATCAAAACATGTGGATTTTTTTTTTTTTGTTACCTTCTACAGAGAACAAACTAGCCTTCTTAGATCACTGTTTCCCTACCATTTTTTAAACCAACATCCCCTTCTAATAAACACTCAAGATCTCCTGTTCTGCCCTCCAGATCACTGCCAGGAGAAGATAAGAGTTCTGTACTCTCTGTCCCTCAGCCAGGGTGATTTCACTGTACTCTACCTTGTGGCTTGTAAATTACCTTGTGGCTTGTAAATTACCTTGTGTATGAAATTAACAGGTTACTAGTTTCCTAAATATAATTTTACAATATCAAGTGTACTTTTAAAATCTACACCTCAACTCCTAGTTGAGAAATTCTTTTTTCTTTCCCACATGTTGTTTCACTGAATTCTACACAGCGTGGATTTCCTAATTATCCTCACACAGATAACTGAGACCAGATCACCCTATCCCTTAGGTTTACTAACGTTTCAACATGTCTTCATCTGTATGCTGTTTCATTTTTTCTTGCAATGCAATATTGATTGGATTGTCCACCAAAGAAAAAGAAGCCAGTATATTTTCTGAATAGGATTCCAAAATGTGCCTTGTTTTCTTATAAATATCTGTTCTTGTAAGAAGTTGGAATTCTCTGAACAGCTGAAAAAAGAAAAAGATCACAAGAAAAGCTAATGTATAGAATGTAAGGAAGTAAATTACTCTTCAGAATTATATTAAGCTCTGAATGTTAGTTTATATACTAGATATTTGATTAGCTTTAGTGGAGAAGTATAAAGACTTAGGACGGAGGAAGAGAAAAGAATGAAAGCCTGAAGTGAACTGTCAGATTTCAGGAAGCAAACCTTGAAAAATTCCTGACCATGGTATCCTATAGGGAAAAGAGCTTTAGAAACTCTGTAGGATCAGACAGAAATAAAGGGTGAAAAACAAAATGAGTCTAGGAGATTTGACTACAAGGTGAAAGCAAAAACAGTTTACCTGTATGGAAACCCCTTTACTCAAAACCACCTTTTCTTGCCACTGCCTAAGTTCTTCCCTTCGGAGAACTCCACCACCACTGTCCCCCTCCCAACTTTCCTGACAGAGTGGCATTATAAGACTGTTCATCACCCACACTAGTAGGAATTATGTAATTATCACTTTCCTTAAAACTATAAGAACTATAAGGAACAGTTACATACTACCCACTGGGTCTCACCATTTCTTGAGTATTTTGGTGGATCATAAATTGCCCAAAGATTAGGTCCAAAAGTTAAGTCATTGGAAAACTGGAATTCACATTCTCATAAAGATATAGCGGCTCTGCTATCAGGCAACACGCAGTGGACGACTAATTTAGATTACTACCCTACAAAGAACCTCTCTCAGCAGGGAGATGTGAAGTGAAGCATGAGGAAGGTAAATATTGTCCATTTTCTTGGGCGCACAACTTAGGAATTTTTTTTAAAAAAAATTAATCTCAAGTCGACCTTAAAGTTGCAGAAAGAGTAAACAGAGCTCACAACTTCCCCCAAGGCTAACATTTCTGATCCATTTGAAAGTAAGCTGTAGATATGATGCCCTCTTACCCCTTAATTCTTCATTGCATATTATTATTCCTTGTACTTAGCTAGAAGTACAAGGATGCTCTCCTATATAACTACAGCATAACCATCAAAATCAGGAAAATCGAATCCATTCAAACTTGCCAGTTGTTGCAGTCATGCTCTTTATAAATCCAGAACCTAATCCAGGAACACATGAGATTTAGATATCATGTTTCTTTAGTCTCCTTCAATCTGAAGCAGCATCTTGGTTTTCTTAAGTTCCCTGAGATTTTTGAAAAGTAGAGGCCAATTACTTAGCAGAACACCCTTCATTCTAGGTTTGTATGATGTTTCTTCATGATTTATGAATTATGGCAAGAATGCTGGCACCTCTCCATCAGAAGGTGGTAACTGGTGCCATTATTGAAGATACTAACTTATCACTCGGTGAAGATGGAATCTGACAGGTTAATTAATATATATGTTATTAATTAACATATAACTATATGTTTTATAGTGTTTTAAGGGGGGTTTCCCTTGAGTTGATGTAAATATATTGTTTTTCCTGTCTTTCAGCCATAAGATTTCACATCCACCAATGATTCTTGCCTGAATCAATATTACTATTGAATATGATAGTTGCCAAATGGTGATTTTCTAATTCCATAATTCTTTCTAAATTTATTGGCTTTCTACTCTACGGTGTAGCTTTCTCTTCTCCTACATTAACTTACTCATTTATTTGTATCACTACAGAATAATAAATCCCTCTTTACTCAAATGATCATAACTCTAATCCTTTTATTATTTATATTAATGCTCAGGTTGTCCAGATTCGGCCAGCAGGAGTTGACCCCTGAATCCTCTTGACATAGCCTCTTGGTCTGTGAGCACTTCCTTAGTTTCTGGCACTACACAATATTTCAGGCTCATCTCGTATTTTTTCTGCCTCAGCCTTGGAGTCAGCTATTTCTCCAAAAGCCCCGGGTTCCTTTTAATGGAGAATGATATTTAAAAACTAAGATTTCAGCCCTTGATGTGCTCATTGCTTCACTGGTGTTCTAGGATTTCTTACAGAACAAAGCTAGGAAATACATATTTGTATATACATGCACACATACAGACATACATCCATCTGTTTAAATATCTACATATAAGTATTAAAAACCATGAGTTCACACTGATACCTTCAATTCCAACCCAACAACACAGGCCTTATTCCAACCTCCCTGCTTCCCATACATCCTCTCTCAACAGCGAAAACCTGGCTCCCATTATCCTGGATGTATTGATATTTACTTATTTGCCCAAATCTTCCCCAAACGTCATGTAGCCAGACCCCCAGCCACGAATGGTCAGTCACAGAATGGCCGACCCAATATTTACTTATTTGCTCAAATCTTCCCCAAACCTCATGTAGCCAAACCCCCAGTCGTGAATGGTCAGTCACAGAATAAGCCCCTCTCTCTACAACCCCAGGTTTTGTCCCCAAGGTTATTAACCTTAATCATTTTTCCTTTTCTATTCAGATTGGATCATTTCTATCTTCAAGTTCACAGACGCTTAGTTTGCATTTCCCAATAAGCATTTCCCTATCCAATGATGTTTTCATTTCAGATAAATGTTCTTTTCAGTTCTGAATTTCAATTTGGTTCTTTTAAAATACATATTCCATTCTCTGCTAAGATGCCCCACAGTGACGCTGCATGGAATTCACTGGTTTTACTGTGTTCCCACCATCCTGAAGCAGCTGGCTTGATAGAACGGTGAAATGGCCTTTTGAAGACTTCGTTACAGCACCAGTTAGGTAGCAGTTCCTTGTAGGGCTGGGGAAAGGTTCTCCAGGAGCTGTATATGCGCTGAGTCAGAGCCCAATATATGGTGCTGTTTCTCTCATAGCCAGAATTCACAGGTCCAGGAATCCAGGGATGGAAAATGGAGTGGCACCACTCACTATTACCCCTAGTGACCACTAGTAGGGAGCCTGGATTAAACTGTGTTCCTTTCAAGGGTGTTAAATTTTGTTCTGGCAGGCAATTAAATTTCTGGTTGATCCTTCTGGTTCTGTCAGACTTAATCTTATTGTTTGTTTGAATGAGTTTATTTCGGTTTATTTTGGTTTTCGTCCTTAGTTCTAGGCAGTGGCCCCAACTCAAATCTAGGACATAAGGTATGGACTTTCTGGAGTCGCAGATGGACGCCCAAGACTCTCAACAAGGTCTTCCCACTCTGACTGGGCCAGAATTCTTATTTTTCAACACCGTGTCGCCTCTGCTTTCAGGTTGCCGTCCTGTGGCAGCCTCTCTTCACAGCTTTGTGGAGTCTTGTCCTGAGCAGTCCAGCTCTCAGCCAAAGACCTCTGGGGGATCCCTCCATGGACTTCTGCCCTCCATCTCTCCTCTAGTACCTTCTCTCGCAAATACCACCTACTTCATCATTCCCAAACTCCCACCTCTAACTGTTCAACTCTGTGAGACCACCATTCTGCTTGGCTTTCACCTTTTTGGGCCATGATCTAGAAAGTAACCCCAAGGAAGAAAACTGAGGCACATCCTGTATGTTCTCCTTTAATCGGGATCAGAGTCCTACAGATACAGGGAACAAACTAGTGGTTGCCAGAGGGAAGGGGATGGGGAATGGGTGAAATACACGAAGGGGACCAAGAGGTAAAAAGTTACTAGTTATAAAATAAGTCACAGGTATGTAAGGTACAACACAGGAAATACAGTCAATATAATTGTAATGACTTTCTATAATGCATAATCTATAAAAATATCGAATCACTATGTTGTACACCTGAAACTAACATAATGTAAGTCAACTATAATTCAATTAATTTATTAAAATAATCAATTTCATAAAACAAACAAACAAAAAGAGCAGAGTCCTGCGATGCCTACTCTCCAATGCCTGGAAGCAGTTGCCTCATAGATATTTTTCCCAGTTTTATCCATGTTAATGATGGGAAGGTAGGTCCAGGACCAGTTTCTCCATCATGGCCAAAAACAAAACTCAGATTCTTTTGTTTTCCTTTGAAACTTTATATTAGCTGGTGATTCTTAGGCACCTCACTTAAGTTTTAAACAATGATTGTTGAAATAGTTTCTCAGTAAGGTGAAAACTATAGCATTTCAAAGGAGTTACTGGAAATTTGAGGAATTATTTAAATTTGTGTTTGGTATTTTCACCTCTTCAACTTTTCTTACTTCTCTTGTGCCACATCCACTAGGTCCCAGTAACAAATTCCTAGTTGATAATATTCTACTCTCATGAAGTACATTTTAAAAGTTTAAATTTTAAAATTTTCTGATGAGAGAAAGTTTTTTGAGAGGAGGACGTTGATGAGCACAGGTGGTAATCGAGGGTCCTGGGACCAGCTTCCCACACTGGCCGCTTCTCTTCAACCAACCTGCGTCCACAAGCTCCCTAAGCGCCAAGTGTTTTCACATTGGTAGTAGAAACAAACAGGTGATGGGGGAGGCCTGAAGCAGAGGCAGCTGTCCTACTATAGGGGTTGTTTGTTAATCGGGTATTTGTAAGCAAGGTCAAACTTGCTTTTATTTTCAGAAGCGCCACAAGGATTTTATGAATTGTTAATCCCAGCTAGCTACCCAAGGCTGAGTTAGGGACGTACTTCCTGAAGAAGCCTAAAATGTTTAATCCTTTTGTTTACAACAATAAATAGGGCAACTTTATTCAGTAAGTACAGCCATTACCCAAACTATACCCCAATCCACATTTTGAATATAAAGGGTGAAACACCTGAGGGAATAGGAAGAAAAGACTTACAGATGCCACAATGGGAGACTTAAACAAAGCAGGAGAGATACAGCCTTAGGTCTGAAATGTCTCTACTCTTCATTAGAGCTATAATGATCCCCAGATTTACTATCAACTATAGTTCTTTGAAAGCCCACTGAACCATAGCTCATCTGTTTTAATCACTAAAACTTTGTAGGCTGCAGTCCAGTGAAAACCTCAAAAGTTGCAACATCAGTGACCAGAGCAGCCTTACCAACCACTGTTGTAAGTGGGGAATGGGGAAAATACATGAAGGGGACCAAGAGTCCCCTTGGTTTGTGTCCCCCACCAAATGTTTGTGTCCCCCACCAAATTCATATGTTGAAACCTAGCAGTGTGATGGTATTAGGAGATGAAGTCTTTGGGAGGTGCTTAGGTCATGAGGGCAGAGTCCTCATAAATGGGGTTAGTGCCCTTATACAAAAGCCCCCAGAGAGCTAGCTTGCCCTTCAGCCATATGAAGTTACAGCTAAGAAGCACCATCCATGAACCAGAAAGTGGACTCTCACCAGACACTAAATCTGAAGGTACCTTGATCTTGAACTTCCCCGACTCCAGAACTGGGAGAAATAAATTTCAGTTGTTTATAAGCTACTCAGTCGATGGTATTTTTGTTTATAGCAGCTAGATTGGACTAAGACACCAACCATCTACTAACTCATCCAGCATTCAAAAAAATCAATACTTCATTTGTATTTTACAGTACTCTGCTAGGTACTTTGGGAACTACTACAACGTTCAGAACATGCTCCTTACATTTAAAGAGTTTATAGGCTATCAGTTTAACAGTTTTTCACTTTAAAAGTATATTTTGTACGTGTGTCAATCTGGCATACTCGTCTAACAGCTAGAGTTTAACGTATAACGTATTAACGTATATTACTGTTCCTAGCAACCCAAAGATTAAGGAGGAAGCAAGCAATAAATAAGGTAGGGTTGCTGAGAAAAAAATTAAATAAAATAATCCATGTAAAGCACTGAGAACATAGCTGCTATGTAGCAAACACTCAGATGTTTGCTATAGACATATTATTAAAATAAAGCATGTAGGCAAATTCTTATTTCAGTTTCTTTTGGAAGAAGAAAAGCCTGTAAAACTTTTCATTCCCAGTTTGGTTGATTGCACCTACAGAACTCCTCCATGAAATGTATTCTCAGATAAAAACACTGAAGAGTCTTTAATTATATACTACAGCCAAAATTACACTAAAATTGTAATAGGACCCTTTAATGGCCACCTTAAATAAACTAAATGGCAGGGTGTCTGATTTACCCATAAACTTCGTATATTTTAAGACCACTTTATGAAATGATTTGGGATCATAAAGGAAATAGATTTTGAGTAATGCTGCACGCTAACAGTTACCTCATAAACTATCTTGATTGTCTAAATGCATGCAAAGGGAAAATGTTGCCCATTGTCAAAATACCCCAAAGTAGTGGTGCCCCTGCCTCCACAATGTGCCCAGTGATGGAGAACTCTTCAAAGCTGAAGGCGGCCAATGTGTGTTATCAGAATATGATTCCAGAAATTTTTACCAGATGGTCCTAGTAGTACCCCTTGGGCCTCGCGCATTCTCCTGAGATTCATAAGCACCATCTTGCTGCATAGTCTTGTTACCACTCCAAGAGGAAAGAGACAAAAATCAATTTGGACATTATAATCAGACTATTACAAGCAAATAAAAATACCTGATAGGGGCACTTCAGGAAAGGAAACATTTTAAGAATGTCCTTGGGAGGTGTTCTGCTGCCAATCAACTTTCTTCTTATTTCCAAAGTCTGGCTCATCCTCTTATTAATTTCACTCCAGTCCTTTTCTGTTTTCACATATTCTTGCTGGAACCAGTTAATATGTTCATCTACCTCATAATCTAAACAAACAGCTTCCTCCTGCAAAATATTTTCAAAATATTAATATGTTCCATGTTTCAAGTGGCAGTTTAATGCTTCATGAAAACCTGAATTATGGGCTGTTATGGCACACTCAACGATTCACTCATGTGGTGAGCACTACTATGTAGCATTATGCTTGGCTCTGAACGTGGTTAACAAATGTCTTTGATGCTGTGAACAAATCAAACAGTTAATTACTGACTCTGGAATTATAATCTGTTCTCTTTTTTAAAAAATTTATTTATTTATTCATTTATTTAATTTTTGGCTGCACTGGGTCTTTACTGCTGCAGGCGGGTTTTCTCTAGTTGCTGAGAGCAGGGGCTACTCTTTGTTGCGGGCTTCTCATTGCGGTGGCTTCTCTTGTTGCGGAGCACTGGCTTCTAGGTGCTTGCGCTTCAGTAGTTGTGGCACATGTGCTTCAGTAGTTGTGGCTCGTGGGCTCTAGAGCGCAGGCTCAGTAGTTGTGGCGCACGGGCTTAGTTGCTCCGCAGCATGTGGGATCTTCCCGGACCCGGGCTCGAACCCGTGTCCCCTGCATTGGCAGGTGGATTCTTAACCACTGCACCACCAGGGAAGTCCCATAATCTGTTCTCTTGACAGATCTAAGAGTTATTTCATTTCCTACATACCTTTTTACGTGGAAACCTAGATTATCCAGAATGTTCACACTGAATAGAAATGTCATTTATTCCTATGCATTTAAATTTTAGAAGACAAAATATTAAGAAGAGATAAAAGGTTTTAAATTAAGTTTTTGTTATTGTTATTGTTATTGTTTGTATTTTTCCTTCTTAAATGCTTTTTTAGGGCTGCAGTACCATGCCATATAATCCAAATTCAAAATAATTATGGCGGGTATTTTGTGATGCTGAATCATGAAGCTGTCAATTATATTCGCTATGCATTTGGGTACATTGGATGGGGTGGGGTGGCTAAAAGTACCTCACATATTCTCATTAAAAATCTAAGGTAAGGGGCTTCCCTGGTGCTGCAGTGGTTGAGAGTCCGCCTGCCGATGCAGGGGACACGGGTTCATGCCCCAGTCCGGGAAGATCCCAAATGCCGCGAAGCGGCTGGGCCCGTGAGCCATGGCCGCTGAGTCTGCGCGTCCGGAGCCTGTGCTCCGCAACAGGAGAGGCCACAACAGTGAGCAGCCCGCGTACAGCAAAAAGAAAAAAGTGCTCTAGGGACTTCCCTGGGGACTCCCCTGGTGGCACAGTGGTTAAGAATCCGCCTGCCAATGCAGGGGGCATGGGTTTGAGCCCTGGTCCAGGAAGATCCCACATGCCACAGAGCTACTAAGCCTGTGCACCACAGCTACTGAACCTGCGCTCTAGAGCCCGCGAGCCGCCACTACTGAAGCCCGTGCACCTAGAGCCCGTGCTCCGCAACAAGAGAAGCCACCGCAATGAGAAGCCCGTGCACCTCAACGAAGAGTAGCCCCAGCTCACCGCGGCTAGAGAAAGCCCACGTGCAGCAAGACCCAACGCAGCCAAAATTAAATAAATATATTTTTTAAAAAATCTAAGAAAATCAACAGGCTTTGAGGAGACAAGAAAAATATCTTTCTAGAAAAGTTAGTTGAGCGGACACTTGGCTGAACTACACTTGAATCAACAAGTTGACAAACTGTCTAGCTGACCAGAATGTGAGCAGATGTTACCTGTAAAAGATGGAAAAATGGTAAAGAGCCTAAAAGGCTCCTATATCAAGACTTTTACAAGCATTTTAGGAAAAGCGTCAGGTAGATCCACTATCTGTGAACATAGGATGATTAGCAAGACATAGACCAAGTGAACAAACTCCTAGAAAAATATAGCATACAAACAGAGTAAAAAGAAATTCCTAGAACCTTATATAAATTTAATTAGAAGACAAAAGTCTTTCCACAAAGAAAATACCAAGACCTGAAGTTTTCACAGACAAATTCTACTAAACTTTCAAAACAGAGGGCATACCAAATTTACACAAATTTTTTCAAGGAGTCAAAAAAAACAAAGAAAAAAAAAGAAATTCTATGAATAATTCCAACCCATTCTATGAAGCCTCTATGTCTACGACATTGATTCCCAAACCTGAAAGAACTGTATGAGAGAGGATAATTACAGATCAATCTCATTCATGAACAAAGTTGCAAATATTAGGAACAAGGAACAACTAACTTGGATCTATCCCAGAAATGCAACAAGGGTTTGACATTAGTAACCGGTCACGCTCCCTGCTAACTATGGTGTTCCCCAGATAGTGTCATTTAACCCTCTAACTCCTCTAAGGGGGTATTTATCTGAGTTATCCGGTCTAAAAGCCACTAGCCACATATGGCTATGGAGCACTTGAACTGTGGCTAGACCAAATTAAGATGTGTGCTGGAAACACTGATTTTCAGACTTAGTATGCAAAAAAAGAATGTAAAACATCTCATTAACAATTTTTCATAATGATTACATGTTGAAATGATAATATTGGGTTAAGTAAACGATACTCTGAATGTTATAATTCCACCTGCTTCTTTTTACGTTTTTTAATGTGGCTACTAGGAAATCTTAAATTATATCTGTGGTTTGTATTATATTTCTATTGAACAGTGCTGTGTTAGATGCTAGAGATTTCTTCATACCAATTTCCAGTCATCCCTGTTCCACTTCTATTGTCATCAAATTGACTTTGGAAACGATGTTTCCCTGTGTAACTTGAACAGTCTCTTTCCTTAACATTCAGTCATGTGTCTTAGTCAATCAGCAGGGAAACTGCTTTGACTTTGCCCCGTGTTTCCAAGTGCAAGGCTGACTTGTAAAACTTCACAGTATTAGCAAATGTGCCACCTGCTGATGGCAGTAATTGCATTATATCCAGAATGCAATTAACTGTCAACATTTTTCTTCAACTTTTGCTTCTTGTTCAGTTTTCCACCATGAGAGAAACATCTGTGGAAAAGGCTACAAAAATGATTAGTATTTATACAGTAAATCATTATGTCAGGTGCAGTAAGAAACAAACAGTAAATGCCCTAAAAGAAATTAAAAGAAACCTAGTGTATGTCCTTAGCATTGACTAAGCAGTTTTTGCATGACTTTCAATTCCATTGTACTTGTAAGCCAAAGAAAGCTAACACGCAAAACTGTTTCATGACTTTCAAAGTCACTGGGTACATATATACCCAATAAGTAGGAAAAGAAATGTTTTAAGAGAGAAATGAATTACAGTAGCCCCCTACTTATCTGCGGGGGATACGTTCCAAGAGCCCCAGTGGAAGCCTGAAACCACAGATGGCACTGAACCTTATATATGCTATGTTTTCCCCTTAATACATACCTATGATAAAGTTTAATTTATAAATTAGGCACAGTAAGAGATTAACAACAATAATAATAAAATAGAACAATTATAACAATACACTATAATAAAAGTTATGTGAATGTGGTCTCTCTCTCAACTTAAAACTTATAAATTGTTTATTTCTAGAACTTTCCATTTAATATTTTCAGAACACAGTCGACTGAGGGTAACTGAAACCCCAGAAAGCGAAACTGTGGATGTTGGGGGGGGGGGCTACTGTATAAGTATACTGTTAGTAATTTAATACCAGCAGTTTGTTTATTTATTTATCTATTTATTTATTTAACAAAAGTCTGGAGGACTTTGGATGCAAGGACACCCCACAATCACTTATTAAATCCCTGTGTTCCTGTCCTAGATATAGCATAAGTTTAAAAAGAAAAAGCATAAATTAGCCCCTCTACAGAAACTGCCGCAACATTCCCAGTATATGTTTGATAAGATATTTCACATCAGAATCGGGCAAAATATTGTGTTTTCTTCGTGTTTCAGACTCTGAGAAAAGTCCATAATACTCCATCACTTGATGAAGCCTGCCCTGGAACAGGAGAATCACTGAGATGTGGATCCAAAGCCTGACGTGCTGTACTTGGAGCCACTGGTATTACTCAGGATAGGCAAGATGCTGCTGCTCTAACAACCCCCAAATGTTAGAGCAACAGACGTTTATCACTCATGTGAATGTCCCTCTCGGGGCCCAGCTTCTCATCCTCTTCACCCAAGAAACTGGCTCCACCATCTAGAATATCAGGCATCATTGCAAAAGAAAGGGGAAAGATGGGGCACTGCATACTGGATCTTCAATGCGCTTGACATTTCTTCTCACATTCCATTGATCAGTCAGTCTCATGACCACATCTCACTTCAAGGGAGTGGAGATGTACCAACATGCTGATTGTCTGGAGGAGATGAGCTGATTAAATTGGTGAGCAGCAATCATATCCACACTCATCCACCTCTGCGTTTCTCACTATGTGAGAGCATAGCTCTCCTTATAGTTTTAGCCAATTTCAGACAGGGTTTTCTGGTAGCTATAGGCAAAACCATAATAACTGAACACTGGAACACCCAATTCTCAAACCAGAAATCAATTCCCTAGATCAATTCTATGTCTAGCAATACATCCTTCAAATACGAAGGAGAGATTTAAGACATTGCCAGATAAATAAAAAGTGAGAGGATTGATCACTAGCAGATCTGCCCTACCAGAAATGCTAAAGATGGTCTTTCAAGTTAAAATGGAAGAATATTGACTGTAACTCAAATCCACATGAAAAAAACAGAGCAGTGGTAAAGGTCACTACATAGGTAAGTACAAAAGACAGTATCAATATATTTTCAGGTTGCAACTCCTTCTTTCTCCCATCTTGTTTTAAAAACAATTGCATGAAGCAAGAGTTATAAATTCTGTGTTGATGGGCATACAGGGTATAAAAGGAAGACAACTGTAGTTATACAGGGACAAAGTTTTTATATGCTGTTATAATTAAATGGATATTAATCCAAACTAGATTATTATAAATCAAGATGTTAGTTGTAATCCCCAGGGCAACCACTAAGGAAATAACTATGAATGTTTATTTACTAAAAGAAACAACAGGGAAATTAAATTAATACACTAGAAAATATTTACTTAACACAAAATAAGGGAGTAATTAAGGAATAAAGTAACAAGAAAAAGATGACATATAGAAAACAAATAGCAGACATAAATTCTAACTTACCAGTAATCACATTAGGTAACTGACAAAATGGATTTTAAAAAAATGATCTAAATATATACTGTCTACTAGAGACACACTTTAGATTCAAAGACATAAGTAGATTGAAAGTAAAAAGATGGGAAAAGATATACCAGTAAGCAGTAACCGAAAGAGAGACAGAATAGCTATGCTAATATGCAACAAAATAAATTTTAAGACAAAAATTGTTCCTAGAGACAAAGGAAGATATTTTATAATGGGAAGAGGGCCAATCCATTAGAAATATATAACAATTATAAACTTATATACACCTAGCAACGGCATCCCCAAAATCATGTGGCAAAAACTGATAGAATGGAAGGGAGAAAGAGACAATTCAGTAATAATAGTAGCTGGAGATTTTAATATGTCACTTTCAATAATGAATAGAGCCACTAAACAGATGGTAAACAAGGAACTGGAAGACTAGAGTGACTGCTATTCCTGGAGAAGACAGAATGGATTCTAAGAACGTGAAGCTGGATGTAATAAATCATGCATGAAATGAAAACCTCCAAGAAGATGATATCAAAAGGAATTTTGAAGAAACTGATTGATAGGATTAAATTACTTACTTAAAACTCTTTAAAAAAACAAAATGTAGACTACATTAACCGATAAAGATAAAATAATCTGTGCACTTAAAGATGACATTAATAGCCTCCAAACTGAGAGAACTTCATTGCAATTAGGAAAAAAAAAAAAAAAATAGAAAGAGAGAAAAGCAAAAGCCCCTGTGGAAAATTCAAAGTCCTTCCTGTACTGCTTCAAGAAACGACAATATATGTTCACCAAATATCCATTTCAGAGTTAATCTACTCCATAAAGACACAGGAGAATCTTTTCAAAGTGGATGAAAAGATCAGGCATAAATGTGAAGGACTGGACACATGAAAGATTCAAGCCAGGTTTTTATCAGAAAAATTTGAAAGAAGCAATGACTATTATTATTATATCCCAAGAGTGAAAAGTTTATGGTAGTAAGTCGAAGCCTCTACTGGCTGAAAGAAACCTCAATAACTTAAGAAAAGAAAATGCGTGCATTAGTCAAAAAGCATTAAAGCCGAGTTTAAGCATTTCAAAGTATGTTTACATCCTGATGTTTCAAATGGGGCATGGAGGGGGGAGGGATAAATTAGGAGTTAGCAGAGGCCCAAAGGGACCACCAAGGAATCCTCTGGATGAAGAGATTTCCGAGAAGTGATGTGCATCAGACTGGGTGAGTGTGAAGATTGGGGTCCAGTGCCCTATGTCAACCAGTTGCCATCCCCACACCACCCCAGGGTCAGGATGACAGAAGCAGGATGCCTCCACAGACCATCTCCATCCTGCCACAGCAGGCTATCCACAAGGGCAAGACAAGAGCTTATCCTGGTGCTCCTTGCACTGGCAGATGCTCGGAACCTTCCTTTGGTCCTACCCTAGGACCCCTCAGCACCCCTAGGTCAGGCTCTAGCACCCCTAGGTCAGGCTCAGCACCCCTAGGTCAGGCTCAGCACCCCTAGGTCAGGCTCAGCACCCCTAGGTCAGGCTCTAGTTCTCCTATGAGAAGGCAGGTGCTAGAAAGGAGTCCCAGGGTGGGTTCTTGAGACAATGACCCCCTGTCCTTCCCCTTATTCCAGAAAATGAGGGTGAACCACCCCAGAAATGTCTGTACACTAAGTGCTAAGTGATACTAAGTAATAAACACTAAGTAACCAAATGTAATGTGACAATGGCATAAGAGTAGACTGAGAGACCAGTGGAATAAGGGACAGTGCCCAGAACACACCTAAGTCTTTTGGGGGAACTTAACATACAATAAAAGTACCACCATAAACAAATAAAAAAAGGATGGATGGTTTAGTAATTGGTGTTGTAAGAGCAACTCACCCTATGGATATCCTTACTTAATAGCATATACAAAGACAGACTCCAGATGACTTAAAGATCTAAACATGAAAATGCAAACTATAAACTTAATAAGAGGAAGAGCAGGAGAATATCTTTGTGACTTAGGGCATGGGAAGGACTGCTTCCTACAAATTAACAAGAAAAAGATGCCAACCCATTAAAAACTGGGCAATGGATCTAAAGAGGTAATTTTCTAAAAGAAGAAACTCAAAGGTCTAACAAACACATGAAGAGATGCTCAGACTCATTAGTTATCAAGGGAAATGCAAATCACAAGAATCAGATTGCACTTTATACCTATTAGACTTGGCAAAACTCACAAGGCTGGCTAGTGCCAAGCAATGGCAGGAAGACAGGGATATGCAGTATTATGGGAGTGAGAATAACAAAATCATTCTAGAAAGTAATTGGTCAGATTAACTATATGCATGCCCGCTGCTCCATCAGTTCCACTTCTTGGTGGACAAGCCAAAGGAATAACACACAGGTGAGTCCCTAACCAGACAGGTATAATGGCATTCTCTGCAGTACAATCCGTTGAGGGGCTTGAGGCAAGGGCTTGTAATAATGGTTACAATCATGGGCTAGAAATATACATAGTAACATGAATGAGTCTTAAGGAGTGTCAGTGAAAAAGTGAAACACAAATGAGGTATAGAGTACCATTTTCACTGGGTCAAATATGTATAAACCCAAAATCATAGTACACATTTTAGAACACCTTACAAACAAAAAGATACAGATAAAACACAATAGAAGGATTGCCCAAGAGCAGAGGTGGGGAAGAGGGCAGAGAAGAACGAGCACAAAAAGAAGTGAATAGGGCTTCCCTGGTGGCGCAGTGGTTGAGAGTCCGCCTGCCGATGCAGGGGACGTGGGTTCGTGCCCTGGCCTGGGAGGATCCCACATGCCACGGAGCGGCTGGGCCCAGGAGCCATGGCCGCTGAGCCTGCGCGTCCGGAGCCTGTGCTCCGCAACGGGAGAGGCCACAAGTGAGAGGCCCGCGTACCAGAAAAAAAAAAAAAGAATAAAACAAGAGAAAGGCCTGGCACAGAACAATGACAATAATGTGCCATGAGGTGAGGAGTTTGATTCACTCAACTTTAACACCTGAGGTTTTGCACAAAAAATAATACAGTACAAAGTTAATTCCACTACTCTGCATGCAGCTCCATACAATTCCTGTAAGCTTTTAAAACCAGTGTGTCTTCATCATTTAAACAGGATAATGTTGTCAGCAACTTAAGAAATTACTCAGTTAAGATACAAATGAACTTATTAACAAGACAGAAATAGACTCACAGATAAAGAAAACAAACTTATGGTTACCAAAGAGGAAAGGGGGTGGGGGAGAGATAAATTAGGAGTTTAAGATTAACAAATACACACTACTATATATAAAATAGGTAAACAAGGACCTACTGTATAGCACAGGGAACTATATTCAATAGCTTGTAATAAACTATAATGGAAAAGAATCTGAAAAAGAACACATATATGTGTGTATATATATAACAATCACTTTGCTGTACACCTGAAACACTGTAAATCAACTATACTTCAATAAAAAAAGAAATTACTCAGTTAATTCTGTTTTGAGAATCTAATTATGTCTCCGTTTATAAATACTAGAAGTATAATAAAAGGCAATTGAGCAAAGGAAACAGATTTATCAATTCACAGGGCTACAAGTTGCTTGGACCTAAAGCTAAAAGTCAGATGCATAAGAAGCAATGTCACTTATGTTGCATTTGACAGCATGATTTACAAGCAGCAGTGACGTGAGGTTGTGAGGTTGGCAAAGGATTTTTAAACATTGCATTTAAAACCAGTATTTTGTAGGACTGATCTGGAAACAGTCTGGTATTCTGACAAGTATAGCCATCTGCATACCATGGTTATAAGTTTTTTTAAGAGCAGAATATGAGGAACCCAGGCATTTTTAAGACTCACGGGTGGATGCTTTGATGCTGCTGAAGCTTTGGGGTTTGTAGCGTAGTTTAAGCAGTGCCACGCTGACCTTGGAGATTGAGGGAGGAGGAGGGTTGGGGACAAAAGATCTGTGACCTAGGCTCAAACTCACACAAATTCTGCAGCTGCTTGGTTATCTGCAGAAGCCCACGTGACAGGACTAAGAAACACACTGTCCTTCGTTGAGGCATCTACCATCAATTCTTTGGTAAATTCCTTCCAACCACCAAAGGACAAACAACAGAAACAAAACAAATGAAAAATCTCTTCCTCTCCCTTATTCCTTCCCAAAACCTTCCTCCAGTTTAGCCAAACCCACTTCCCTGCCTTTGAGGGAACGGCCTGCCTCCTGGCTTCTTGCCTGCATCAGTATTTTCCATCTCTACAGCACAGGAGATAACTTTTTTCTACATTATGGAAATGCTGTGCCCAGTCAAGAAATTTTAAAAGATGTGAAAGTTGTCACAGTGTATCTTAATCCAACTATCTTTAATTTTCAGAACTCATAAAGACATTAAAAAGGAGCTATCAGAAATTCAAAATGAAGCCCAAAATAATTTAGGCAATTCATCTGAAGTCTAAAATCCCATGAGATAAGTGGTGTATAGTCAATGGATTTGTCCCTCTACTCTTCTTAGTGTTTTTCCATTTGCTTAATCACCATGGAGGGTACAAAACACAGAAACACATTGCAATGTAATATTCTAGTGTAAAATTTTCTCCATCCTGTAAAGCTTTTGGCTTTACAGAACATGAGGTCATAAACAGGGATGCTACAGTGTTTAAAAGAATCAGCAATTTGTAGCTCCATTTGTAAGAGGGAGGAAAGTAAATCCTTACGAATTAGATTTGCTTGGCAGGAAAAATGTTGCCTCTTCAGATGTGAACAAGGACCTCTTTTTGCCCCAGTTGGCAGGAAGGTCAAAACTAAATTCTGTTGCAACTTAACTCATCTTGGGCCCTGGTACATTCAATCCCTGTTCTTTTTGTAGCAAAGACCCCTGCATAGGCCTTAGTAGGATTCAATTTAGAATTCTGGCATGTCTGGGAGAGTCCAAGATAGGAACAACAAAAAGTGTAGTTACATGAAGAATTGAGGTGGTTTTGAGAAAGAACGGAAAGATGATTGTACAAACTGGGTCAGTGATGATGTGTCAACATAGGAGAGGAGCTGCCATTTAGCCTGTGTCCCTCAGGGTGGCCTGTGACCCCCTGGGCTTACCCTTGCTGGGGAAAAGTGCTACTTTTCCAATTTTACCATTCATCCATTCCAATGAATTTTGGTGGGACGTGCATCAATTTTGGTGGGATGTGGTGGGAAAGAAAGAAAACTGAATTTGTAAAATTTTAATTCATTTATAAAGGAACTCCATTTGTAGTATATGGAAAATCACATATTTTGAAAACATGCACAATATAATTATGTTCCTTTACAAAGTGGCTTTTTATTTTAAGAATATAAAAGATATTTTAAAATGAATATAATTCTATCTTATCATGATTTTAGTTTATAATTGGAATATTGCAGTTAAAAGTTTCTATAAAATTACACTAAATTTAGGTACCTTTCATCTGTCTTGTCTTTTCATCAAAGAGCAGACATAAAATTATATTATCTTAACTGGCCTGTCATTTGAAAATCTCTTTGATTTTATAATTATATATAAAATTATATTAAAAAACTAAAATAAGGTATTTCTTTTTATTTATTTATTTGGATCTTTAGTTGCAGCATGCGAACTCTTAGCTGCGGGATGTGGGATCTAGTTCCTTGACCAGGGATTGAACCCGGGCCCCCTGCATTGGAGTGCAGAGTCTTAGCCACTGGACCACCAGGGACGTCCCAATAAGGTATTTCAAAATACTCCTTCATCTAAAATTTTTCTTACTTCTAATGCTGGGATGAACGGTTTACAAAATATGTTAAAAAATATTCCCGTCCCCTGGTGCTTATAAGTAGTGATAATAAAATTGAGATGATCTGACAGGTTGCTCTATTAATATCAAATAACTATACCAGCTGAAGAAGAAAATAGAATATTTACACCAAGTACATTCACTAACATAAATGTGTCTGTAGTGAAAAATTATATTTACATATTCATGTTGGATTGATGTGAAAATAGATTTTGGGGAGGACATGAGATTTAGCTCCTATAACTTGATAGTTTGGACACCCTTCCTAAGGAGCTCAGTCTACTTTATTAGCAGGGGACATTTTTGTTTCTGAGAACACGTGGGGGCTGTGAGGTAGGTAAGGAATATTTATAGAATTTCAGATAATTAGGACCCACGTGAACAGTATGTACAGCAAACCCACTGCAGGGGGAGGAATCTCCAGGCCCTGCCTGGGGCCCTTTCCCTGTAGCTCCTCATGGCCTCCTCTGTACACAGCGAGAACAGTATGGGGTTTTGGACCCATGCATGTGGATTAGCTTCCACCCTGAAACCTTGAAACCAGAAGCAACTTGACCCCTACAATATGAGTATTAAAAAAACTTTCTGTAGCAATAAGAACAGCAAGAATACAGGATACATTTTAGGATGAGAGGAAAAGAAATTATTCAAAGATCCAGAACTTCAGGGTTTCTCCAGGTTTTTTGAAGATTGTGAAAGAATAAACTTGCAATGTTCAATAACACTCTCTGCTCCGTTTTTGGAAGTCCTCTTTTGGAAATATTCTCATTCACAAAAACAAAACAGATTTTTTTTTTGGTTTCTGACCCACACCTCAAATTTTCAAAAGGATATTTTATTTTGTTTTAATTATTTTAAGTGCTAGTATTTATTATCCCTTAATCAACCAACCAACCAATACATTGTCAGAACAATTAAAGATTCGATCTTACTTTTATCTGGACAATTTTAATTTCATCAAATCTTATATCAGCAAGAGATTTCCTTGTCTGGCCTCTTCGGTGTCCAAATTTACACTTATTTCTCATCACTTGTTCATCATCTTCTATGGGTCTTCGAACATACTTAAAACGATCTTTGAGGGCTCGTTTCCATAAAAACTGTGTAAAATTATAAAACAGGGCAGTTAATCTTCAAAGAGATTGGAATAATCCTATATAAACAATAAAATCTTTGTCTACCACCTTTGGGCTTGAAATTATTTTCCCATCACAGTAACAGAAATAATATATCTATTCTTCTATTTATCCTCACAATAATCTTGTGATAACATTATAAATATATACATATATTGATATTTTGTATAGTACATAGCTATATATGTGTGTGTGTGTGTATGTGTGTAGTTATATACAATGTCATATAGCTAAACATACTAGCTCTTGAGTCTAGATTTCCTAATTCCTAAAATTGGATACCTTCCACTTTAGTGTCTCCACAATGCACTCCACTCTCCTGCTGGATTCTAGAAAAGAACTGATACTGGCTCATGCATATATGGACTGACACGCTTTCTTTAAATGCATCATCAGATGAAGCAGCCTGTGCAACAGAGGAGAGGAAGAGATGGTGCCATTTGGGGAACTGCCAAGAGTTGTGCATGGCAGGAACAGAGAGCTCAAGATGTGGAAGGGTAGAAGATGTAGAAAATAGAGGAGTCAGCCCCATCCTGAAGGGCATGGTTACCCCAAAAAGAACTTCAAGGTAATCTGGAACCAGATCCTTTCAAACCCCTCTCTGTGGACAGAGAAGTTCTCTTCTAGAGCAATGGTTCTCAAACTTCCGCCTGAATCACAATTCTTGGAGGATCTGTTAAAACACAGGTTGCTGGGTCCTACCCTCAGAGCCTCTAATTCAGTAGGTCAGGGGCAGGGCTGAGGATCTGCATTTCTTCCAAGTTCCCGAGGGGTGATGCTGATGCTGCTTACCCAGACTCTAGAGATTCTGCTTCAGCAGGTCTGAGAGGAGCCCGATGTCTGTATCCTTTAAAGCGTTGTAGAAAATGGCTGGAGAGCTGGGTTAGGAAGCCCTCATAGGCCACATTGAGTGGGAAGTGTGGATGGCCAGACTGCGCTCTGGGAGAATCTGTCTGGCATGTGGACAGCTTGGAAGACCAGAGACATGTTTAACAACTTGGGGACACACCTGGGCTTCTTCCTCAACACACCAACACTGCTAACATCCTTTCCCTCTGCTGGGCCTTTGGTTTTGGCCTGGAAAGCTCTGTCCCTCTCCTCGCCTACCCTGCTGTTATCCAGGTAAAGCTTTGCTCTGTTTCCAGATCTCAGCTCAGCCAACACTCCCTTACAGCCTCCCTAACAGCTCACTCCCCTTGGTTATCAGGCTCACCTTTCCTTGTCAACACTTATCACACTGGTAGTTTACCCTCATCTATGTGATGTTTTTGTTTCTTTTCTTTTTTGTTCTTTTCATTCTTCCTCTATTCAAACTTCCCCTTCCTTCCTTCCTTCCTTCCATTCTCTCCGTCCCCTAGGCTGTGAGCACATGAAGAAGGTCTCGAGTCTACTTTGCTCACCAAACCCAGCACAGTGCTTGGTGCATCTTGGAAACTGTAAACACTAGCTGCCTTGTGTCTGTCCTCTGTGAAGTACATGGACCCAGGTGTTGAGCAACAGACTAGAAGCAAGACTCTGAGTCGTTGTCTTGCTTGCTAAATATTTCACTGTGTGAGGAGTGGCCAAACCTGAGCCTCAAGGCTTCTTTTCAGCCCCTCATCTTCCCTGCAATGCCATGCGCTTGAATAGGCCCAAGAGTGGGTGCAGGGAAAGAAATGGCCATTTGTAGCTACAGACCCATATTTGCCTCCTAGTCTTGGCCACTAGATGGGTTAAGTCACGGGGTGACTTTGGGCATATCTTATTAGCTCAGGCAAATGGGAATGCCACTGAGATCGTGTTAGTCCAGTGTCTGGCACTTAGATTTTGTCATTCCCGGTTCCTCGGTTTAAGTCTCAATAAGGGCTATTCCCTGCCCCTGAGAAAGCACTGGGACCTAAGTTGGAAAGACCCAGGATCCTGGACTAGTTCCAGTACGTATTAGCTAAGAAATCTTCAACAAGTAATCCCTCAGCCTTAGTTTCTTTAACTATAATGGAATAAGATTAGTCCTGTCAACTGCACTGGGTTAGGTGGAGACTCAAATGAAGAGCTATTTCATGGAAGACATTTGTAAACTAAAGTGCTGCTCATAAAACCCTTGGCAGCCCTGGTTTGGAGTACTGGGGCTTGGGGGTTGGGAAGGCAGCTTCGGCCCCAATTAAGTGCCTGGCTATGTATGAGTCAGAGATGCTTCCTCACCTCCCGTAGGCTTGTGGGTCTGGACACTGCTGCTGCTGCTTTACAACAGCACAGAAATAATGGATGGCTTGTATTTTTCTTAGCCCTGAAATCTGAACTAGTACAAATACATTCTTTTCCCCTCATGTTTCCCACAGCTCTTAAGGGCTTCTACACCTGCGGATTTGCTGGGAGGTATTACAGCAATCAACTGCTAGGACATATTTTAATTGCCAATGTCTTCTTTCCAGCCTCTCCCTTCTCTCCCTAGCAAGTATCGGATAGGAACAAAAACAGGGCCAGTCAATGCAGTGGTCCACATGAGCACTCAATCAAGGGGTGTGCCCTGAGCATCTGCTGCCTGCGTGGCACCGGGAATTCCTGACACAGATGCCACAATAGAAACTCTTTCTGTCACTGAACAGTCGTCCTCCCTCTCCATGCTTTTCCAGCTGGACGGGGTGTGGAAAGAACTACACAGACACAGCTCTCCTCCATCACTCTGAAATAAAACACAGCCCTGAAGTTATGGCCTCCTGAACGGATATGTGAAAAGTCCACATATCACCAGCAGGTCTTCCCCTGACATTGTAAACCCAAATATAATCATTAGGAAATATTTAGACAAACCCAACATGTGGCTCATCGTACAAGGCAACTGGACTAGGCTTGTCCAAAAAAGAAAATATCATGGAAAAAAAAAAAAAAAAAAGGTAGGGAAACTATCCTAGAGACAAAAAGAAATTAAAGAGACATAGTAACTACATGGAATGCATAACCTTTGATTAGATGTTATAGCCAAAAATCCATTTTAAAACTTTGTTTCAATAATTGAAGAAACAGGGATATGGATTGTATATGATATTATATAATTATTGTTAATTCTTTTGGTATAAAAATGGTATTGTGGTTAGGTAGGAGATTGTCCTTATCCTTATAAGATATATGCTGAGGTATTTAGGAGTGGCAACTGTGACTTGCTTTTTTTCAGATGCTCAGTCAAAACAAACAAATAAATATGAGAAAGGAAAAGTAAATGTGGCAAAATGGTAATACCTAGTGAATCTAGATCAGTGATTTTCAATCATCGGAGATTTTGCCCCCCGCCCAGGATACATTTGGCAATGTTTGGAGACACGGTTGGTTGTTACATCAGTTTGGGCGAAGGGGTACTATTCACACTTAGTGAGTGCCAGGGATGCTGCTAAGTACCCTACAAGGCAGAGGACAGCCCACACCACAAAGAAGTATCCACCCAAAACACAATACCACCCAGACTAAGAAACCTTGAGCTACATAAAGGGTATATGGCTGTTCACAGCAGCAGGCTTTCAACTCCTGTGTAGATGTGAAAACTTTTGAAATAAAAAGTTGAGAATATCAGTATCTTGTAATAACCTATGGTGGAAAATGATCTGTAAAATATATATATACATATAAATATAACTGAATCACTCTGCTGTATATCTGAAACTAACACAATATTATAAATCAACTATACTTCAATTTTAAAAAGTTGAGAATAAAGTTAGTCCTAAAAATTACCAAATGCTTCCCTGCTGTGTGCATGCTCTCTCTCTCTCTCTCTCTCTCACACACACACACACACACACTCACACATAGTGTGTGTCTTGAAGACACACACTATGTCTTCAAGAAAGTACAGCAAAAAATTTTTCTCAGAGATATCTTCTATAATAAGGTGCAAAAGACATCTATCTTATTTAGATAAGACTACCAATGTATGCGTATACGGCATATAGAGATACAAGGACTAATAGACAGCAAATCTCATGTACACAAAGCTATAATTCCCCACAATTGTCCCTTAAATCATATAGTTCCAGTGTCACAATACACTCAATTTTTTTAACCATCTTAACTATTTTTAAGTGTACAGTTCAGTAGAGTTAAGCATACTCACATTGTTGGGCAATGGATATCCCAGGCTTTTAAAGCCAAGAGACTTGCAGACCCAGAGAACAAAGCTTGTATTGAAACCTCTAGAGCAGTGTTTCCCAACCCTGACTGCACATCAGAATCATCTGGGGAACTTTAAGGTGCCAGGGTCTCTTCTCCAGATCAACTAAACCAGAATCTCTGGGGATCCTGATGTGCAGCCAGAGTTGAGAACTGCTGCCCCAGAACACCTCCAGGATCTGTTTTTGTCAGAACAGCAGAGACGTGAGAGGGCCAGGTGAGGCTGGAAGTCAAGACCTCAAAAGCAGACCACTTCTCCACCTGGTCTAAACAAAGGCAAGAACCACTTTATTGATGAAAGCACTGATGTAGGTGCAGTCACAGCCTTCTCTTTCCACGCATCGCATCTCTTAAAGATCCTTCCTAGAGACTCATCTTTACACATGAGCTTCCAAACAGCTTTCAGAGAGAGACAGAACGATGATGACATAGAGAGAGAAAGAAGATGAAGAAGGAAGAGGAGGGATGAACAGGTGGCACACAGCGGATTTTTAGAGCAGTGAAAATAGTATACATATACATGATACAATAATGATGGATACATCTGTCTAATGGCATAGAATGTACTACACCAAGAGTGAACCTTAACGTAACCTATAGACTTTGGGTGATAACGATGTGTCAGTATAGGTTCATCCACTGTAACAAATGTACCCCTCCGGTTGGGGATGTTGATAATGGAGGAGGCTGTGCATGTGTGGGTCAGGAGGGAGATGGGAAATATCTGTACCTTTCACTCAATTTTGCTGTGTACCTAAAACCGCTCTAAAAAATAAAGTGTTATTTTTCTTTAAAGAAGACAAAAGAACACAGAGAGACACAGAGAAGTCATCAAAAAGAACAGAGCTAGAGGGGATAGCAAGAGATAGAAAGAGAGAAAGAAAGACCAAAACTTAGAACAAAACAGGGACTGACAGCAAGAGACAGAAGAGACCGCCAAAGGAACAGAATCAGAGAGAGACCAGAGAGACTCAGAGAAATTGACAGAGAAAGAGAAACAGACAGACCCAGATAAACCAACAGAAAGAGACTGAGTAAAGGGGAGGCATGAGATTACTGGACAATACAAGGTTCTTATTTTAAGAAAGGTTGAGAGAAACAGAAGGGCTCCACGTTGTCACTTACAAAGCCACAGCCGTCCTCAACCAGGAAAGGGTGGGCCTGCAGCAGGGCGTTGACCACGTCATTATACTGCTGGGTGCTGGGGTACCTGTTCGGTGCAACAGGGAGGACATTTTTCAGTTCAAGAAGTCCACGTTCCTCCTCATAAGATGAGTCTAAATTACATTCACTTTTCTTCAAATCGTTCTATATGACAATGTAGACATTCAAATATTGGGCAATGTTGGACTTACTACCAATATGTTATGCAAAATCTGAAGAGAATCGGTTCCAAAGGAATTCAAGTCTACTCTGAAAACACACCCTCTCCCGAAGCAGCAAGTGTGCCCTGTTATTACTCACAGTGAGCCTTCCAGATACTTCGTCATGTCAGCCTGGAGAAACTCAATGATCCGTATCCTCATGCTGTGATCAGGACATTTCTGTTCTGCTAACATGCATTTGACATCATAAGGAAACTCTGGTAAAACATAGGACTTAGTCCATTGTAAGGCTTTATTCCCTGTTAGAACCTGTTTCACATTCCTTCTGTTAAATAAAAACACACAAAGAGTGAAATTCTGCTTCAAATATATGCAACTTATTAATTCTCTACACCCTGAGAACTTACGATAGAAATCACTTTCTTGAGACCTAAATATATGGAAGTCATCAATCCATCTTCCATCCAATCATCTACCTGCAAATGTTTGAGGCCTCATCGGGTATCTCTGTTTTCTTTCCCTTTGCACACACACGAATACTTGTCATCCTGGAGAAAAATGTCATAACAGTATAGACTATAGAGTAAAGTCTGAAGTTGGAAAGAATATTGATCCATATATCTTGAAGAGTTAATATGTAATGCATAGCTCAAAACTGAACAAGGTATCTAACTAAAAGAGAGTAAATTGCAATTCATCAAAGCAAATGAGGCATACGATAAAGTCTTAGCACCTGATTCAGAAAATTCTTCTAATTAACTTATTTGGCTTCTGTTTGTAGTGAAATACAAGAGTCACTTAATTTAGTTGTTCTTGACTATTTTAATAAGGTAAATTTGGTCTCTAAATTTAAAATAAGTATCAGATATTCTGATCCATTCAGATGAAGTTGCTACAAAAGGCTATAGAAAATGATAGCTACAGAAAGCAGATCAGTGGTTGCCTGGGGCTGGGAATGGAGTGAAGATTGACTGAAAAAAGGACACCAGGGGGCTTCCCTGGTGGCGCAGTGCTTGAGAGTCCGCCTGCCGATGCAGGAGACGCGGGTTCGTGCCCCGG